>NC_141696.1:489367922-489893922 GCF_964263255.1 Lissotriton vulgaris
CCTCCCTGTCTGGGATTATGCCCTATCTACTTCATCTATTGTCAGGGTTGCTATGGTTGTTGCTCCAAAATTGATGTTAGTATTTAAGACAGGATCACTCCCAAGTTTATAGAGACCTGAAAAAAGTTAAACCCAAGTCTCAGGCATTAATGCTGCATCAATTTTAACAGTATTAGGCCCGTTAAAATAATCCTGGTTAACAGTTTGCCAAAAAAAGTTTGGAGTCCTTGCTCTTGCATGCAACATACAGTTGTTCCCAGGCATCATTTCTATTTCTTGCTTGCGTTTCTCAAACACCTGTTTATATGCAAGGCAAGACTGTTTCACCTTTATTGGATTTAGGGGCTTTATTTTCAATGTCTTATTTAGGCTATAGTGGCAAGCAGTACACTCATCATTAACCCCTTCCCTGCAGGGCTAATTCCCCAACGGTGCGGGTGGGGGAGGGGCCACGTGCGGCGCCGCAGTGCTCTTGACGAGCCCAGCTCGTCATGCTGCACAGTGGAGCTGTGCTCATGACGAACTGAGCTCGTCATGACTCCGCCCACTCCTGTATAACGCCCGCACAGGCGGGGAATTAGCTCTGCGTGGGCCGGCCGTGGCAGTTATGACGAGCCCAGCTGGGATTCTCTTTCTCGTGGCAGGGGGCACAACGTCTTTCTTAGGTTTGCCAGATGCCTTGGAATTTTTTGGAAGTCAGAGGGCATAAAGTGCCTAAAACCCCCCTTGATGTGCAACGCTTTTGTTTACTGCAATCCTGAAAATGCCAGGATCAGTTGAGTTTGTGGCCCCAACAACTTGGTCAGGGCTCCTCAAGTCCTGACTGACTGACTAATGCCAAAGTAATTTAGTTAGTTTGTGAGGGGCTACATATCAGACAGAAGTTTCATGCTGCAAACCACCCCGTCCACAGGTTTGATTGAGAAATACAATGGTACTCTCAAACTGAAATGTGGAAAGATTCAGGAGACCACAGGATTGCAGTGGCCAGATGTTTTACCATTAGCCCTTTTGTCCACAAGAACTACAGCTAATTCTAGAACAGGACTGTCACCCTACGAGGTCGTGTTTGGGCACCCAGCAAACGTCTGGGGCATCCCGCACCCTCGTAGTTTTTATGAAATTGAATATCCTCTTCTAGGGTACTATCTGTGTGAGTTAACTGAAAGTTTGCGTTCTATTCACCAACAGATCCAAGACTCTCTTCCACCAGTACCCGAGGGGCCAGGACATGATATTTGGCCTGGTGATTGTATACTGATCAGGAATTTTCAAAGAAAGAAGAACTTTGAGCCGAGGTGGAAGAGGCCAGTTCAGGTGCTCCTTGCCACCCGCACTGCAGTCAAAATCACTGGCCGAAAGAACTGGATTCATAGTCAACACTGCCACAGAGTGCCTCAACCCTTACCCTATGATCAGTGGGTCAAGGAGGGAATAGGGGAATTGGAGTGGGAGCATGTCACACGATTTGTCCCTGTAGGAGAGTAGGGTCTGCTATCCTATGGTCACCCCAATTTTTGCTTTTTGCTTCACTGGTTTTCGACTTAATGTGGCTGTGGGCCTGCTAATCAGACCCCCAGCCTGCTGTTCTCTCTCTAAATTCACATACATGTACTATAGGTACATAACCCAATTGGACTGGACTCCTTGTCAGCCCCTGTACCATGCACTATAGGTGCTCAGGGCATAGGTGCTACCAAGGCCTACCAGGGGCTGCCGCATAGCTTTTGCCACCCCTGGCTGATTCTTAAATTGACACAACTGGCTGATCCCTCAGCTGGGGCAAGTTGGTGTAATCACCTCTTGATTAGATATAGTATACCTAAATCTAAACCTATATCTGGACACATATAAACCTGTGAGTCACTCCTATGGAAGGCCTTATCAATCCTGGAGGCAGAGTGCGTGGTTTAACGTGAGATGGAGCTCTAGCATGAGCTGAGCCTGTTTGCAGCTGTCGGGAACAACTCCCTAAGCTGTTCCGGGGTAATGCCATACCATATACTATTAAGTGCATTATAATCCTTGCGGTTATATGTTAACTTTGGTTTGGCTTTATCAAAACATGTTGTGTAAGGTGTCATACGATTTGGAATACTATCCCCTCGACAGTCCTGTTGACGGGAATAGCATTCCACCCTTCTAGAGGGAGAAGAAATGTTACTTTACTGAAACGCGGTTGATTTTAAAAGAGCCTCAGCATCACAAAATGGACGCTTCTGCCACAGACACAAGTCTGACCTCCTGCTGCTGACCGAAACTCAGCCGAGGAGGCCTGGACAAAGGCTTTCTTGTCGCGGGGAGGTGTCACACCACCCCAGACATGAGATAGTGGATTGTAGCAGGGAGGTTTGAAAGAAACCAGACACTGCCTGGGGCGCACAAGGCTTCCCCTTGCATAATCCGGTCAAACCGGTTCTGGGGCACACCAGCCCCAGTCCCAGCATGACCTGGACAAAGGGAAAGGGTTGTAACCACCCCCTTCCTGGGTCCCACCCATAGGAGGGGACCTAGCAGATAATCCAGCCCCCTAGATTGGTATAAGAATAGGAGCAGTGCCAAAGCACTCAGATTATCCTGACTGAAACTTATGAAACAAAACTCTGGACCATTCGACATCCTACTCAACGTAGAAGACTGAAGAATCTCCCTTGTGGTCAAGGAGTGACCACCCTGTGCAAACAGGCACCATCCAGCACCTCAACACTTGCTTTGTTGCAGTTCCCGCCAGAACTCGAGCAACAGAGTTCAACAAGACCAAGTGAGCCTGCCTTCTAACAGTCCGATCCACAGTCCCTGCAGAGCTGAGACCCGTGGAGGCGACCTGAAGCGTGGAACCCACAATCTTGTAAAGACCATGAGACACTGACCGTGCAGCCCACGAGTGACCCTCGAAGCTGCACATTGGAGTTTGAGAAGCCCCAGCCCTGAGCCTCTTTTGCACCGAAGCTCACCCCTCTACACTCACCGAGTGCTGCGTGGGGCCCTTCTGCTTCTTTTGGCTCAATGCTTTGGTCCGGTCACTTGCCCATTGGCTTGTGGCCCCTGTGCCAACGAACTATGAAATCTAACTTGTGATTCTGGTTGCTCCAGACTTGCACCCGCTCCTCTGAAAAGGAGCACCCGCTCTGACCCTCCTGGTCCGAGTGCAACGCCATCTTTGAATCCTGCGTGGGTTACCCTTGCCAAGTGTTGTTGACTCCAATCCGGAAGCCAACACTGCCAACAGTGAGAGCCTGTGTGGGACAGCTCGTGACCCACTCCTGGACATCCTCGGTGCCCCAGAGTCCACGTGGCAGCGGAGAGAAGCGACCCATCAGGGACCTGAAAGCGCCCGACATTGCGCGGTTCCTCCTGGTTCCACCCTGGTCACTGCAAAGTGACCCAGACTCTGTCCCCTCTGCTTTCAGATCATCTTTAACTTCGATCCACCCTTGGATCACACCGGACACTTCTCGTCTCGACGCCTGCAGCATCTTCAGCTCCAAGCACCAGCAACCTGCGTGACAAAACCAGACACTACTTCCCACCTGTGCACCCGCTTCCTGTGGGTGAGGTAATTCAGCAACGCCGGTGTTCCCACACTGGCACACACCTCTAGTGTATGTGCCTTAAGTTATGTCCTTCTAGGTTGAGCGGAAGTATTCTTAAACAGTAACTTTATAACTTTTACGCACCATTGACTTTGCATTGGTGCATGCCTGGGCTTTAAGCGCTGCACCCGAATCCCGCGGGCTTTTCCCGACTTCAGCATTGCTAGTCCCGACTGCTCCCAGCGATTCCCTAGGCCCTAGGCCTAACCACTGTTCGATTGGTATCTCTTATACCACTTTCTTAATATATGGTTTGAGTGGACACCCGCCCCCTCATCCATAATTGTGCAACTTTCATATGTTTAACTGTGCTTTTGTTTAAACGCTTGTGCCTTTGCACTCATAAAGAGTACAGAGGATTATTCTAGTAATAAATACATATATTTTTATAATATATACTTGTGTGGTGTCCTTTCATTTGATAGTACAGGATTGTGATTGGTAAAACAGCTTGCTTAACACGACCTCTAGAGTTAAGCCTTTAAGGCTGCTTAGTCCATGCTACCATTAGGATAGCTTGTCTATAGGGTTGACTTACAACCAGACACCATAAGGGATTGTTTGGACTGATACAAGGTGGTTCCAGAATTGGAAACATCATATATCAGGCCAACTTCTCACAGTCCCCTTTTCGTATGCCAAGCTCATGTGGACCCAAACAGAGGTCGAGAACAATGAGTTACTGAATGCGGTAGTATCCCCAGAGATTAAGGCAATTTGAGAGCCCCTTTCCACTTTCCCCTCTGTGTCTGAGCCCCCTTTTTTACTGAGCCCTCTGTGACTGGAGTAGCTGGTATAATTTGCGCCCCCAACGGAGGAACAATGCACCCAAGGAGAAGTCAGATTAGCAGGGATGGACTGCACAAATCGTGGTGTGCTTTGCTTATAGTACCAACAGCAGTTTAGGTAGAGGCGAGATTGGTGCATTGTTCGGATATTGGACAGGATAGATCGAAGGTGCTCCCCTGGAAGGTGGTACATTATCCTGTGTGACGTGGGATTTTCTCAAGAGCTAGGATCGCCAATGTTGCTGAACAACAAGAGTCTACCAGTGAGGCTCTAACAGACAGTGGGAACTGTTGCCTTTGCCATTAGTCTTATTGCATTCCTTTTTCCCTGGTTCCACAATGTTTCCGTTTGGTCGGCACATTTCTGAAGAGGAACAGCCATTTGCACCTCTGCATCCAGAGTGGGGTTGGTCCAAAAAAAGTAAAATAGTTTTTGCATCCATGATTGCAATTGCATTGATATTTGTATTAGGAATATCTTGGTTCTTGGAGGAAAAGTATCCTTTACGCTCTTTGATTGGGACATCACCTGTTCCCCCTGAACACATGTTTGTCACTTTGTTCCCTCACAAAGGAGAGCACCGAAAGGATAATGTGTTTATACAAATGTTGCATCAGGCTCATAATGCGCCTAACACAACGAATTGTTGGGTGTGCAGACTACTTCCCTCAGTGACCCATAAAAGTGAGAACTTATTGTCCTTGCCATTGTCCTACATTAGGTGTGAGGGTTGGTTTGCATTGCTCAGTATGGTGTGTCCCCATCCCCAATACTCTAGAGAGAAGACGTGCAGATTCTCGCACCATGGTACAGAATGTACATTTCCAGCATAGGCCTTCAACAGGCCAAGAGATGTTTGGTAGATTTTTCTTAAGATCTTGCATGCATGCATACACGGGGGTGAGGAATGGAATGTCATCTCAAATGGAAATAGCAGATTTTCTGGGGTTCAACACTTCAGAGTATTTCCATTCTTTCCAGGCTTGTAATGTTACTGAGGATAAGCCAATACCACTGTCAGTGGTCAACACAACAGCTAGTTTCTGTGTCCAGGGGACTGGGAAGATAAAGGTGGGGGAGAGTAGGTGCAATTCCACATATGAGTTGAGAACAGATAGCCTGCCCTTAATACCACCCCCTAATATCTATTTTGTCTGTGGATCCCAAAGTTATGTCTGGCTCCCGGAGGGATGGTCGGGCAGGTGTTATCTCACTGTCCTCCTACCCCCGTGTATATAGCTCAGTCAAATTACCGCAAGGACCATCGGCTTCAGCGTCGGAGTGCACACTTGCCCTGAGTTAGAAGGGTTATTAACACAGAAGATGTAGATCAGACAGATACCACTTTGCAACAGTTTGAGGATGCCATGAAGGGAATAGTACCTTTTTTGGGCCCCATGTCTAACAGTCTTAACATTTGTTGGTTAACAAGGGTTGTTGAAGGGGTTATTAACACAACGGATGGTATACTGTCAAACATCACTGCTGAGCTCCAGGCCACGAGTCTCTTTACCTTATAAAACCGGATGTTACACTCCCAACGTATATGCTGCCATCCAGAAGTTGTATAGGCTTTCTTCTGACATACACAAAGAAAATGGTACTTGGACTCTCTCTGGATGGTTCTGGGGTACATTAAAACCCTGGGGTAGGAAGATTCTTACCTTTCTGGTGGTATTTGCTGGTTTTATCCTCACATGTTGTCTTGGCATACACTGCCTCCCTGTTTGCTGTGCTTATTGTGGGAACACTTTAAAGCCTAAACAAAAAAATGGCAGTACATGACACTAATGCCACTATCATAATGATGCAGGATATCAATGGTCTTGTGTTATCTGATGAAGGTATTTTTGAATATTGCCAATGCATATCTCAGCTTATAGTTGCACTATATATCTTCTGTATGAGATTGTTTGTTCTTCAGCAGTAACAAAATGCTTTTTCTAATGCTAATAGAAGGGTCTGTTGGAATAGAAATGCTTTTAGCTGAATACTCTATGCATTGTATGACTTAAGTTAGCATTCGCTGCACCATTTTGTATTCAGCCACCATATTGATCCATGACTGAAACTAACTTCTGTCTCACTTTTATGTCTGCCTCAGAAAAAAGCAGCTGCTATACTATTTGTCTGCTTGTATTTCTCCAAGCGCTGTGAAAAAAGCAAGCATTTGCGAGAGACATGGTAATGTATTACAAACTACTAAAATGAAGCATTGTATTTAATAAATACTTAACGCCAGCATAATATAATAAACAATGATTCCACAATTACAGCAACGGCCTCACAACTCAAAAAGTAGAATGTAGGTGGCATAGCATTCAACGGTTCTCAAACAATTTTCCGAGTGGGTTGGCTGGCCAGCTGCATCAGCTCACTACTGGTAATATACTACTGAGTGTACCATAAGGGCGAGTCAAGCAAATGAGTAAAATACCATAAAGAGATTAGGGTGTGCTTGTGAATTGGGCTAGAGAACTAGTCCGAGATGGGTGAATTGTGTGGTTAAAAGGGCATCTGTGTTCTAATTATTATTGAACAGAAATGCCTACTGGGCAGGGCCAGACTGGCCGTTGCGGACACCGGGCAATCCCCCGGTGCGCCGCAAGGGTGGGGGCCGGTTTTGGGCCCCTGGGGGCCGTTTTTGTTACAGGGCCGAACAAAATCGGCCGAAAACCGGCCCTGGCAAAGAGCTCGGTCGCACGCCCAACCTCCTCCCCGGAGCACTTTGCCAGGGATGGTTTTGGTTCCCTGTCCGGCCCTGCTACTGGATAACTGCACAAAGTCGTACTTGGGGAACATCCGGTCCTATTTGTTTTTCACGCCTGAGCTGACAGGGAGAGTATAAATTCATCTAATAAATGTAATATTCAACTACACCCCAACACATTGTTTCTGTCCCAATCTAAATCTTTCCTATTAACGTGGGAAATGCTGTGCTCCCAGTGGGAGCCCTCATACATTGCAAAAAATAGTTGGTGGGAATGTCAAAATATTTTTTTCTCGAGAAAATAGAGCCACGGCTGAAGTAATACCATTATATCTAAGTTACCAGGAAAAATAATGGCGAGCTGCAATATTATGTATTCATCAACAATGGTTAAAACACCATTAGAAATGTTTTGGAAGAAGTAACAATGCAATAAAAAAAAATATTGTGCAACCTGTACACATAATGCTCCCTGCCAATACTCTGCTGAGCCTCTCCGAATATTAGGTACGCCCAATGTCCATAATTAACTCGACCACAAAACATTGACCGTGCAATATTTTGATGCAAATAAAAATCCTAGTTACAATTATTTTGTTGGAAAAAATGTTTTGCAACAATCACTGAAATATGAAATACTAACCGATCATCCTAGTTAACTAAACTCATTAAAATTGTCATATTCTATGAAAATGTAGAAAAAAGAGTTTTTGAGATATTTCCTTTTTTAGCTCAGACTAAGGATGATGCATCAATGTGAAGACATCAAAGGCTATTGTTATTTCCACTATGATTCTGTGATATATGTTACAGCTGGCTTTACTAACAATCTGCTCTTGATGATATCCTGGGTCGTGCAAAACCTTGTTGTTTATAATGTCCAGCCTCATTTCATCAAGAGTCCTGTTTACTCAAACTACACTTTTTTAAAGTAATAAACTCACCCACAGGTCTGTTTTTTTGGTAGAGCTCCACATTACATTAGAGCAGTCAGAATGCCCTCCACCAGGGCTCGCTCACAGCTGTGCTTCAGAAAATAACCAGACTCACTGCAGTCATGTTTTTGGTAATCCCAAAACCCGCCATTAACAATGCCCCTGATACTAGCCAGCCTTAATTAGAGTTGCTGCCTTTCAGACATGTATATGTAACGAATCCTAGAGTAGTTCAGACATCTTCGATTGTTAATCCCTAAAGTTACTTACAGCTTTACTCTTGATATAATACAAACTCCCTCATACGTCTGTTTAGAGTCACATATGTCTCTGCCATCGCTACGCTCTTGAGGACACCCTGGCTCTGTCGCAGCTTTGCTCTACTAATGGTAAGACTCCTAGGGAGCTCAGCTCCTGATAATATAAATATGCGTTCAATAGATTTGATACTCAGGAGGATGAAAGTGCCTCAGAGCTCTTGCCTCGATTACACCAATATTCACTTAGAGCTCTGATCCTGAGAGTACCGAGATTAAATGAGCGCTCTTTTTCTAATAATACCCAAACTCACTTGGAGCTCTGTCTTCAATAGGACTCGGGCACCCTCGGTGCTGTTATACATATGCTACAGCTCTGTACCTGATAATAAAGCCTTACCCCGCACTCTCTTTTTGATAATACCTAAAGTCCTACTTCTGATAAAACACAGACTTGCTCAAAGGTCTTGTAATTACCCAGACCTGGGCTTGAAGATGTGACCCGGCCATACCCAGTTGGTGGGGAGACACTGATGCCAACAGAGCAAAAGTTAGAATTTCGTCCTGCCAGACACAAGTAAAGTCTTATCTGGAAAGTTTTCTTACCGGTTGGTTTCCTATTGAAACAAAGTCCTTGATATTTTATGGTCTTATCACAGATAGTTTATTCAAATGCCACTGCGACTCTCTTGGTCAGTGGCAGGCCAATTGCTGTGGGAAGAAAAACGGAACTAAAATGCGTCCTTCAACATCCCAGACAGAAAACCAGTGCACCAGTGGTTGTGCGGATGGGGCCAACTGGTGGGATTAGGACTTGTTTTTTTCTCAACAAGTTTTGATCCAGAGCAAGAGAGAAGGAAAAACACAAAAAAGAAGAATGAAGGAGGAATACTAAATGGAAAAACAGTGAGAAAGTGAGAAAGGTTGAAAGAAGAGCCAGAAAGTGCCTGGTTGTAGATTTAAAAGGTATGAGGTGAAACCAAGAATACTCAGCCTTGTATTCGGCACCCCGAATTATCAATAGCTCCGTTCGCAGGCTTCTGAGCAAAACTTTGGGCCCAGCCCTTATTCTTTTATAAATAATGCACTGCAGTAAACAATTGGGGAGCTAGACCACCTTAACTGAAAAAAATGCAGTCCTTTCTGGCGGACAGAGCTCCTAAAATGTACAAAAGCTCATAAAAGCTTGGACAGTTCCTGTCACCCTTACAGTGCAGGAAATTGCTTCTGGAAGTTGGTCATCTCCCCCAGTAACATAGGTAATGCTAGGAAAACTCAACCTAATTAGCCTTTGAAAAATCAATTGCACTACACCAGGTATCTGTCTCTAAGGATATGTAACCCTGACCCTCAAGGGTGACTTGATTGGTCATCGCTTGGATCAGACATGTCTACTGGTGAAATGGGCTCCAGTGTGATTGTGATTTACAAATCTATTTGTCTCCAAGGATACAAGGATTTATCTGAAAGTATAAATTGAGAGTGATTCAAGAAATGTAAAATTGTATGGGGTTCATATTTCAGTCTTTATTCAAGTTGTCACAACAAGAATACTAAGGGAAATGTTTAACAGTTAGTCAACCTTTCATTTGTAAAATTGCTCTCCTCTGAGGCGGAAGCCGGAGGACTCTTCTACTATCCTCTATTTTTTTTAAATACGCTAACACGCCAAACGCTTTTAAAACATTTTCTGAGATTGTGATAGTCTGCGCACAAGGCTCTCACTTTGTGTATTTTTCAATACATACTGGTTGTAGTAAATTGTTTTTACCTCTGTGACCAACGCGCGGTGTTTAGCGCGTTGCTCCAGTCACCGATAACAGAGCTGCCTAACTCGGTCACAGTCACGTGACCGGACCCACCTCACCTGCCATCTAGAGGAGGTAAGGGCTGCGCTCTAGGCAATCCAGCCCTCCCGCCATCTTGGACTATTTAAGGGGCGATCTGTTTCCTACTTGCAAACCTTTCATTTGTAAAATTGCTCTCCTCTGAGGCGGAAGCCGGAGGACTCTTCTACTATCCTCTATTATTTTTAAAATACGCTAACACGCCAAACGCTTTTAAAACATTTTCTGAGATTGTGATAGTCTGCGCACAAGGCTCTCACTTTGTGTATTTTTCAATACATACTGGTTGTAGTAAATTGTTTTTACCTCTGTGACCAACGCGCGGTGTTTAGCGCGTTGCTCCAGTCACCGATAACAGAGCTGCCTAACTCGGTCACAGTCACGTGACCGGACCCACCTCACCCGCCATCTAGAGGAGGTAAGGGCTGCGCTCTAGGCAATCCAGCCCTCCCGCCATCTTGGACTATTTAAGGGGCGATCTGTTTCCTACTTGCAAACCTTTCATTTGTAAAATTGCTCTCCTCTGAGGCGGAAGCCGGAGGACTCTTCTACTATCCTCTATTTTTTTTAAATACGCTAACACGCCAAACGCTTTTAAAACATTTTCTGAGATTGTGATAGTCTGCGCACAAGGCTCTCACTTTGTGTATTTTTCAATACATACTGGTTGTAGTAAATTGTTTTTACCTCTGTGACCAACGCGCGGTGTTTAGCGCGTTGCTCCAGTCACCGATAACAGAGCTGCCTAACTCGGTCACAGTCACGTGACCGGACCCACCTCACCCGCCATCTAGAGGAGGTAAGGGCTGCGCTCTAGGCAATCCAGCCCTCCCGCCATCTTGGACTATTTAAGGGGCGATCTGTTTCCTACTTGCAAACCTTTCATTTGTAAAATTGCTCTCCTCTGAGGCGGAAGCCGGAGGACTCTTCTACTATCCTCTATTTTTTTTAAATACGCTAACACGCCAAACGCTTTTAAAACATTTTCTGAGATTGTGATAGTCTGCGCACAAGGCTCTCACTTTGTGTATTTTTCAATACATACTGGTTGTAGTAAATTGTTTTTACCTCTGTGACCAACGCGCGGTGTTTAGCGCGTTGCTCCAGTCACCGATAACAGAGCTGCCTAACTCGGTCACAGTCACGTGACCGGACCCACCTCACCCGCCATCTAGAGGAGGTAAGGGCTGCGCTCTAGGCAATCCAGCCCTCCCGCCATCTTGGACTATTTAAGGGGCGATCTGTTTCCTACTTGCAAACCTTTCATTTGTAAAATTGCTCTCCTCTGAGGCGGAAGCCGGAGGACTCTTCTACTATCCTCTATTTTTTTAAAATACGCTAACACGCCAAACGCTTTAAAAACATTTTCTGAGATTGTGATAGTCTGCGCACAAGGCTCTCACTTTGTGTATTTTTCAATACATACTGGTTGTAGTAAATTGTTTTTACCTCTGTGACCAACGCGCGGTGTTTAGCGCGTTGCTCCAGTCACCGATAACAGAGCTGCCTAACTCGGTCACAGTCACGTGACCGGACCCACCTCACCCGCCATCTAGAGGAGGTAAGGGCTGCGCTCTAGGCAATCCAGCCCTCCCGCCATCTTGGACTATTTAAGGGGCGATCTGTTTCCTACTTGCAAACCTTTCATTTGTAAAATTGCTCTCCTCTGAGGCGGAAGCCGGAGGACTCTTCTACTATCCTCTATTTTTTTTAAATACGCTAACACGCCAAACGCTTTTAAAACATTTTCTGAGATTGTGATAGTCTGCGCACAAGGCTCTCACTTTGTGTATTTTTCAATACATACTGGTTGTAGTAAATTGTTTTTACCTCTGTGACCAACGCGCGGTGTTTAGCGCGTTGCTCCAGTCACCGATAACAGAGCTGCCTAACTCGGTCACAGTCACGTGACCGGACCCACCTCACCCGCCATCTAGAGGAGGTAAGGGCTGCGCTCTAGGCAATCCAGCCCTCCCGCCATCTTGGACTATTTAAGGGGCGATCTGTTTCCTACTTGAAAACCTTTCATTTGTAAAATTGCTCTCCTCTGAGGCGGAAGCCGGAGGACTCTTCTACTATCCTCTATTTTTTTAAAATACGCTAACACGCCAAACGCTTTTAAAACATTTTCTGAGATTGTGATAGTCTGCGCACAAGGCTCTCACTTTGTGTATTTTTCAATACATACTGGTTGTAGTAAATTGTTTTTACCTCTGTGACCAACGCGCGGTGTTTAGCGCGTTGCTCCAGTCACCGATAACAGAGCTGCCTAACTCGGTCACAGTCACGTGACCGGACCCACCTCACCCGCCATCTAGAGGAGGTAAGGGCTGCGCTCTAGGCAATCCAGCCCTCCCGCCATCTTGGACTATTTAAGGGGCGATCTGTTTCCTACTTGCAAACCTTTCATTTGTAAAATTGCTCTCCTCTGAGGCGGAAGCCGGAGGACTCTTCTACTATCCTCTATTTTTTTTAAATACGCTAACACGCCAAACGCTTTTAAAACATTTTCTGAGATTGTGATAGTCTGCGCACAAGGCTCTCACTTTGTGTATTTTTCAATACATACTGGTTGTAGTAAATTGTTTTTACCTCTGTGACCAACGCGCGGTGTTTAGCGCGTTGCTCCAGTCACCGATAACAGAGCTGCCTAACTCGGTCACAGTCACGTGACCGGACCCACCTCACCTGCCATCTAGAGGAGGTAAGGGCTGCGCTCTAGGCAATCCAGCCCTCCCGCCTTTCCCGCCCCCACGATGCATAAAATAGGAGGTACATCCCGTCCGCGCAGCGGGCGGGCGTCGGAGGCGCGCCAGAGGCAAGCCGAGGGCCACGGGCCACGACCCCTGTCTCACAAAGGGCAGAAAGGGCAGAAGCTGTTATAAAATACTCTAATCAAAGTCTTCTTGCTCTTAGGCCACCTGCCAGTGCTAGTTGTTTACATTTTAATCTCTTAGAGATCCACAAGAACCCCGCAATTACATGTCCTCATTGTAATTTCACTATTCCTCTTCTTTCTAACATCAGTTCTACAACCAACATTCAGGAGGAAGGAGTCAGTATATCCATAGCTCTCATCAATGTACGCTCTCTTGGAAAGCATAGGCAGGAAGTTTTTGACCTCATTACTGATTCCAAAGTAGATGCATTATTCCTTACGGAAACCTGGACTGACGGTACCTCACAACCCGACCTGGCTATCGCAGTCCCAGATGGATATAAAGCCTACTGTCAGGATAGGCCCAAACAAAGAGGAGGTGGACTGGCCATAATAACCAGAGACTCCTACCCTGTCAGAATAACCCCCATTCCATCCAACTCGTGTGAAGCCTTGCAATTTGCTATTAATTTTTCTCCCCAGTTTAATTTCAAGGGGATTCTGATATATCGTCCCCCTGGATCCAAAACGGCATTCTTATCCAGCATTAATTCCATGATGGAATCTGTAGCTACAGAAAGTGCTTTTACAATTCTAGGTGATCTAAATTTTCACCTAGATCTTACTCACTTAACTGACTCTGCCACTCTTATATCTGATCTGCAAATTTTAGGACTGAAACAACGTGTCATGTCTCCCACCCACCAAGCGGGCCACATTTTGGACCCTATTTTCTCAAACCTTGAAGGCATGCAAATAACAAACATCTTGCCCATGCCCTGGACGGACCACTACGTCGTTTTCGCAAAAATAATCACGCACAATCAGTGCAGTAACAGACCATCTCCTGTGCCCAAACAGTCCTTTAAAGATTGGAAAAATTTGAACCATGACCAATTAAAACTAACACTTGAACTCACCCGCCCTACATTGTCCCCGGAGCCTAATTCAGCTCTTCAGCAGTTTTACACCTGGGTAGGCCAGGCTACGAATCAATCAGCCCCCACTAAAGAACGGTCCAGTAATAGATCTAAACCAACTGCCCCTTGGTATAATGACAAATTAAGGGCACAAAAACAAATAAATCGCAATAAGGAACGACAATGGAGAAAGAATTATGATACCAACAGTAAAAACACTTACAAAGAAGCATTGGCGCTTTATAAAGCCATGATAACAAAAGCAAAGAAGGACTACTATAGCGACCAAATCGAGAACGCTAAAAACTCCAGTAGGCAACTGTTTCAAATTACCAAGGTACTGTCAGGCAACTCCCCTGATCTTACTCCCCCTCCTTCGCAATCATTGTGTGATGCCCTTGCCTCGTTTTTCTACACCAAAGTAGATGATATTTACCAGGCTTTCGCTTCTAATCCACCCTTGCGCACAGGCAGTCTCCCTATCCCGCCCCCAGCAAACACATTCTCTAGCTTTCAACCAGTTACCCCAGATCATATAAAAGCCATACTGTCCTCCATCAAATCAGGATCACCCCTGGATCCTTGCCCAATTTCAGTACTCCGGCCGGTAATGGAGGATATCATTCCAGTGGTCACCCAGGTCTGCAACACCATTCTTCTATCAGGCAACTATCCAGACCCCCTCAAAAATACCTTACTAAAACCCTTGTTGAAAAAACCATCCCTTGATAAAAGTGAGTTAAAAAATTACCGTCCCATTGCAAGCCTCCCTTTCATGGCGAAAGTGCTTGAAAAAACAATGAATTCCCAGATTTCCGAGTTTATAGAAAAACATCAGCTCTTAGATAACACCCAGTTCGGATTTAGGAAATTCCATGGGACAGAGACAGCCCTGATTAAAGCGGCCGACGATATCAGGGTAATCAGGGACCAGGGGGGGTACAGCCATTCTGGTCTTGTTAGACCTATCCGCAGCCTTCGACACGGTCGACCACACCATCTTGGTCGACCGGGTCGAGGGTTTTGGAATCTGTCACACTGCCAAAAATCTAATCGCGTCCTGTCTTGCCAGAAGAACGCAGGCAGTCATCCTAGGACCCTTTCAATCGTCCCAACTCTCAGCCCCATGCGGCGTCCCTCAAGGCTCATCCCTGAGTCCGACACTGTTTAATATCTACGTGTCGGACCTTGCTAAAACCATCAAAGCACATGGGATGAGCCTAACCTCCTATGCCGACGATACCCAACTAGTGTTGGCAATCAAAGGGGACGGAGATCAAGTGGCCGAACAATTCAAGAAAGGACTCCTAGATATAGGAGATTGGATGTCAACCAACTGTTTAAAGTTGAACTCTGACAAAACAGAGGTACTCATTTTTGGAACCCTTCTGCCAGCATGGCCGTCAAGTTGGTGGCCTGACACCTGTTACCAAAGTCAGGAACCTTGGCATCATCTTCGATGATGCCCTAAATTTTATGGACCATGCCAATAAAACGGTGTCGTCGGCACATCTAAAGCTTAAGATGATCAGGAAAATACACCCTTTTCTACCTGAATCAGCCATTAAGACACTGGTCACATCTCTTGTTTTGTCCTCCCTGGACTACTGTAATGGTCTCTTTCTAAATGCTCAAGCCAGAGTCATTACCAAATTGCAGACCATTCAAAACGCCGCAGCACGCTTGCTTGCTGGCAAAACCAAATTCCAATCCATCTCCAATAGCATTAAAGACCTTCACTGGCTCACTGTGCAGAAAAGAATCCAATTCAAAGCTTTATGCATTGTGTTCAAGGCACTTGACAACCAAGGCCCCCAGTTTCTAAGAGACCAACTTCAATTGCACAAACCTTCCAGAGCCTAAGGTCAGCCACCCTAAACCAATTAGTTACCCCCCGTACCAAAACTGTCACCTGGGGCGATCGCCGCTTTCTGGTGGCCGCCCCCAAGCTTTGGAACACTCTGCCTCTCAACATCAAGCGAAGTCCCACCCTCCTTCAATTCCGTAAGCTTTTGAAAACCTGGTTGTTCACTCAATAGTCAATCAGCTCAGAGGGATTTACAAATAATTGGTTTACAGCGCCAAGACGCCTACGGGTATAAGCAGCGCTTTAGAAATGTTAAAAATAAATAAATAAATAAATAAATCTGAGATTTGTGTCATGGGTGTGAAGGCATGTTTTTTGATACCAAACATGACATCTTTAGGCAGTACCATAATGGAGCTGCCAACCTCGGGTGTGCCTGAGTGCCAGCCCATAATATCCTATGTGCTCTCTATCACTTATATTGTCCTTTAATGGTAAAGGGCATTAAAGGGTCACATAAGCTTGCACTTACATATCCACACCTTTGATATAATGCACCTTGCCCCCTGGGCTTTAGGATACCTTCCTTAAGGGTGACTGGCTGGAATATCTCAGAGATAGTGCATGACTTTGTTACGTTACACATGGTGATGGCAAAGCTGAGTTGAGCACTTTGCACTGCTCCTGCAGTCTGCAATGGCATTCCTGCTGTCTGTAGTTTATTTGGGTCACTCAGGGTGGCACAAATGGTGCTGCAAGCACAGGGGGCCCCTTTAACACCAATGCCCTGGGTACCACTGGTACCATATTCTAGGGACTTATATGGGGGTAAAGTCCTTGACAGTTGGGATTGCCAATTCATACATAACCGTTTTAGGGAGGGAGCACTGGCACTGGGGTCTGGGCAGCAGACTCCAGTGCACTATCAGAGTCATAACCATCAGCATTGGAGCAAAAAGTGTAGGTGGTGTCACAACCATAGGAGAGGTTTCCCCGGACACCAGTAGTAACGCTGCCATCAACGAACCCCTCGAGATTCAGGCATCTCTTCATGCTTACCTGCACATAGCGAAGAAGCTCCGTAGGTGGCGGAGGAGAAAGATAAACCCAGACACGAACGTGCGGTTCACCACCGCGTCCCAAGCGGAACCAGCATCAGCGTGCCGTGGTCCGGAACCTTCCCGGTTCACCGAGGCACATATTATTCAGAATGACTTTGGATTGCGGCGGGACACTCGCTTGCTAACGCAATGCTTATCTACTGGTGTGGTAAGGTTGTTGCTCCTACCGAGCGGAGCCTCTCATTCCACTTTAGGTTTTACCAAATTACGGATAGCCGAAACCAGCTCACAGCTCAAGTTAAAAACAAAAGCCTTCTTCTTTAATAGGAAGGATTGGTAAAAGGTTGCCTATAAAAACCTGTAACTTTAATTAGTAGTTAACATTTTTTTGCCCGCAGACATGTTAGGAGAGTGCTGATTAACTCTTCCCTACAGGAGTGAAGGAATGTGAAGATGTGAAGTGTGCGAGGTACGGAGTGCAAGGGTAACAAAAGTATCAAGCTATCTTCAATAAGTAAATCTCAAAACTCCACAGCGCTATTATTTTCTATGATAGGGATAAGTTCCTTCTGCGTTCAGGATTACGAAACCCTTTTGGTTACACTTATGTTCTGATATTCCTTGCTCACCAATGTTCTATGTTGCTGTTTTATAACAGGGGGTTATGAGGTCAATTAGGATTCATCCCCTGTGACGCTTGGCAGCTCTTTTATTTTGGTGGGCATTCTGATAACATATATATGTGCATGAAGGTGTGGGTGAAGTATATACCTTCGTGTTACTGTATTAATGTTAAATGTTTTATTACAGCGCATGTCTAAACTTAAAATCAAAATACACAGAAAAATCAGGAACCTTCCTAGTGTATTCATATTGTGGCAGAAATACTTTGTTTTCTTTACAGGTAAATTAGTAGCCCGCCCCGACGTTGTCCGGGGCAATGAGGCTTCAGGGCCAAACGCCCACCCAGGTGCCCGGCCGCACCGGCCCCCGCCCGCCCCGACATTGCCCCGACCCCCTCCCACCCCGCCTCGCCTTTGCCTTTCCTGAGTCGCCAAGACACCTATTAGCTACACAGACCAGATGGAAGCAGCGCTAACCGCCCTCCCCGACCCCCTCCCGCCCCGCCTCGCCTTTGCCTTACCTGAGCCGCCGCTAATGCAGGTTTTTTGTTGTATTCAGGGATGGACACAGAGCAGATGAAAGCAGGGCCAACCCCGCCCCCCTCCCGTCCCGACCCGCCTCGCCTCGCCTTTGCCTTACCTGAGCCGCCGCTCCTCCCCGCGCTACTCACTTCACCGCCGCTCCATGTCCGCCACTCCTCCTCGTCATCACGCACGTCGCAGCCAGCGCTACGTCGCGGCCAGCTCAATGTCGCTGCCGGCGCTACTTTCAAGGGGATTACTTTTTTTTTTGTTAAATTTTTAAATTAACGTTCAATTTTTATTTTTTATAGCCTATGTCCTTCTGCACACCCTGGCAATTTCAACGATGTATCGGGTGTGTGGATTGGCGCTATGGTTCCCGAGTTTACCTGGCTCAAAGGTTTGTGTTCTCTCTTTATAATAGTAGTATAGATTAGAGAGAATACAGCTTATATAGAACCGTGAGACTGTGCTTATGGTATTGCATTTTCTTTACAGGTCTCCCTCCCAGCTGTTCCTTTCCTTTCCTTCCCTCACTTGATCACCTTAAATCTTATGTGCTGTTATAGCATTCAGAATTGAGGCTATCAAGGGGTGGACCCACTTGAGCCATAAACCGAACCTGAGGATACTACAGGTTACACTGTGACAGAATAATCTGACCACAAACAAATTATCCTCCTGATCAGCTCGGGGATAAGATGGACACTTTAGAAGATGTGTTAGCAACTTTAGCAGTAGTCCAACATGAGATAGTCACATTTAGAGCAGAAACTGTCGCATTACAGGACAGACTAGATAGGTTACAAAGAATTCCCTTTGATGTGTCCTCTACTCAAATAGGGAATAGGGGTACCTGGCCTACTGGAGGAGGGGTTCAACCTATGCCACCTATTTCGGTAGAAATCCCGACCCCTATATCTTTAGCAGCACCAGAATGTTACCATGGGGACGCTAATAACATACAAGTCTTTCTCACACAGATATTATTAGATGTTAACTGTAGTCCCAGGCCATTCCCCACTAATCAGGCCCGGGAGGCATTTATAATATCCAATTTGGCTGGTGATGCGCACAATGAGCGGTACCGTTAGTCAAGATGGACGATCCCCTATTATATGAGTGGGAGGAATTCCGGGTGGAATTCGAGAAAGTATTTGATCGTAGGGCTACCACCTTTTCTGCAGACAGAGAGCTGTTGGAATTAAAACAAAGGACTCGAGAGTTAGTGGTGTACATTAATACCTTTTAGAGGTTAATTGCCGAAACTCAATGGCCAGAACAAAAAAGGACAGGTCTTTTTTATCAGGGGCTGGATGACGAATTAAAAGATGTTTTGGCAAAGATAGACCCCAAACCTTCCACTTGTACAGATTTAATCAATCTCATGTTTCGATTGGATCACCGCTTAACAGAACGACGAGGGGAAAGACGCAGGCTAGTATCTATATATATATATATATATATTACCTACTGGCGGTCGCCAGTAGGTATATATAGTTAGGATTTTTTCCCTATGGGATTTCTGAAAATTCTATGTCTAATAACTTTGGCGTTTGTGGACGGAAACGGCTGAAATTTTCTGGAAAATGGCACATTTTGTTTCTGAGCAGCCCCTGAAAATTTGGGGGGTGTTCGGCAAGGGGGGGCTGAGATAAAAGGGGGGTCCCAAAACACGTTTTTCCCATGTTAATTTCCATAGGGCGGTTGGACTCACTTTTAGCTCGAACGGCTGAATGGATTTACACGAAACTTGGCAAAATTGTAGGGACTGTTAGCCCGATGTGCCTTTGCTAGGTCTCAATATATGTGCTTCAGTGGATTTTGAGAAATTAACGTTCAAAGTAAGATATATATCTGTAACAGCGCTCCGGGCAGCGATCCGGTTCGCGTACTTATCGCGTATCGGAACTTTGCGATGCGAAGCTGATTGGTTCTCCGGTGTCTGTCAACATTCTAAACAGTCCGGAGCGGCCGCCATCTTGTCTCTCGGTAGGATCGAGAGACAAGAGGAGGCCAAAACAAAGTGGGAAATTACCATAAGGGGGCATAGTAGATCCTCGTTGACCCCCTAGGTTTTATGTGGAGGTTTTAAAAGGACCCAGCAGGGTCAAATTTTTTTTTTTTTTTTTTTTTGCGCAATGAGCGCCTAGTACGCGAACCGGAAAGCGTTCTGGGCAGCGTACTATAAGGATAATAGAATGATACACTTTTCAAAGACTGTATGTTAATTGTTTGTTGTTTTTGTTGTTTTTTTTTTGTTTTCTTTATTTTTAAAGTTTTTTTTTTTTTATTTTGATTGTTTTTCATAATTTATTAAACTTTCTAACATTTCAGTGTCTGAAATGTCATTATTTTCTTGAAATATTGTTTGCAATCTGTGAGGTTGTAAAATGTCCTCATTTTCAAGGAGGGCATCTACTGCTTGGACACATTGCAGCAGTTCATTATCCAAGCTTTCATCCATAAATTCCATGTCAATTTGTTCAATCAATTCTTGGCTGCTCTCTTGCAGGTCCATTTCAAAAGAAACTTGGTTTTCGCCTTCCATTTTGCCTGAAATTTGGATTAAAAAAATATATATTAGTAGAGATAGGGCACTGTTGGGATTAATTTTAGATAGGCAGTTTTTATCAGTGAATTTATCTTTTGGCAGTGTATAGTATCAGAGTGGAAATAGGACTATAAAAAAGTGTATGTGATTTAACCAAGACAAGCCTAACTCCATTCATAACTATAACAGAGAAGTCTATCTAAATACATTACTACTACAGAGGGATAGTGTATATCTATCAGAAAAAGTCTACTATATTAAGTTATAGTGCACAATATATTTCATTTTTAAAAATTATAACTTACCTTCACAAAGAAGTTGAAGTTTTTGGAAGCTATTGAAATGTGATGTACAACAAGAAGTAGTAGTCAAAATGGCTGTGTTTTCTTCTCTTCCTTTATATATATTCAGGTATATAACCAATCAAATGTCAGGTAATAAAAGTAGAAAATGAAAGTAACATTTTCATTGGTTGTCAATTCCAACACTTCAGATGTGTTTTGTGAAGTAATTTACCTCACGGTACTTGGAGAGGTCTACAGGCTAAATGGCTAAATGAAATTTCAATCAAATTTGTGAGAATGAAAGGGATTGTTATGTAGTATGAGCTAATCTATATTTGGTGAGAGTGTCTCTAGTCGTTTTTCTGTAAATTACTTTCCCACCTTTTTTTTGGACCGCTTCCCGGAAAGCGGTCCGGTCCGCGAACTAGGAGCGTAACGGGAGTCCACCATTTTGCGTTTCGGTCGAATCAAGGTATAAAATGGAGGGTAAATAATGTTCTGAATGGGTAGAAGGGGGCATGGTAGAAGTATTTTGCCCCCCTACGTTTTCTGAGGGTGGCTGAGGAGGACTATATGTGCGAAGAAAAAACTTTTTTTTTTAAATTTTGCGCGGTTAGCTTCCAGTTCGCGTACCGGATAGCGCTCTTTGAGCGTAGTTTGTTGAAAATTACAGAAAAAAGTTAGAAAAAAAATAATAAAAGTGTGTGATCAGATGAAGGGTAGCTCTGAGAAGAGCTTTTGGGTTTATGGTACATTTAGGTACTTATAAGTAGGTACCAATGCACAGTCTTAAATTCAGAATGAAAATTCTGTTGCCCTCATCTGAGAAGTGAACTCCATCTCCTCTGTAGATATCTTGCATGTAGTAACGCAAGTTATTGTTGTACAGAGAGCCCATTCCATGGTCTCTCATGAAAGCTGAAACAGATTTGTTTACATGCTTCCTCGCTTTCTCAATTTGTGGAGAAAATTGGTTGGACCACCTCCATTTCTGTCTTTGGCATATATTGGAATATACCAAGGCAGTTTGAGGAAAAAGTGCCATTAATTGCTCAAAGGTGTCCTTTAAAAGCATTTCCAGACCTACCCCTGTCAAAGTGCCCAAATCATTACCTCCACAGTGCACTATTAACAGGTCAGGTTTTGGCAAATGCATAAAGGTTTTCACCAATGGTATCAATTGGTGGCATTTTAATCCTCTTTGGCCCAACCACTTAATTTCCACATCCTGTAAATTGAGGTTAGGTAAATTTCTGTTCTCAGCATACCTTTGAGCCCAGTGGATGTAACTATGTCCAACAATCCAGACCTTAAACATGGTGGGAGAAGGTTGTTCTGCAGTCAGATGAAGTGTGGTAATGAAAGGGCAGTTGAAACAGTAGGAGTTTGTAAAGAAAAAAAACTGTGGTTTTCCAATGCTAATGAATCATTAGCAGTGATTGGTGCATTTCCATTTCTGAAAACAGAAAGTTATGGTGCATGGATGTGTTCTTTGAAAGATGTAATTTGAATGGTCAAGGAAGAAACATTTAATGAAAGATTGCACTGGATACGCAGGTGCACTGAGAGTTCAGAGTTCAATTGAAACATTGTTGTGTGAATTTGCAAACATGAGAGGTCTTCCAGGAGGTGGTTGCTATGGAAAAAAGGCAGAGAGGGCAGAGGGGGGAAGGGTTTTGATTTGAAAAAAAGTGAGGGAAGAGTTATGATTGGCTAATATGAGAGATATGTGAAATGAATATCTGTATTTCTGTGCTTTCAATAGCTGCAGCCTCTGGAGTGCATCCTTTTTCTTCTGCTGAAGACAATTTGGTGTATTTCTGAGACTGTTTTCAAAACTCAAAAAATATTTGCTAAGGTGAGAAAAGATTTATTTAATTTAGATAGAGAATAGTATGATTTAAGGAGAAAATGATGAAGAAAGCTGTGTTTTTAAAATGTGGTTTTGTCTCTAGTGATATACAAATAGAATTAGTTTCTTTGAGAAATTGTAATTGCATATTCGGTGTAGCATTCTGGCATGCAGTAACACAAGTTATTGTGGTACATGGAGCCCATTCCATGGTCTCTTATGTAAGCTGAAACAGATATGTTGTTTTTAAAAACGATTTTAGAAATCAATTACATTTCTGGATATGTACTGCTAGAGCTTCATAGGTTGTTTTGGGCCATATTTATAAGGCATTTGAGTGTCTTTGATGTTATGTTTTCCTTTTTAAATGGAAAGTGTTCCTCATGGGGCAAGTGTCTTGTAAATACGCTCCCACTTGTGCTTTGCAAATTTAGATTTTGATTATGGGAGTTACATAGCCATGTTAATAATGTCCAAACAATGGTGGTAGGGCATTCAAGAAAACGCTTTCCTGTGTCTCTAGGACATTTTCAGTCCTTTCCTCTTGAATACAGGTATACAATTGATTTATATGCTGTGTTTAAAAACGAATTTTGAAATCAATTACATTTCTGAATATGTACTACTAGAGCTTCATAGGTTGTTTGGGGTCATATTTATAAGGCATTTGAGTGTCTTTGATGTTATTTTTCCCTTTTTAAATGGAAAGTGTTCCTCGTGGGGCAAGTGTCTTGTAAACAAAACAGGTGATGGACCGAATGTGACCCAGGGTGGTGTGGAGTGGAAAATAACGATGGATTTAGGGCCAGATCCTTGGACTGGGGTGAGTGTGTGACATTGATCCACATTCTGTCCATCACTTGTTGTGTTTGCAAGTGTCTTGTAAATACGCTCCCACTTGCGCTTGGCAAATTTAGATTATGGGAGTTATATAGCCATGTTAATAATGTCCAAACAATGGTGCTAGGGCATTCAAGAAAACGCTTTCATGTGTCTCAAGGACATTTTCAGTTATTTCCTCTTGAATACAGGTATACAATTGATTTATATGCTGTGTTTAAAAACGATTTTTGAAATCAATTACATTTCTGGATATGTACTGTTAGAGCTTCATAGGTTGTTTGGGGTCATATTTATAAGGCATTTTAGTGTCTTTGATGTTATGTTTTCCTTTTTAAATGGAAAGCGTTCCTCATGGGGCAAGTGTCTTGTAAATACGCTCCCACTTGCGCTTGGCAAATTTAGATTTTGATTATGGGAGTTACATAGCCATGTTAATAATGTCCCAAAAATGGTGCTAGGGCATTCCAGAAAACACTTTCATGTGTCTCAAGGACATTTTCAGTCATTTCTTCATGAATGCAGGTATACAATTGATTTATATGCTGTGTTTAAAAACGAATTTTGAAATCAATTACATTTCTGAATATGTACTACTAGAGCCTCATAGGTTGTTTGGGGTCATACACCATTTTTGGGAAATTATTAACATGCCTATGTAACTCCCATAATCAAAATCTAAATTTGCCAACCGCAGGTGGGAGCGTATTTACAAGAAATTTGCACCATGAAGAACGTTTTCCATTTAAAAAGGGTAAAATAGCATAATAGACACTCAAATGCCTTATAAATATGACCCAAAACAACCTATGAAGCACTAGCAGTACATATCCAGAAATGTAATGGTTTTCAAATAATGACTTACTTCATTGGTAGGCCTTCACATGTATTTTCTCCTTTGTTTTCTTCAGTGAAAATCTTATCTGCAACCATGTGTTGGCCTCACCTCAAATAAACAAAACAGGTGATGGACCGAATGTGGATCAATGACACACATTCACCCCAGTCCAAAGATCTGGGCCTTAACAAACCTTTAGATAGGCCACATCTTATCGTCATCCTGAATTAATCATTTAAAATATTAGGGAGTGATTTATGATTGTTCTATGCCTGTTTTGTACCATTGAGTGTCATTTTTGTGATGCAGTGCTGGTGCAAAAGATTTGCTATGTTAAATAATATGTAGGGCCTTAAGTTTTAGATGACTGTTATTCATTTACTGTTTGGTAATAGTGGTTAATAACATTTTTTATTATAGTTTTCCACAGATTCAACTGCAGATCTTTTTTTTAATTTGAAAAATGCCAACGAAAAATCGTATTAGAAAGGCTAGAAAACGTCAAAGACAGCAGGATGATGTTTTATTGCAGCAGTCCTCTTCCCCAAATACTTTTCAAAACACCAAGAAAGGTCCGGGTAAGAGCACAAAATCATTCTTAAGAAATATTTTTAGTAAAAAAAGTATTTCAACAAAAAATGTTTCAGTCCAGAAAAAGAAAAGCAATTTAAATGGAAAGGAAAGACCCATCAAAAATGTTACTGGTAGAGGAAGAGATAACTCTGTGCATGATAGTAGAAGGAAACAACAGTTTAGGGACATTCGAAATCGAATGTTCCGTAACAGGATAATAGTTAATTTATTGAAAAATATTTTTAAAAAAGGCCAACAGAAAGCGGCATTTTATAAGAAGAAGAAAAATGTAGAGAAAATTATTGATCATGCTTTTGAAATTAAGCGAAAGTTGTTTATTTTGGTAATCAATAGAATTAGGAAACTAAGCAAGGTAATTTCTGATTTCAAAACAAAAAGTAGATGGAAGAGAGTAGTAAATCGTGCTAACTTTTGTGAAGTTTTTTCCGGAGAATGGATGCATAGTTCAAGTTGTGAGGCATTTTTTAATGAGGAGAGTTATTTTCAGGATAATGATTTGGTGTTTGCAGTTGACACCAGTGGTCGAGCTTATGAAGTGAAGGATGGTTGTCCAGTTGAAAAAGAACAACTTGTGACAACAGAGACAGAAGAGGCGCTAAGTGATGAGGTTTTAGGAAGACGTCCTAAGGGTCCTGTGTACATTTGGAAGTGTAGTTCTATTTGCAGTGTGCGACAGGTTTCCATCAATTTGCTTTGTGATTTTATACGGACATTTAATAAGAAAAGTTTGAAGCAGAAAATAAAGTTGTTGCAAGATTTAGATCCTTGCAGAGTGAGACAAATGACAGGTTTGCGTGGTCATTCACTGGCTTGTCTTTCCAGGAGAGTATGCCAGAGTGTTTTTCATCATTTCAGGATGCTAGCAGTGCATCATAATAAAGTGAGAAAATTAGTGAGAATGTTGTATTATGCTAAGAGTCCAGCAATTATGCTTAAACAATTATGTGCTGCTCTTTTGCATGGTTCTGAAATAGATGTGAAGAATATTTGTGAAGAAATTGAGTTTTGTTACTTTGGTAGTAGAGATGAGAATGTTCAAATTGACCCAGAAGTAGAGGGTTATGTTGAAGATAATATACAGGTTTCTAGTTCAGATAATTTTCAGAAGGAAATTGCCACGTTTCAGATGAAATCAAGTGAGAGGCCTAATTTCACTTGTGTATGTTGTCGACGCACTTATTATAAGAATCAGACTAAGTTAGTGGATTTATATGCAAAAACTGAAAGGGAAAATAATAGTGAATGGAAGGATTTTGCCACATACTTGATGGTAGAAAATTGTTTTGATTTGGGAGTGGACCAACGTGTGTGTACTTATTGTTGTAATAAATTAAATCAAAACCAGATGCCTGCTAGGGCAGTTCATAATAATCTGGAATTGGTTGAGATTCCTTCAGAATTGAAGGATTTAAATACTTATGAATCTATTTTGATTCAAAGTATCCATCCCTTTCAGGCTATTGTAAGAATGGAGCCAAAGACAGGGAAGTTGCCTCCAACAGATTTACAGAGAGGATTAAAGGGAAGAGTTGTTTATTTGCCTCTAGATTTGAACAAAAACATTAACACAATTGGAGTTGAGAAAGTGGAAGAGGAACCTCTGGTTATCTTGGTTAATGGGGTTCCGACAAAGAATAAGAAAATATGGCAAGATTTAGTGGATGTTAGGAAAGTGAAAAATGCAACTTTGTATTTGAAGAAAAATAATAAGTACTATAAGAATGTATATGTTGCAGAAGAGGAAGTAAGTGATGAAGAGGATAGCGTTTTGTGTGCTGGCCAAATTGAGAAAGTAGAGGTGTCTAATAGTGAAGAAATATATGAACATTATAGTGTTCATCCTTTGCATTCCAAGGAAGTCATGGGGAATGCTATTGAGTTGTTTCAAATGAAACAAGCCAAAGGGAGTCCCATTAGTGTTTGGGAGGAAAGTTTGGAAGCTCGGTGTTTCCCACAGCTATTTCCCACAGGTCAAGGAGGAAGATATGATGAGCGACCTCATCAAATTCCTGCGTCTGAATACCGGACTTTACGATTGTATGCAGAAGATCCTAGGTTTCGTCAATGCATTCCCTATTTGTTTCATCTCCTGTTTGAAAGCGATCTGTCTGGACTGTCATATGCAGTGAACCACATTTTAAAAAGTGGTATACAGATGCGAAACATCTCGGCAAGTGATTTTATGCATAAAATCAATGTCCAAGACAGTATTTTGGATTCTCACTTAATTAATCTCATGGCGTGTCAGCGTGGTACTAATGAGTACTGGTACCGTCGTCATGGTGATTTAAAATATATGCTGAGGAACTTAGGAACTCCGACATGGTTCCTCACTCTGAGCTGTGCCGAGTATGGCTGGGAAGACTTACTTGAATTTCTACGAGAGGCAAATGGAAATATTGAAAACATTGAATTCAAGACACCTGGAGAACTGTGTTCTTTGGATCCAGTGAATGTATGCAGGTACTTCAATCATAGATTTGAAGCTATGATGTCTTTCATCACAAATAAGAATAATCCACCTCTTGGAGAGGTGTTGGATTTCTTCTGGAGAAAGGAGTACCAAGCAAGAGGTGCTCCTCATATACATATGTTGTTGTGGATCAAGGATGCACCTAAATTTGGAACAGATCCGGATGACTTAGTGATGAATTTCATAGAACAGTATTCTACGTGTGCTGTTCCAAACGCAATGGAGAAGAAAAGCCTAAGAGAACAAGTTCTACGTTTCCAAAGCCATCGTTGTGGAAAGTACTGTCGTCGTAAATTCAGAAACAAGGACAAGTTCTACACCAAATGTCGTTTCAACTTTTCACGACCGGTGATTTCTAAAGGTAGAGTGAACAGTTTGATGTCTTCGCTGCGACATAATGTGACGAGGAAATCACCCAAGAATACATACAATTTGAAAAGGAACGAAGAGTCCAAGTACATCAATGACTACAACCCAGTGATTTTGTCCATGTGGAATGCTAACATGGATATACAGTTTGTGGCTGACAACTGTATGGCTGTGGCTCGGTATGTGACATCTTACATCACCAAAAAAGAAAAGACAGAACTGAAGGATATGTGGGAGGACATTTCCCATGAAAAGAGCCTCAGCAAGAAGTTGTACAGTTTCAGTCTGAAGATGTTGTCGCATCGAGAAATCGGAGCTTACGAATGTTCTGATCGATTGTCTTCAGCAAGTCTCTATGCCAAATCCAGGAGTATTGTTTGGGCGAGTCTTGGTCTTGCTGCAACGCGAAATCGAGTTCTAAAACCTGTCCGGGAAATTGAGTATTTGGCAGAAAAGGAACCAAACAGTACCGACATTTTGAAGACCAACATGTTGGATACATATTATCCAAATCGAAGCAGTCACCTTGAGAATGTTTGTCTATATGAGGTTCTCCAAAATTATATATTCAAGAGGAACATCAAAGAAGATATTGAGAAAGGAGTGTATGCTGTAATTGGAAGTGAGGGATGCCTGGTCAAGCAAAGAAAATGCCAATTAGTAAACCATCGAAAATTGAGTGGTGAATCTCCAGAAAAAAAGGAGTTTTTCTATTTAGCACTTTTGCAACTTTTCAAGCCTTGGCGTGCAGAAGAGGATCTGCTTGGAGATTTCCTCTGTTACGAAGACTCTTTCACTGCTGCTAAGGAGACCATAGAATGTCCTGCTTTTCCCAAATATCAAGAAATGCTAACTTTGGAAATTGAGCAGGAAGCAACGATTGCAGCCGAGATTGCCAGAGACAGTTCTCAGGACAGTCAGAGTTCTGTTTCATTGAGTCAAGATCCACTTGGAGGACCTATTATCGAAAATGAAGCTGCCACTGCTATGAATGAAGTGGAAAGAGCCATGGCACATGCTCAGGAGGATTCAGTTAACTTAGAAGACTTGGAAAAACAACTCAACGTTGAGCAGAAAAAATATATGATGAAGTTACCAAGCAAATTGAGCACGGATTAAGTCATGAGAAGAAAGAGTGCTCATGTACATCGTTGAAGCCTGTCCGACTGTACGTGAGTGGAGAAGCGGGAACTGGAAAAAGTTTCCTCATTAAAGCAATTTCTTGTTATTTGCAGGAAAGGACTGAGTCATCGCTGTCTTGTGTTGTCACCGCTCCTACTGGACTGGCAGCACATAACATTAAAGGTATTACTTTGCATCGTCTACTGATGCTGCCAGTGGAGCATGACAACAAATTACAATACCACAAGTTATCTGGGGATGCTTGCTGTGAAGTTTCAAGAATTTTTCAAAACAACATAGGTCCTGAGCAAAGGAAAATAAAGAAAACTTGATATATATAGATCACAATGGAACTCTATATAGTCTTAAAATTCCATGACCAGCCGGCCAAGGAATATTTATTGATTCAATTGTTTTATAATGTCAAAGTTACGGCAATTAACCCAAACAGTATGGGTTAAATTGGGGCACAGTCCTGTGCCATCCAAGAAAGGGGAGAGCAAGAGGGTAAAGGTAAGTGGGGAAAGTTATCAGGCAAACAAAGTGAGCTGACAGGTCACTGACATTTAGTATACATTTAACAGTGTATCCTGAAGTCATTCATACACACAATAGTATTATGTAGGTACATGTATGAATTACTTTAAGGTCGACGTTTCGATCCCTAGCTCAGATATAACGGGATCATCATCAGGACAAGAAATTAATATTGCCTGAACATAATTATTAATAACACCGAGTTGGAGACCCGGGAGGGTGTTGGCTTCAGTTCAGAGGGCCCTCTTGGCGGGGTTGCGCGAGCCAACGTGATTCTTAGTGGGTTCACTGTACTTCAATCAGAGGTTGTGTTGAAGTTCTGTCGAAACGCTGGTCAAGGTTTACAGACAAGCCCCAATCTTCAGGGTTTGTTACTGAGGTTCCAAGTCTTGGGAATCCTCAATTTAAGAGCTTCTATGCCTCTTCAGTTGGTTGCATGGTTTCGAGTGCCAAAACTTAGATGTGGCATGAGTTCTAGGGGTGAATAAAGTTGCTGGTTGATGCCTCTCAATCGAGCCTGACAATATGGCCAATCGGATGTTTATAACGCGGGTGCGCTGTCCTCGCGTGTCCTCAATCAAAACCAGGCGACGGAGTGCGGCCAGGCAGTTAACTGGTCCGCTATGGGAGACAAACGTTCTCCTGGAGTGCCGGTCAATGAGGCTGCTCGCGAAGGGTTCCTTCGCGAGCAGCCTCATTGACCGGCACTCCAGGAGAACGTTTGTCTCCCATAGCGGACCAGTTAACTGCCTGGCCGCACTCCGTCGCCTGGTTTTGATTGAGGACACGCGAGGACAGCGCACCCGCGTTATAAACATCCGATTGGCCATATTGTCAGGCTCGATTGAGAGGCATCAACCAGCAACTTTATTCACCCCTAGAACTCATGCCACATCTAAGTTTTGGCACTCGAAACCATGCAACCAACTGAAGAGGCATAGAAGCTCTTAAATTGAGGATTCCCAAGACTTGGAACCTCAGTAACAAACCCTGAAGATTGGGGCTTGTCTGTAAACCTTGACCAGCGTTTCGACAGAACTTCAACACAACCTCTGATTGAAGTACAGTGAACCCACTAAGAATCACGTTGGCTCGCGCAACCCCGCCAAGAGGGCCCTCTGAACTGAAGCCAACACCCTCCCGGGTCTCCAACTCGGTGTTATTAATAATTATGTTCAGGCAATATTAATTTCTTGTCCTGATGATGATCCCGTTATATCTGAGCTAGGGATCGAAACGTCGACCTTAAAGTAATTCATACATGTACCTACATAATACTATTGTGTGTATGAATGACTTCAGGATACACTGTTAAATGTATACTAAATGTCAGTGACCTGTCAGCTCACTTTGTTTGCCTGATAACTTTCCCCACTTACCTTTACCCTCTTGCTCTCCCCTTTCTTGGATGGCACAGGGCTGTGCCCCAATTTAACCCATACTGTTTGGGTTAATTGCCGTAACTTTGACATTATAAAACAATTGAATCAATAAATATTCCTTGGCCGGCTGGTCATGGAATTTTAAGACTATATAGAGTTCCATTGTGATCTATATATATCAAGTTTTCTTTATTTTCCTTTGCTCAGGACCTTTGTTGTTTTGAAAAATACTTGCTACCCATGGTCCCGAGTGATTAAATGGGTTCCCCCTTGTCCTCTTTAATGTGAAGTTTCAAGAGTCTTGAGGAAAATGAAACTACTTATCATTGACGAAGTAAGCATGGTTTCCAATGTCATGCTTGCCTTTGTGCATTTGAGAATGCAAGAAGTACTTAAAACTGAATATGATGTGTTATTTGGTGGCAAACACATCATTGTTTTCGGAGATCTTCTGCAGCTGACACCAGTAAAAGGTCAACCTGTGTTCAAAATACTCACGCATGAAGATACCAGGAAGTGCCTAGGGAGCATTGGCAACGTCAATATATGGTTAAACTTCAATTATGCTGAACTGCATGAAAATATGCGTCAGGCAAAGGATGAAGATTACAAGAATATTCTACAAGATATTAGAATTGGAAAAGTGACCGAGCATGGGAAAGAAGCTTTAAATGCACGATTACTGTCAAATTTATATCCCAAACAAGAGATTGTGCCTGAGAATATTTTTCAGAAAATTACTGAGAAGAAATCCGGGATATGTTTGATGCCAACTCTTGCAGAATGTGCCATCTTCAACAACAAAATGTTGAATTTAGAAAAGCAAGAGATTGTGAAACTTGAAGCTATCGACAAAATAGAGCATATGGGATCAACAATTATTTTGTCAGAGAATTTGAAATCAAAATTGGATTCATTAGAGAAGACTATATCTAAAACTGCGGGTTTTGAAAAGACTCTGAATGTGTGCTTAAATTGCCGAATCATTTTGAGAAGGAATTTACATGTTGAAAGAGGTCTGGTAAATGGATCAATGGGTAATGTTGTTGATTTTGAGAAATACAGAAATAGAGATGGAATAGAATTTTTAAAAATTAAATTTGATGGCATTGAGGAAGTACAGCTAATTGGTCGTTGTTCTGCTAGGTTTTTGCTTGTTAAAGACTTATATGTTCGCCGTAAACAGTTTCCTGTTTGCTTGGCATATGCGGTGACAATCCATAAATCGCAAGGTTTAAGTGTAGACAGTGCATTGGTGAATATTGGCAGTTCTGTGTTCAAGGAGGGTATGGCATATGTGGCATTGTCACGAGTTAGAACTTTATCGGGATTGTACTTGATTGACTGTGATGTCACAAACATTTGTGCGGATCTAGATTGTGTTAAGGAATACAATAGGTTAAGAAGAGAGTATGCGCCACATTTGCCTCAATATCCTTTGTTTGAGAAACGTGTGGTAGGCCGGAAACGTAGAAATATCAGTAATAGTAGGGAGGTTGTAGCAAAAAGACCAAAAGTCAATGAACCAAAAATTGTTAGCAGAAATAAAGTGGATTCTGTTGAAGATGTTGTCGGTTTTCAATTTGAAAACAGTTCTGGTGTCAACTGCTATGCAAATGTAGTGGTTAATGTTCTCTTTTCACTAGAGAGTTTAAAAGAACAGATTCTGTTGAATTCAGAACAAATTTTATGCTGTTTGTAGAATTCTGTTTTCGAGAAATGTAGCACTGATCGAACAAAAGTAGAAAGTGTGTCTGAAGTTTGTTATCTGTTAGATGAATGTTCAGGTCAAACAGACTTCTCTGAAAATAATCAGCAAGATTGTCAGGAGTTTTTAATGTATATGCTTGATGTATTGCAAGATGAGGGTGTAGATGTAGATCACCTGTTTGGGCTTTCTTATCAATGGCAGCATGACTGCGAGAACTGTATGGTATCAAGTACTACTAGTGTAGACTCAGAAAGATTTATATATTTAACTTTGCCAGACAGTAAATCAGTGTCCTTTAATAAGCTAGTAAATGCAGCGGATCACAACATGGAGTGTAGCCAATGTAAATGTGATATGATGTCAACATTATTTATACGTAGATATGGCCAGTATGTCATTTTAATGATCCAACGATGTAGGCCTGATGGATCAAAATTGTCAACTTTAATAAAAAAAATTGTGGCTTCTCAGCTGTCAATATCAGGGAGGACTTTTGTAACTGTAGCAATTATCTATCACGATGGTCCTTCAACAACATCAGGACATTATACAGCTTATTTAAAGTCTCGAAACGGCTGGTCATTCTGCAATGATTCCGTTGTAACTTTCAAAAAAAAATTGCCGTTTGACCTTAAAAATTCTTACCTGGTGTTTTTAAAACCAAAATTTTAAAGAAAGAATTTTGGGATTTCCTGTGAGGAATTGGAAATTGTTCATCAAGTAGAGGGAATGTAAGTCTGCAATGCTGTCTAGATTATTGGTCCAAAACTTTTAATTATAATGTCAATTTAAAAATCCAACTATATAAACCTGATGCAAGTAAGTCTGCTTCATAGTAAGCAGTATCAGTGTCATAGGAAAACGAGAACATGAGTGACAAAGAAGAGTAAGATATTAGTAGTTCAGGATTGTGAAAATAATCTCAAATGTTTTCTTTTTGAAAGATGCGAAAATAGAAAATGACGGGATTTGATTGGAAGAATTACAAGAGTTGCGAATCGCTGCAACATGATTTGGCCTAGTGGAAACATGTGATAGAATGTGAGAAGTCTTTTCTTGTATGTAACATATTTTTCGAAATGATGGAGGTTTTCTTTCAGAAAGTGGCGGGCTGAAAATATTTATAGCACAACAGAGTGGACGCTGTTCATAGGAGATCCTTCGACATTATTGAAAGTAAGTTAATTTTAAGGAGTTTTGAATTCAGATTTCTTAGGTTGTATGGGTTTTTTAAACACAATCATTTTGATTGTGTTTTTTTTTTCCCCGCTGTTACATGATGAATACCTTCAAGTCACTGATTTAAGTGAAATTTGATACATTCTGAGAACAGCAAAAATAAACCATTTAACATGTATAATTAATGTTCTGCTTTTTGTACTTATGATATACATTTAGAAATGTGAGCTAGATATGGAGAAACTGAGTCTTCTGTAAGTGTCAATTTTAATGCTTACAGTGCTGTACTTCTGGGTACTGTTTTTTAAAAAAAAAAGAAATAGGCCTCACCTCAAAGAAAGCTCTTGAAAGCACACATCTTATTTGCATCCTGAAACAATCATTTAAAATGTTAGACACAATTTTATGATGGCTTTACATCTCTTTTGCGCTGCTATTGCATCACTATTGTGAGACATAAGCAATGCAAAAGAAGCATCATGTTTCAAAATAGGCCTCATTTCATCAGCATGAAGATACTGTTTGTTTAAAATAAATATCTTTAGGATTGTGTACGGGTCGTAGAGAAGTAGAGGCTTCTGTAAGTGTCAAAGTTGTTTAAAAACTGTTTCTTCTTGAACCTTTTCCCTTCTTTTTTCTAATTTTTAAATACATGTTTTAATATTTTTGGAAATGTTTGTTCTCTCTTTTACAGATTGAATGTATGAAAATTTTTCTTTAAAAGTTAACAAGAATTATAAGGTAAATGTTTTCTACTTTTTTAACCCGCATTCCACTGCTGATGATGTCACTGACTATGTTATGAATGATGTAATAAGTGGGCATGTTTTACTACAATGGTAGGTCTTCACATCTATTATCTCCTCTGTATTCTTCAACAAGCATAAATTTGATATGCAACCCTGAGTACGGTTCACCTTAAACAAACTTTTAGAGAGGACACACCTTATCGTCACCCTCAATCAATCATTTAATCTATCACATTTAACATCTATTAGTTCTACTGCTTCATTTCTTTAATCTTTACTTTCCTGTGTTTGCTACTTCTCTCATTCCTTTCTCTATTACTTATTATTCTACTCCTTCCAGTATTTTTCTCACTCCCTCTCTTCTCATACTTCTTCATTATTATTCACTAATTCTGTCTCTATTAATGTTACTGTTTCTGAATGATCTCCAAAAAAATTTAAAACAAGAACAGTAAGTATAAGGATAGGAAAAGACATTTATGTTACAAGAAAGACAGCTATAGGAAGTAAACAAAAGATACTGTTACTCGCAATCCACTGCTGATGATGTCACTGACCATGTCAAAAATTATGTAATATATGACATGATCAGAAGTGGATTGCGAGTAACAGTATCTTTTCTTTACTCCCTATAGCTGTCTTTCTTGTAACATAACTGTCTGTTTCCTTTCCTTATACTTACTGTTCTTTTTTTAAAAAAAAATTTTTGGTTCGCTCCTGGTTCGCGTACCGGAGTGCGAACTGGGAGCGAACTAAAAGAAATAGAGCTTGGCAGAGTTCAAAGAATTCTACCAATTTTTTTATAATGGGGAGGTAGTTCTGAAAAGAACTTTTTTTTTGTTTTTGTTGTTTTAAATTTTTTTTATTAGTTTTCTGAACATTTTTTATATTTTTTTGTTTTTTTCTGAACATTTTGTATTTTTTTTATTTTTTGGGGGGAGGGGGGAAACAAAAATGATTCATCGAAGAGGGCTCAACAGGAGCAACAAAAAAAAGAAGAATTTATTTTTGGGGGCGTTTTGGACATACATGATTTTTGATTGCTCTTATTATAAGAGTTATGCTACTTTCGCGGTAGCATAATATTTGATTGCACCTCACACAAACTTGTTTCACTTCCCCCATGTCCATTTGAATATTCGGGATCAACTCCCTTGCTTCTGGTCCCGAAACTTCTGGCACGACCGATCTTCTGGCTATTGCTGGGGAATTCTGTTGTTCGTCCCGAAGCTGAGCAGCACTATAATTATTTGGGTGCCACCTACTCATGTGCCTGTGCATAGTAAAATTCCCATAACTATATTTTTTGTCCGTCCCCCTTGAAAGGCGATCATCACAGATACGGCAAAAGACATATCTGGCGTTCACTTTCTTTTGCCCTGGTGGAAATTTAAAAAATTGCCAGATGAAATTTTCCTTCCTGTTGTACCTCCTGGGCTCCTCTGGCAAATATTCAGGCTCTTCCACCTCTTCCTGATCTTCCTCTTCTTGAAAGATTGGTTGAGTAGGTGGTCCTTTCTTTCCATGAGGAGGTGGAGGTGGTGGTGGGGGAACACTACCAGAAGCAACAACTGAAGCCATTTCTCTGGAATGTAAAAAGGTCTTTCTCTCACCAAGATGAAAGTCAGAGTGAGGAAAGAAGGAGGGGTTTTCATCATTTGGGAAAAGCCAAAGTTCTAAACCAATGAAAAGTGTTAATTTTAGATCACATGACCTAGTATTACATCATTAGGAAACCAAAAGTGAAATGAACCAATGAAAAGTGTTATTACCGAGTCACATGACCTGCTGTGTTTACGTTTCGCGCTTTGCGCGGCTTTCCGGTCCGCTTCCGGGTCCGCTAACTTGGCGCGTCCGATGACGTATTACGCGACAACGCAAAACGTCATTCTAACGTAACAGTTACGCTAAAAGAACGTTTACCGGTTCGCGGACTGGGAGCGGAACAAAAAAATATTTTTTAAAAAAATGTATTAAAACATGTAAAATATATTTTAAGATTTAAAAAAGAATACATTTTACAGCTACAGATATTAGCTTTCAAAAAACCATTGAAATTCAATGAAAAAACAATAGGTTATAGAGAATATATAGTTAGGAATTAGCATTTACAAAACCTTAAAAATTCACTGAAAAAACCATAGGTTATAAACCATGTATAGTTAGGGAATAGCATTTTCAAAACCTTAATTTACTCGCATAAAACCATTGAAATTCCATATATAGTTAGATGCGCTAACTATATATCGCGCACCCGCAATCCACTGCTGATGATGTCACATATTACATCATTCATGACATGGTCAGTGACATCACTGATGACATCACTGATAACAAATCAAATGACATCACTGATGACATCTCAAATGACATCACTGATGACATCACTGATGACAACTCAAATGACATCACTGACAACATCACAGATGACATCATTTATGTGTTAATACGATGAACCTCTACAGACTCTGATATATCCTTAGATACACTCAGTGAAAACAGACACTCACAGATTGTCACTTATCCATGGAGTTACTCATACACCTAGACAGTCATGCAAAGAATCAATCACACCTCCAATTCCTCAACTATACAGTTATACACACCTTACTTATTGAAACATATTCTAACACATATTTACTCTCTTATACAATCACTGATACAAGTTTTCAATGATCCATGCAGCCACTCACACATTCACTGGCTCTTAAACACAGTAATTTATATATATCAACTCTCGCATGTACTGTGTTTTACATATGTACTTACTTTGACATGTAGCATTGAGATATCCAATCACTCACCAATACACTCATGCACACAGTCAACCACCCATACAGCTGTTTCCACATGCAGTTTTGAACCCATACATCTAGTGAATCAGCTGTTCACACATCTATGCATAGAGTCACACACCTCCTAGCCACTCACACACATACTCAGTCTCCCATACAAATACTTGGGCAACCAATCAATAATCCATATAGTTACTCATATAGCTACTGATCAACACATGCAGCAGTTTACAGAACAACAGACATAATGATGCACAAATTAGGACAGTTTAGTCACTAACCCATGCTCTCAGTGAGACACATTTAATCACTCTCTCATACAGTCAGTCATGCACCTACTAAATCCTTCATCCAGACACTTATGCATCCACTCATTCTCCAATATGTAAGACATATTTAAACTCTACAGAAGCGTACATTCACTGGATGATGTCATCAGTGATGTCATCAGTGATGTCACTGACCATGTCATGAATGATGTAATATGTGACATCATCAGCAGTGGATTGCGGGTGCGCGATATATAGTTAGCGCATCTAACTATATATGGAATTTCAATGGTTTTATGCGAGTAAATTAAGGTTTTGAAAATGCTATTCCCTAACTATATATGGTTTATAACCTATGGTTTTTTCAGTGAATATATATATATATATATATATATATATATATATATATATATATATATATATATATATATATATATATATATATATATATATATATATATATATATATATATATATATATATATATATATATGTATGTATGTATATATATATATATTCACAGAAAAAACCATAGGTTATAGACCATATATAGTTAGGAATTTGCATTTACAAAACCTTGAAAATTCAGTGAAAAAACCATAGGTTATAGACCATATATAGTTAGGGATTTGCATTTACAAAACCTTATTTTACTCGCATAAAACCATTGAAATTCCATATATAGTTAGTTGCGCTAACTATATATCGCGCACCCGCAATCCACTGCTGATGATGTCACATATTACATCATTCATGACATGGTCAGTGACATCACTGATGACATCACTGATGACATCTCAAATGACATCACTGATGACATCTTAAATGACATCACTGATGACATCACTGATGACATCTCATTTGACATTACTGATCACATCACTGATGATATCATTCATGTGATAATACGATGAACCTCTTCAGACTCTAATATAACCTTAGATACAATCAGTGTAAACAGACACTCACAGACTGTCACTCATCCATGGAGTTACTCACACACCTAGTCAGTCATGCAAAGAATCAATCGCACCTCCATTTCCTCAACTATACAGTTATACAAACTTTACTTATTCATACATATACTAACACATATTTACTCTCTTATACAATCCCTGATACAAGTTCACAATGATCCATACAGCCACTCACACATTCACTGGCTCTTATGCACAGTTATTTATATATGTCAACTCTCACTTGTACTGTGTTTTACATATGTACTTACTTTGACATGTAGCACTGAGATATCCATTCACTCACCAATACACTCATGCACACAGTCAACCGCCCATACAGCTGTTTCCACATGCACTTTTGAAACCATACATCTAGTGAATCAACTGCTCACACATCTATGCACAGAGTCATACACCTCCCAGCCACCCACACACACACTCAGTCTCCCATACAAATACCTGGGCTACCAATCAATAACCCATATAGTTACTCATATAGCTACTTATCAACACATGCAGCAGTTTACAGAACAACAGACATAATAATGCACAAATTAAGACAGTTTAGTCACTAACCCATGCACTCAGTGAGACATATTTAATCACTCACTCATACAGTCAGTCATGCACCTACTAAATCCTTCATCCAGACACTTATACATCCACTCATTCTTCAATATGTAAGACATATTTACACTTTACAGAAACATACAGTCACTGGATGTTGTCATCAGTGATGTCATCAGTGATGTCACTGACCATGTCATGAATGATGTAATATGTGACATCATCAGCAGTGGATTGCGGGTGCGCGATATATAGTTAGCGCAACTAACTATGTATGGAATTTCAATGGTTTTATGCGAGTAAAATAAGGTTTTGTAAATGCAAATCCCTAACTATATATGGTCTATAACCTATGGTTTTTTCACTGAATTTTCAAGGTTTTGTAAATGCAAATTCCTAACTATATATGGTCTATAACCTATGGTTTTTTCTGTGAATTTCATTGGTTTTTTAAAAGCTAACATCTGTAGCTGTAAAATGTATTCTTCTTTAAATCTTAAAATATATTTTAGATGTTTATTGATAATTTTTTTTTTAATATTTTTTTTTCTTCGCTTCTAGTTCGCGAACCGGGAAGCTTTCCGTTAGCTCATCTTCATGCCGCGACCTAGTCCGCGAACCGGTCAACGTTACGTTAGCGGAACTGTGACGCGTCGCGGAAGCGCGACGTATCACGTTGTCGCGTAATGCGTCTAATGACGCGCTGCGTTAGCGCTCCCGGAAGTGCTCCGGACCGCTAACCGGAAGCGATCCGAGACGCGGCGCGGACCGCGTAACGTAAGCGGAACAGGTCATGTGACTTGTTTATCAAACTTTTCATTGGTTCATTTCACTTTTGGTTTCCAAATGATGTATGACTAGGTCATGTGACCTAAAAATAACACTTTTCATTGGTTCAGAACTTTTGCTTTTCCCAAATCATGTAAACCCCTCCTTCTTTCCTCACTCTGACTTTCATCTTGGTGAGAGAAAGACCATTTACCTGGAGTTCAACAATGGCTTCCATACTTGCTGCAGCTGGTGCACCCCCACCACCACCTCCACCTCCTCATAAGAAGAGAGGACCACCAAGTCAATTTACCTCCAACAGAGAAGAGGAAGAGGAGGAAGAAGAAGAAGAGGATACAGATCAACAACAATTTATCACGGAGTTGCCCCGTGTTTCTAAGAGAAAAACCAGTTTCATCTGGCAGTTTTTTTCCATCCCTCCAGGGGAGAAGAAGGTGAACGCGAAATATGCCACCTGCCTCATCTGTGATTACAGATTGTCAAGAGGCACAGAGAAGAAATATAGTATGGGGAACTATACTATGCATCGACATATGACCAGGTGGCATCCCTTGAACTACAGCCGGGCTGAGTTAAGGGACCTACAAGACAATCCCCCGACAACTCCTGTGGCCAGATCTACCTCATCAATGTCTTTGTCAGGAAGAGAGGCACAGGAAACTGTGCCAAACATTCAACCCAATTTTAGACATATGAGGTTTACTTGTATATATTGTGGTGCTATGTTGTCGTATGGGAACATGAGCGTCAACTTGATTAATATGGTGTTCGAAAACCATAAGTGCCCTAATGCACCCAAGCAGTAATTTTTTTTTTGCTCCTGTTGAGCCGTTTTCAATGCCTGTTTTTTTGTTGTTTCCCCTCCATAAAAAACACACAAAAAACATAAAACTGTTCTAAAAATACAAAAAAATCAAAAAATGTTCAGAAAAAAAAAATAAATAAATAAAACAACAAAAACAAAAAAAAAAAGTTCTTTTCAGAACTACCCCCCCTTTCAAATAAAATTGCTAGAATGTTTATCACTCTGGCAAGCTCTATTTCTTTTGGTTCGCTTCAAGTTCGCTGACCGGTTCGCGAACTGGAAGCGAACCAAAAAAATATTTTTTTTAAAAAAAGAAGAGTTAGTATAAGGGAAGTAAACAGAGAATAATGTAAAAAGAAAGACAGCTATAGAGAGTAAACCAGAGATAGTGTCAGAGACATCATCAGCAGTGCATTGCGGGTAAAAAGAGTAGAAAACATGTACCTTATAATTATTGTTACCTTTTTAAAATATTTTTTCATACTTTCAATCTGTAAAACAGAGAACAAACATTTCCAAAAATATTAAAACATGTATTTAAAAATTAGAAAAGACAAGGGAAAAGGTTAGTGGAGAAGTGTGGCTCAGGGGTTAGAGGCGGCAGACCCGGAAGCTGAGATCGGCCCTGGACCAGGGTTCAATTCCCCGCCTCGGCGGGTCTTGGGCTCAAAAATTCCACGGACTCGATAATTCTCGCTCCGGTGCCTTCTCGACTCATGGGTTCACACTCTGCGACTCTGGGCAATAGCTTGCTTAATCTCCACAACGGCCCCTCGCGGCGGGATGCCTGGCTTTCACCTTGTGGATACCCTGCCGGGGTTATCTCACAGGGGAATACCAGGACGGGTTCCCTAAGCAAGCGCCGGGAAACCCTTTGTGGGTAGCTGTGCGCTATATAAGCTCAAATACATTTACATTTACATTTACAAGGGAAAAGGTTCAAGAACAAACAGTTTTTCAACAACTTGGACATTTACAGAAGTCTCTGCTTCTCTACGTCCCCTACACAATCCTAAATATATATATTTTAAAGAAACTGTATCTTGATGTTGATGAACTGAGGCCTATTTTGGAACATGGTGCTTTTTTTGCATTGCTTATGTCTCACAATAGTGATGCAATAACAGCGCAAAAGAGATGTAAATCCATCATAAAATTGTGTCTAACATTTTAAATGATTGTTTTAGGATGCAAATAAGATGTGTACTTTCAAGAGCTTTCTTTGAGGTGAGGCCTATTTCTTTTTTTTTAAAAAAAAACAGTACCCAGAAGTACAGCACTGTAAGCATTAAAATTGACACTTACAGAAAACTCAGCTTCTCCATATCTACCTCACATTTCTAAATGTATATCATAAGTACAAAAAGCATAACATTAATTATACATGTTAAATGGTTTATTTTTGCTGTTCTCAGAATGTATCAAATTTCACTTAAATCAGTGACTTGAAGATATTCATCATGTAACAGCGGGGAAAAAAAAACACAATCAAAATGACTGTGTTTAAAAAACCCATACAACCTAAGAAATCTGATTTCAAAACTCCTTAAAATTAACTTACTTTCAATGACGTCGAAGGATCTCCTATGAACAGCATCCACTCTGTTGTGCTATAAATATTTTCAGCCCGCCACTTTCTGAAAGAAAACCTCCATCGATACGAAAAATATGTTACATAGAAAAAAAGACTTCTCTCATTCTATCACATGTTTCCACTAGGCCAAATCATGTTGCCGCGATTCGCAAGTCTTGTAATTCTTCCAATCAAATCCCGACATTTTCTATTTTCGCAACTTGCAAAAAGAAAACATTTGAGATTATTTTCACAATCCTGGACTACTAATATCTTACTCTTCTTTGTCACTCATGTTCTCCTTTTCCTATGACACTGATACTGCTTACTATGAAGCAGACTTACTTGCATCAGGTTTATATAGTCGGATTTTACAAAATAACATTATAATTAAAAGTTTTGGACCAATAATCTAGACAGCATTGCAGACTTACATTCCCTCAACTTGATGAACCTTTTCCAATTCTTCACAGGAAATCTCGAGATTCTTTCTTTAAAATTTTGGTTTTAAAAACACCAGGTAAGAATTTTTAAGGTCAAACGGCAATTTTTTTTTGAAACTTACAACGGAATCATTGCAGAATGACCAGCCGTTTCGAGACTTTAAATAAGCTGTATAATGTCCTGAAGTTGTTGAAGGACCATCGTGATAGATAATTGCTACAGTTACAAAAGTCCTTCCTGATATTGAAAGCTGAGAAGCCACAAAATTTTTTATTAAAGTTGACAATTTTGATCCATCAGGCCTACATCGTTGCATCATTAAAATGACATACTGTCCATATCTACGTATAAGTAATGTTGACATCATTTCAGATTTACATTGGCTACACTCCATGTTGTGATCCGCTGCATTTACTAGCTTATTAAAGGAGACTGATTTACTGTCTGGCAAAGTTAAATATATAAATCTTTCTGAGTCTACACTAGTAGTACTTGATACCCTACAATTCTCGCAGTCATGCTGCCATTGATAAGAAAGCCCAAACAGGTGATCTACATCTACACCCTCAACTTGCAATATATCAAGCATATACATTAAAAACTCCTGACAATCTTGCTGATTATTTTCAGAGAAGTCTGTTTGACCTGAACATTCATCTAACAGATAACGAACTTCAGACACACTTTCTACTTTTGTTCGATCAGTGCTACATTTCTCGAAAACAGAATTCAACAAACAGCATAAAATTTGTTCAGAATTCAACAGAATCTGTTCTTTTAAACTCTCTAGTGAAAAGAGAACATTAACCACTACATTTGCATAGCAGTTGACACCAGAACTGTTTTCAAATTGAAAACCGACAACATCTTCAACAGAATCCACTTTCTTTCTGCTAACAATTTTCGGTTCATTGACTTTTAGTCTTTTTGCAACAACCTCCCTACTATTACTGCTATTTCTACGCTTGCGGCCTACCACACGTTTCTCAAACAAAGGATATTGAGGCAAATGTGGCGCATACTCTCTTCTTAACCTATTGTATTCCTTAACACAATCTAGATCCGCACAAATGTTTGTGACATCACAGTCAATTAAGTACAATCCCGATAAAGTTCTAACTCGTGACAATGCCACATATGCCATACCCTCCTTGAACACAGAACTGCCAATATTCACCAATGCACAGTCTACACTTAAACCTTGCGATTTATGGATTGTCACCGCATATGCCAAGCAAACAGGAAACTGTTTACGGCGAACATATAAATCTTTAACAAGCAAAAACCTAGCAGAACAACGACCAATTTGCTGTACTTCCTCAATGCCATCAAATTTAATTCTTAAAAATTCTATTCCATCTCTATTTCTGTATTTCTCAAAATCAACAACATTACCCATTGATCCATTTACCAGACCTCTTTCTACATGTAAATTCCTTCTCAAAATAATTCGGCAATTTAAACACACATTCAAAGTCTTTTCAAAACCCGCTGTTTTAGATATAGTCTTCTCTAATGAATCCAATTTTGATTTCAAATTGTCTGACAAAATAATTGTTGATCCCATATGCTCTAATTTGTCGATAGCTTCAAGTTTCACAATCTCTTGCTTTTCTAAATTCAACATTTTGTTGTTGAAGATGGCACATTCTGCAAGAGTTGGCATGAGACATATCCCGGATTTCTTCTCAGTAATTTTCTGAAAAATATTCTCAGGCACAATCTCTTGTTTGGGATATAAATTTGACAGTAATCGTGCATTTAAAGCTTCTTTCCCATGCTCAGTCACTTTTCCAATTCTAATATCTTGTAGAATATTCTTGTAATCTTCATCCTTTGCCTGACGCATATTTTGATGCAGTTCTGCATAATTGAAGTTTAACCATATATTGACGTTGCCAATGCTCCCTAGGCACTTCCTGGTATCTTCATGCGTGAGTATTTTGAACACAGGTTGACCTTTTACTGGTGTCAGCTGCAGAAGATCTCCGAAAACAATGATGTGTTTCCCACCAAATAACACATCATATTCAGTTTTAAGTACTTCTTGCATTCTCAAATGCACAAAGGCAAGCATGACATTGGAAACCATGCTTACTTCGTCAATGATAAGTAGTTTCATTTTCCTCAAGACTCTTGAAACTTCACAGCAAGCATCTCCAGATAACTTGTTGTATTGTAATTTGTTGTCATGCTCCACCGGCAGCATCAGTAGACGATGCAAAGTAATACCTTTAATGTTATGTGCTGCCAGTCCAGTAGGAGCGGTGACAACACAAGACAGCGATGACTCAGTCCTTTCCTGCAAATAACAAGAGATTGCTTTAATGAGGAAACTTTTTCCAGTTCCCGCTTCTCCACTCACGTACAGTCGGACAGGCTTCAACGATGTACATGAGCACTTGTTCTTCTCATGACTTAATCCGTGCTCAATTTCCGTGGTAACTTCATCATATATTTTCCTCTGCTCAACGTTGAGTTGTTTTTCCAAGTCTTCTAAGTTAACTGAATCCTCCTGAGCATGTGCCATGGCTCTTTCTACTTCATTCATAGCAGTGGCAGCTTCATTTTCGATAATAGGTCCTCCAAGTGGATCTTGACTCAATGAAACAGAACTCTGACTGTCCTGAGAACTGTCTCTGGCAATCTCGGCTGCAATCGTTGCTTCCTGCTCAATTTCCAAAGTTAGCATTTCTTGATATTTAGAAAAAGCAGGACATTCTATGGACTCCTTGGCTGCATTGAAAGAGTCTTCGTAACAGAGGAAATCTCCAAGCAGTTCCTCTTCTGCACGCCAAGGCTTGAAAAGTTGCAAAAGTGCTAAATAAAAAAACTCCTTTTTTTCTGGAGATTCACCACTCAATTTTCGATGGTTTACTAATTGGCATTTTCTTTGCTTGACCAGGCATCCCTCACTTCCAATTACAGCAAACACTCCTTTCTCAATATCTTCTTTGATGTTCCTCTTGAATATATAATTTTGGAGAACCTCATATAGACAAACATTCTCAAGGTGACTGCTTCGATTTGGATAATATGTATCCAACATGTTGGTCTTCAAAATGTCGGTACTGTTTGGTTCCTTTTCTGCCAAATACTCAATTTCCCGGACAGGTTTTAGAACTCGATTTCGCGTTGCAGCAAGACCAAGACTCGCCCAAACGAGACTCCTGGATTTGGCATAGAGACTTGCTGAAGACAATCGATCAGAACATTCGTAAGCTCCGATTTCTCGATGCGACAACATCTTCAGACTGAAACTGTACAACTTCTTGCTGAGGCTCTTTTCATGGGAAATGTCCTCCCACATATCCTTCAGTTCGGTCTTTTCTTTTTTGGTGATGTAAGATGTCACATACCGAGCCACAGCCATACAGTTGTCAGCCACAAACTGTATATCCATGTTAGCATTCCACATGGACAAAATCACTGGGTTGTAGTCATTGATGTACTTGGACTCTTCGTTCCTTTTCAAATTGTATGTATTCTTGGGTGATTTCCTCGTCACATTATGTCGTAGCGAAGACATCAAACTGTTCACTCTTCCTTTAGAAATCACCGGTCGTGGAAAGTTGAAACGACATTTGGTGTAGAACTTGTCCTTGTTTCTGAATTTACGACGACAGTACTTTCCACAACGATGGCTTTGGAAACGAAGAACTTGTTCTCTTAGACTTTTCTTCTCCGTTGCGTTTGGAACAGCACACGTAGAATACTGTTCGATGAAATTCATCACTAAGTCATCCGGATCTGTTCCAAATTTAGGTGCATCCTTGATCCACAACAACATATGTATATGAGGGGCACCTCTTGCTTGGTACTCCTTTCTCCAGAAGAAATCCAACACCTCTCCAAGAGGTGGATTCTTTTTATTTGTGATGAAAGACATCATAGCTTCAAATCTATGATTGAAGTACCTGCATACATTCACTGGATCCAAAGAACACAGTTCTCCAGGTGTCTTGAATTCAATGTTTTCAATATTTCCATTTGCCTCTCGTAGAAATTCAAGTAAGTCTTCCCAGCCATACTCGGCACAGCTCAGAGTGAGGAACCATGTTGGAGTTCCTAAGTTCCTCAGCATACATTTTAAATCACCATGACGACGGTACCAGTACTCATTAGTACCACGCTGACACGCCATGAGATTAATTAAGTGAGAATCCAAAATACTGTCTTGGACATTGACTTTATGCATAAAGTCACTTGCCGAGATGTTTCGCATCTGTATACCACTTTTTAAGATGTGGTTCACTGCATATGACAGTCCAGACAGATCGCTTTCAAACAGGAGATGAAACAAATAGGGAATGCATTGCCGAAACCTAGGATCTTCTGCATACAATCGTAAAGTCCGGTATTCAGACGCAGGAATTTGATGAGGTCGCTCATCATATCTTCCTCCTTGACCTGTGGGAAATAGCTGTGGGAAACACCGAGCTTCCAAACTTTCCTCCCAAACACTAATGGGACTCCCTTTGGCTTGTTTCATTTGAAACAACTCAATAGCATTCCCCATGACTTCCTTGGAATGCAAAGGATGAACACTATAATGTTCATATATTTCTTCACTTTTAGAGGCCTCTACTTTCTCAATTTGGCCAGCACACAAATCGCTATCCTCTTCATCACTTACTTCCTCTTCTGCAACATATACATTCTTATAGTACTTATTATTTTTCTTCAAATACACTGTTGCCTTTTTGACTTTCCTAACATCCACTAAATCTTGCCATATTTTCTTATTCTTTGTCGGAACCCCATTAACCAAGATAACCAGAGGTTCCTCTTCCACTTTTTCTATTCCAATTGTGTTAATGTTTTTGTTCAAATCTAGAGGCAAATAAACAACTCTTCCCTTTAATCCTCTCTGTAAATCTGCTGGAGGCAACTTTCCTGTCTTTGGCTCCATTCTTACAATAGCCTGAAAGGGATGGATACTTTGAATCAAAATAGATTCATAAGTATTTAAATCCTTCAATTCAGAAGGAATCTCAACCAATTCCAGATTATTATGAACTGCCCTAGCAGGCATCTGGTTTTGGTTTAATTTATTACAACAATAAGTACACACACGTTGATCCGATCCCAAATCAAAATAATTTTCTACCATCAAGTATGTGGCAAAATCCTTCCATTCACTATTATTTTCCCTTTCACTTTTTGCATATAAATCCACTACCTTAGTCTGATTCTTATAATAAGTGCGTCGACAACATACACAAGTGAAATTAGGCCTCTCACTTGATTTCATCTGAAACGTGGCAATTTCCTTCTCAAAATTATCTGTACTAGAAACCTGTACATTATCTTCCACATTACCCTCTACTTCAGGGTCAATTTGAACATTCTCATCTTTACTACCAAAGTAACAAAACTCAATTTCTTCACAAATATTCTTCACATCTATTTCAGAACCATGCAAAAGAGCAGCACATAATTGTTTAAGCATAATTGCTGGACTCTTAGCATAATACAACATTCTCACTAATTTTCTCACTTTATTATGATGCACTGCTAGCATCCTGAAATGATGAAAAACACTCTGGCATACTCTCCTGGAAAGACAAGCCAGTGAATGACCACGCAAACCTGTCATTTGTCTCACTCTGCAAGGATCTAAATCTTGCAACAACTTCATTTTCTGCTTCAAACTTTTCTTATTAAATGTCCGTATAAAATCACAAAGCAAATTGATGGAAACCTGTCGCACACTGCAAATAGAACTACACTTCCAAATGTACACAGGACCCTTAGGACGTCTTCCTAAAACCTCATCACTTAGCGCCTCTTCTGTCTCTGTTGTCACAAGTTGTTCTTTTTCAACTGGACAACCATCCTTCACTTCATAAGCTCGACCACTGATGTCAACTGCATGCACCAAATCATTATCCTGAAAATAAGTCTCCTCATTAAAAAATGCCTCAGAACTTGAACTATGCATCCATTCTCCGGAAAAAACTTCACAAAAGTTAGTACGATTTACTACTCTCTTCCATCTACTTTTTGTTTTGAAATCAGAAATTACCTTGCTTAGTTTCCTAATTCTATTGATTACCAAAATAAACAACTTTCGCTTAATTTCAAAAGCATGATCAATAATTTTCTCTACATTTTTCTTCTTCTTATAAAATGCCGCTTTCTGTTGGCCTTTCTTTTTAATATTTTTCAATAAATTAACTAATATCCTATTACGGAACATTCGATTTCGAATGTCCCTAAACTGTTGTTTCCTTCTACTATCATGCACAGAGTTATCTCTTCCTCTACCAGTAACATTTGTAATGGGTCTCTCCTTTCCATTTAAATTACTTTTCTTTTTGTGAACTGAAACATTTTTTTGAGCAAAACTTTTTTTACTACAAATATTTCTTAAGAATGATTTCGTGCTCTTACCCGGACCTTTCTTGCTGTTTTGACAAGTATTTGGGGAAGAGGACTGCTGCAATAAAACATCATCCTGCTGTCTTTGACGTTTTCTCGCCTTTCTCATTCTGTTTTTTGTAGGCATTTTCAAAACTATGAAAGAATCTGCAGTTGAATCTGTGGAAAAATATAATATAAAATGTTATTAACCACTATTACCAAACAGTAAATAAATAACAGTCATCTAAAACTTAATGCCCTACTAATTATTTAACATAGCAAATGTTTTCCACCAGCACTGCATCACAAAAATGACACTCAATGGTACAAAACAGGCATACAACACTCATAAATTACTCCCTAATATTTTAAATCATTAATTCAGGATGACGATAAGATGTAGCCTATCGAAAGATTTGTTTAGGCCCAGATCTTTAGACTGGGGTGAATGTGTGTCATTGATCCACATTCAGTCCATCACCTGTTTTGTTTATTTGAGGTGAGGCCAACACATGGTTGCAGATAACATTTTCACTGAAAAAAACCAAGGTAAAAAAACATGTGAAGGCCTACCAATGAAGTAAATCATTAAATGAAAACCAATACATTTCTGGAAATATGCACTACTAGTGCTTCATAAGATGTTTTGGGTCATATTTATAAGGCATTTGAGTGTCTAGTATGCTATTTTACGTTCTTCATGGTGCAAATTTATTGTAAATACGCTCCCACCTGCGGTTGGCAAATTTAGATTTTGATTATGGAAGTTAGATAGGCATGTTAATAATTTCCCAAAAATGGTGTATAACCCCAAACAACCTTTGAAGCAAATGCTCTTAGCCATGTTATCCACCTCCCATTGGATAACATGGCTAAGAAGTGCTTGCAAATGTGAAAAAAAACGGCCGCAATGCATGAATATCGCTGAAAAATCAGCGATATTCATGCATTTTCCAGCAAATGCTCTTAGCCATGTTATCCACTTCCTATTAAATAACATGGCTAAGAACTGCTCAGGGCCCCATGAGGAACGCTTTCCATTTAAAAAGGGAAAAATAACATCAAAGACACTAAAATGCCTTCTAAATATGACCCCAAACAACCTATGAAGCTCTAACAGTACATATCCTGAAATTTAATTGATTTCAAAATTCGTTTTTAAACACAGCATATAAATCAATTGTATACCTGCATTCATGAAGAAATGACTAAAAATGTCCTTGAGACACATGAAAGTGTTTTCTGGAATGCCCTAACCCAATTTTTGGGACACTATTAACATGGCTAGGTAACTCCCATAATCAAAATCTAAATTTGCCAAGCGCAAGTGGGAGCGTATTTACAAGACACTTGCCCCAAGAGGAATGCTTTCCATTTAAAAAGGAAAACATAACATCTTAGACACTCAAATACCTTATAAATATGGCTCAAAACAACCTATGAAGCTCTAGCAGTACATATCCAGAAATGTAGTTGATTTCTTAAATCGTTTTTAAAAACAACATATCTGTTTCAGCTTACATAACAGACCATGGAATGGGCTCCATGTACCACAATAACTTGTGTTACTGCATGCCAGAATGTTACACCAAATATGCAATTACAATTTCTCTATAAAACTAATTCTATTAGTATATCACTAGAGACAAAACCACATTTTAAAAACACAGCTTTCTTCATCATTTTCTCCTTAAATCATACTATTCTCTATCTAAATTAAATAAATCTTTTCTCACCTTAGCAAATATTGTTTGAGTTTTGAAAACAGTCTCAGAAATACACCAAATTGTCTTCAGCAGAAGAAAAAGGATGCACTCCAAAGGCTGCAGCTATTGAAAGCACAGAAATACAGATATTCATTTCACATATCTCTCATATTAGCCAATCATACCTCTTCCCTCACTTTTTTCAAATCAAAACCCTTCCCCCCTCTGCCCTCTCTCCCTTGTTTCCATAGCAACCACCTCCTGGAAGACCTCTCATGTTTGCAAATTCACACAACAATGTTTCAATTGAACTCTGAACTCTCAGTGCACCTGCGTATCCAGAGCAATCTTTCAATAAATGTTTCTTCCTTGACCATTCAAATTACATGTTTCAAAGAACACATCCATGCACCCTAACTTTCTGTTTTCAGAAATGGAAATGCACCAATCACTGCTAATGAATCATTAGCATTGTAAATCCACAGTTTTTTTTCTTTAGAAACTCCTACTGTTTCAACTGCCCTTTCATTACCACACTTCATCTGACTGCAGAACAACCTTCTCCCACCATGTTTAAGGTCTGGATTGTTGGACATAGTTACATCCACTGGGCTCAAAGGTATGCTGAGAGCAGAAATTTACCTAACCTCAATTTACAAGATGTGGAAATTAAGTGGTTGGGCCAAAGAGGATTAAAATGTCACCAATTGATACCATTGGTGAAAACCTTTATGCATTTGCCAAAACCTGACCTGTTAATAGTGCACTGTGGAGGTAATGATTTGGGCACTTTGACAGGGGTAGGTCTGGAAATGCTTTTAAAGGACACCTTTGAGCAATTAATGGCACTTTTTCCTCAAACTGCCTTGGTATATTCCAATATATGCCAAAGACAGAAATGGAGGTGGTCCAACCAATTTTGTCCACAAATTGAGAAAGCGAGGAAGCATGTAAACAAATCTGTTTCAGCTTACATGAGAGACCATGGAATGGGCTCTCTGTACAACAATAACTTGCGTTACTACATGCAAGATATCTACAGAGGAGATGGAGTTCACTTCTCAGATGAGGGCAACAGAATTTTCATTCTGAATTTAAGACTGTGCATTGGTACCTACTTATAAGTACCTAAATGTACCATAAACCCAAAAGCTCTTCTCAGAGCTACCCTACATCTGATCACTCACAATTATTATTTTTCTCTAACTTTTTTCACTAATTTTCCACAAAATTCGCTCCCCGGAGCGCTACCCGGTTCGCTAACCGAAAGCTAACCTCGCGGATTTTTTTAAAAAAAGTTTTTTTTCCGCACATATAAGCCTCCTCAGCCACGCTCAGAAAACCTAGGGGGTCAAGATAAGTCTACCATGACCCCTTCTACCCATTCTAAACATTATTTGCCCTCCATCTTGTATCTTAATGCGACCGAAACACAAAATGGTGGACTCCCGTGACGCTTAAGGTTCGCTAACCGGGCCGCTTTCCGGAAAGCGGTCCTAAAAAAAGGTGGGAAAGTAATTTACAGAAAAACGACTAGAGACACTCTCACCAAATATAGATTAGCTCATACTACATAACAATCCCTTCCATTCTCACAAATTTCATTGAAATTTCATTTAGCCATTTAGCCTGTAGACCTCTCCAAGTACCGTGAGGTAAATTACTTCACAAAACACATCTGAATTGTTGGAATTGACAACCAATGAAAATGTTACTTTCATTTTCTACTTTTATTACCTGACATTTGATTGGTTATATACCTGTATATATATAAAGGAAGAGAAGGAAACACAGCCATTTTGACTACTACTTCTTGTTGTACCTCCTATTTCAATAGCTTCAAAAAACTTCAACTTCTTTGTGAAGGTAAGTTAAAATTTAATATATTGTGCACTATAACTTAATATAGTAGACTTTTTCTGCTAGATATACACTATCCCTCTGTAGTAGTAATGTATTTAGATAGACTTCTCTGTTATAGTTATCAATGGAGTAAGGCTTGTCTTGGTTAAATCACATACACTTTTTTATAGTCCTATTTCCACTCTCATACTATACACTGCCAAAAGATAAATTCACTGATAAAAACTGCCTATCTAAAATTAATCCCAACAGTGCCCTATCTCTACTAATATATATTTTTGTAATCCAAATTTCAGGCAAAATGGAAGGCGAGCAGCAAGTTTCTTTTGAGATGGACCTGCAAGAGAGCAGCCAGGAATTAATTGAACAAATTGACATGGAATTTATGGATGAAAGCTTGGATAATGAACTGCTGCAATGTGTCCAAGCAGTAGATGTCCTCCTTGCAAATGAGGACATTTTGCAACCTCACAGATTGCAAACAATATTTCAAGAAAATAATGACATTTCAGACACTGAAATGTTAGAAAGTTTAATAAATTATGAAAAAGAATCAAAATAAAAAAAACACTTTAAAAAAAAGAAAACAAAAAAAAACAAGAAAAACAACAAACAATTAACATACAGCATTAGAAAAGTCTTTCATTCTTTTATCCATAAAGTTCGCTGCCCAGAACGCTTTCCGGTTCGCGAACTTGGCGCTTACCACGCAAAAACAAATTTTTTTTTTTTTTTTTTTGGACCCTCCTAGGCCCTTTTAAAACCTCCACATAAAACCTAGGGGGTCAACGAGGATCTACTATGCCCCCTTATGGTAATTTCCCCCTTTGTTTTGGCCTCCTCTTGTCTCTCGATCCTACCGAGAGACAAGATGGCGGCCGCTCCGGACTGTTTAGAATGTTGACAGACACCGGAGGGCCAATCAGCTTCTCATCGCAAAGTTCCGATACGCGAAAGGTTCGCTAACCGGATAGCTGCCCGGAGCGCTGTTACAGATATATATCTTGATTTAAACGTTAATTTCTCAAAATCCACTGAAGCACATATATTGAGACCTAGCAAAGGCACATCGGGCTAACAGTCCCTACAATTTTGCCAAGTTTCGTGAAAATCCATTCAGCCGTTCGGGCTAAAAGTGAGTCCAACCGCCCTATGGAAATTAACATGGGAAAAAGGCGTTTTGGGACCCCCCTTTTTTCTCGGCCCCCCCTCCACAAAACCCCCCCAAATTTTCAAGGGCTGCTCAGAAACAAAATGTGCCATTTTCCTGAAAATTTCAGCCAATTCCGTCCACAAACGCAAAAGTTATTAGGCATAGAATTTTCAGAAATCCCATAGGGAAAAAATCCTAACTATATATACCTACTGGCGACCGCCAGTAGGTAATATATATATATATATATATATATATATAAATAAAAACTTTATTTGGTTATTCAAAGTTTCAACCAACAGCCCAAACATTAAAATAACAATAAGACAATAAAAATAAACTGATATATATACAATAGTAGCAGCAATACATCCATGTTTAAAATGCAGAATGCTTCAGAATCAGATACAATAATAGCACCAATGTATAATATCTACTCTCATCAGTGAAAATACCCTGATGTAAAGTGCTGAGTGCTTTAACCCGGTATATAAAACTAGGCTGCAAACAATACCATGACATCACACCAAATAGAACAGTACAAGAAGAAAAAACAGTTAATTGATATAGGTAAACTGTAAAATGCAACTTATGATCTTTACACTGGTCTAATTTTTTAGAATTGCATTGTGCTTGTACCAAACTGCCTCTAAAAATTTACTAACAGCTACAACAGTTCTAGGGGAGAGGTCAGTTTTTAGAATCCTTAGTGCTATTTAATATTGTGCAATCCCCAGTTCACGACAATTCGGAATAATCCACCTCCTACGAGGGGAGGAATACTCCAGACAGAAAAATAGCAAATGTGATTCATTTTCGTCACAGTGATTACACATCGGGCAGGTCAGTACTGGCTGTGCTTGATTCCATTTGTGGGTAAATGATCTTATAGGAAATATCTCCAAACAAAACAGTATGAAGAGACTTTTAGGGAAAGCAAAAGGTATAAAATCCATGTAATCCTCTAGTAGTAGAGTAGATTTAAAATCAAGAAATTTAGTGGTCAAAGATCCTACAGAACTTTTTCTTAATATACATTCATAATTAAAGTTCCAATAGGTAGTTTTGAGAAGGTGTATATCAATTTTCTTTAATTTAGTAGGATCAGCCCAAAATCTGTAAAGACCTAACTTTCCCAACCTCGAGGACACGTGTTTAATCAATGGGAGTGATCGGGCACCTGGTATACTTAGAACTTCACACAGGGAATCCCCATAATCAGCAAGCTCCGGTGTACACCAGAGACAAGCCCAATAAGTCAATACTTTCAGAGCCACTAGATCTGTTACTCTTTTTAATCCCAGTTCTAAATACAATGGAATAAGGGGTGTACTATGGGGGAGGCATAACATTTTCCTAACAAAACTATTTTCTACCAGTGCCAGGGGGTGGACATCAAGATGCAGGGTAGAAAAACGATTTTTTTCAGGGTGGAAAACTAGAATACCAGGAGGAAGTCCCCACATTACTGCAGAACCTATGGAAATAGGGTCAGTACGTACTTCCTTATCCACAGAAGAGAGAAATGAAGGAGAAATGGACTTTGTCTATATTGTGACGTAAGGCCATTTCCTTAAATATTGTATGGTCAGATCGAAATACAAGACAGGTAAGCCCGTATAAGAGGTTTCTGAGAAAAAGGCCGGAAACTGAAGAGCCCAATAACAGATAAAGGTGAATTCTTGAGCAGAACTGCAATCCCATCCATTAGTGAATATAAGGTATCTACTAGTGACCACTTCTTCTTGCCGATAAATGTATGTACTACTAAAGTGTGGAAAAATGTTCAGGTCATGATTGATTCAGGGGCTACATGCCTTTTTATGGATGAACAAAAGGCTCTCGACTTGCATGTCAAACTAGAAAAGAAGGAGAAAACAGAAAAGGTGTATACAGTAGATGGGAGTGATTTGGTGTTGGTCTGACTTGTTTTCGCACACAAAACCTAGAGGTGGTGTGTGATGAAAACCATAGGGAGGAAATCCGATTCAACATTATAAAAGCACCCCAATATGGAATTATCCTAGGGCTACCATGGTTAGTCAAACATAATCCTTATGGCGGGTTGGGTTTCTAGAACCTTGAAGTTTTAATCTCCTTGGTGCAAAGAGAATTGTGGAATAGCACTGCCCTTACCGGTTACCGCCCTAGCCACTACACACATTATAGCCACTGTAGCAGAACAGGACATCACACTACCATCGTGCTACCACGTGTTTCAGGATGTCTTCAGTGAGAGACAAGCAGAGGAGTTACCCCCTCACAGACCTTATGACTGCCAGATAGAACTACTTCCCTGGGCTAGGGTTCCGTGCGGAAGTATTTATGCCCTGACAGAACCGTAGAATAAACATCTCCGACAGTACTTGGATAGGAGAATGGGTTTATAAGAGCATCTAAGTCACCAGCCTCCTCACCTTTATTTTCCATTCCAAAGGCAAATGGCGAACTCATAACGTGCATCGACTTTAGAGCCCCTAACAATATAACCATAAAGAATCGATACCCGTTGCTTTTGAACCCAGTTCTCCGAGATCAAGTTAAAGATGCTAGGATATTCACCCAATTAGATCTCAAGGGAGCCTACCATCTGGTTAGAATGAGTGTAAGACAGCATTCCGTACTCAATATCAGTTATGCCCTTTGGGCTAAGCAATGCCACCGCAGCCTTTCAGTTTTTTCTAAATGAAGTCCTGAGGGAGTTTCTATATGTCTTCGCAGTGGTATATAGAGACAACTTCTTGATATTTTCACCTGATGAAAACATACATTGCCAACACATCATCTCTGTACTCTGCGCCTTGCGCATCTATGGTTTATACTGCAAACTTAGCAAGTGTGTATTTCATGTGCAAAGGGTATAATTGCAAGGCGTCATGTTAACACCCAATGGCCAAGAAATGACGGAGAGTAAAATCAAAGCAGTAAAAGAATGGTATCCTCCCATGTCTAAAACATTCTCTCAGGTGGTTTCTCCCATAACTAACCACTTAAGAAAAAACATATCCTTTCACTGGTCAGAAGAAGCCCTACAGGCCTTTGAACTATTGAAGAGGACATTTACGACCGCTCCTTTTTTGATACATCCTGATCCTAAGAGACCGTTCATTGTAGACGTGGATGCTTTGGATGTGGCCACTGGGGCAATCCTGTCTCAAAGAAATTAAATCACTGGTCAAATGCACCCGGTAGCATACATGTCCTGTAAGCTTAATGAAGCAGAACACAACTGCACCATTGCTGAAAAGAAGTTATTAGCCATCAAAGGGGCGCTTGGAAAATGGAGACATTATTTGTTGGGGGCACAACACATGGTCACGGTGTATTAGACAGTTGAGATGGATGTTGTTCTTCTCAGAATTTCACTTTGGGGCCACCTATCGCCCTGAATCAGACAATAGGAAGGCAGATGCCTTATCAAGACAGGATTCTGACTAAGTGGAAAAAAGTCAGGAAATGCATTCTATTTTTAAACCTGTCCAAGTAATTGAGGTGGTACAAACGGAGGAATTCCTCCCAAAAATTAAAGAGGCGATCAAAAAACCCATTTGGAAAGAAAGGTTGAAAAAGCATACACAGTGGAAAATCATACAAGGGCTTCCCATTCTTCATAACCAGCTATTGGTCCCTACTAGAGTTAGACAACAGGAAGTACTCCAGTTGTGTCACCACTTACCCAGTGCTGGACACAACGTGTGGAGAAAACCTTGGACAGGGTGTTAAGGCAATGCTGGTGGCCTTCAGTACGTAAGGATGTCCAAAACTTTGTCAACACTTGCACCAAATGCAATCAAGCAAAGACAGAACATGGAAAACCCACAGGGTTGTTACAACCTCTACTCACACCTGAAGAACCATGGGAAACAATGTCCTTAGACTTCATAGTAGGACTACCTAAGGACAAAGAATGTTCCTTTATACTGGTGGTTGTAGACAGCCTAACAAAGATTGGGCATTTTATCGCCTTTCTCCAAGTGCCAACTGCAGGACAATTGGCTCACTTACTCCTAAAAACGTAGTACGGCTGCATGGCCTACCTAGGACTACCTAGGACTATTGTATCCGACAGAGAATCCAAATTCATTGCACAGTTTTGGACAACATGGTATAAAGCTTTACATATGGCCTCAGCTAAATCCACTAGTTTCCACCCCCAAACCAACGGGCAGACTGAACATCTCAATCCGACGTTAAAACAATACCTCAGTTGCTTTGTGGAAGAGAATACGTACTCCTGGGTGGACTTGTTGTGGATCTCAGAAATAGCCTATAACAGCTCAAGGCACCAATGCACAAAAACGGCTCCTTTTTACAGCACTTATGGTTTTCATCCCAGGATTGTTTCCTTTTTGCATCCAAGACTAAACGCTAAACTCCCAGATGTCAATCAGAGGGTGGGTCACATACAAAAGACCATACAAGAAACGCAAAAACATCTCAAGGGAGCCAAAGTCCAGTACAAACTAGAAGCCAACAAACACCGTGGACCCTGTCCAGAATATAAACCTGGTGACATCGTCTGGTTGTCTACAAAGTATTTAAGATTTCGGAAATACAGCATTTTTAAGCCCAGATACATAGGCCCGTACAAAATCAAAAAACGCATGAATCTTGTTCCTATGCTTTTATCCCTGCCTAAGACATTGCGTAGTCATCCAGTGCTCCACGTCTTCCTGCTAAGGCCATCCTACACATCTTTATTAAACAAAGAGAATCCAACTCAGAGGAAGAGAAAGTGTTCAACAAGTGGTGTTGGAACACTTAGTGTTTTGTAAAATACCCCTCACATACCAAAAGGCCCCTTGGTGTCATGCTTCATCATCGGGGTCTTCGCACCCCTCTAACAGGATGCAGCGTGCTGCGACCTACGACTACGTGGGAGCAATTATAGTTAATTACTATATGTGGTGCATGTGTATTGGGTGTATTTACAAGTGAGTGGTGGGACATGAAGGTTTAAAAAGTACCTGGCACGTGAGTTTACTCGAAAAAATGTATTCCTAACTCCGGCTGGTACTATTAAAAAAAAAAAAAACAGTGCAGTGTGAGGTGGAACCTGTTGTGTTAATGGACAGAACCTCTGGTGTGCGTCGACATGTTTCGGAGGCAAAGCTCCTTCTTCAGGACGGGGGCACAACTTCCCCACCTTACTCACATTTTTTAAAATTATGTATCAAAATGTAATAAAATTGATAAATATCAAAAGTGAAAATACTAAGAGGCTATAATATGCCTACAGCGGTATGCTACAAGTACAATGACCTGTAGGAAAAAGAAACAAAGAGATGGTCACCCATGTACCGGGTAGTTCAAGCAGGTGCAGTCACCTGGAACCGTACCATGCGCTTAAATAAGCCCTGTAAAAGAAGATACTGACAAAACATACAAACAAAGATACACAAATTACTAGAAGAAACTGGAAGTCTGGGTCTTACTTATGAAGCTTGCTTGCTTGCTTCATGAGCAAATAGGAATGTCTGGGGTGTTGCTTTTTAGGCAATCTGAAGTGAGAGATAGTGTAGGAATTAAAGTACAATCTCACTTACTTAGTTGGTTTGGATAAATGATAGTTTTCTGTTTCATACTCACAGGTCCTGGACATACTATTCACCGTCTTACCCCACACGCTGCTCCACTGGTGTGAGGAGAGCTAGCGGCAATCACATTTTACCCGGCTCCTGATTGCTGGTCTGGGCGGCCGAATATGTATACATGACCAAGTATGGGTATTCCGATATTGAAAGGTTAATTACATGCCCTAACGACTTGACCAAATAAGGGTGTTCCGTTGTGGTCAGGTTAATTGTATGCCCTTGTATGGCATATCCGATCATGATCCTATGTCTCCGTGTGTCCTGATGGGGCGCTGGTAGCTGAGCAGCTAACACTCACATGTCTTTATCTACGCGCATGCGCAAAGATGCTACGCGCATGCGTGCCGGCGTTGGTCTATCATATGTGCAGTCTGTTCGAGCGGATTTTTACAACTTAGACCATTATAACATAGATTGGTATGGATTCCGAAGTGTGGTTTTATCATCTTGGGACATCATTAGATAATGATTATGGAATATCTTGCTGTTCCTGAAACAATAAGTCCGTTTTCTAGTGGGAGAGTTACCCCACAGAACATCAACATTCAGGCCTGTGTTGTGGGTGCCAAGACGGAACACCCATCGTTGTTCCTTTTGAAAGAGGCCCGCCTCTGAAGGTAACTGTTCGATGACTGTCCACTTTAGGTCATTCACACAGTGTTGTGCGGTGAGGTAATGCGTGGCCATTTTTGTTGTACTTTTTTTGCAGCGCACATTGCTTTTGTGCTCGTTCATTTGTATTTTTACAGCCCTGGTGGTCATGCCCACATACACCAGGCCACAGGGGCAAGTGATCAGGTATATCACATTTTTGGAGTTATAATTTGTCATCCTCCTTTGTTCCCAGGTTGTTCCATTCCGGAAATTAAGTCTGGTGCTTTTTTGTGTGAGGTGGCAGCTGCTGCAGTTCCCGCAGGGAAAATGTCCTTGCACTCCTATGGATGGTTGTGTCACCAAAGGTGGTTTGGGTCTAGTATGTACTAACATATCCCTGAGGTTCCGTCCTCTTCGGTGAGCGAACATGGGTTTTTCAAAATCAAGTTTGTCGCATGTCAGTATGCTCCAGTGCTTGTTAACAATCTTAGAGACTTCATTTGACATGATGTTGAAAGTCGTCACGCAGATTGGTCTTTTGACTTCAGTGGATTCTTTTTGTCGGTCTTCTAAAAGAGCCTCTCTTTTATTGTTCTTTGCTCTTTTCATTGCTTTGTCAATGATTTTGATGGGGTACTGTCGTAGTTTCAAGTTCTCTTTTAGATCACCGGCTTGTGTTCTGAAATCTGATACATCAGTACAGTTGGCCGTAGGGTAAATTTTCTCTAAGGTGACGAGGGTGAAAACTGTCAAACCGTAACAAGCAGTTCCTGGATGTCGGTTTACAATGGGTGGTTGTTTTCAACCTTCCTCCCTCTGCGTGTATGTTTAGATCCAGAAAAACCAAAGTATGGTTAGAGACTGAGCTTGTGAATTTTAAAAAGGCATTTTGGTTGTTGAGCCATACCAGAAAGTCATTTACAGATTGTTGGTCACCTTCCCATATAAAAAGATTGTTATCTATGTATCTTTTCCATGACTTGATGTTATCTCTATAAGGGTTCTGGGTGTGGAGTATTTTGTTACTCTCCAGGTGGTGTACATAAAGTCCAGCCAGACTAGGAGCAAATGTACTACCCATGCTGGTACCATGGCATCCTACACATCTATCAGAAAGAAAACTCCCCCTATTTGGGTTAATGATCAACTTGAATATGAGGTACAAAGCATTCTTGATTCAAGGAAAAGAGGTACAAAGGTGTGGTATCTAGTTTCATGGAAAGGATATGGGGCAGAGGAGAACTCGTGGGAACCAGCTTCAAACATTCATGCTCCTCAATACATTAACGCTTTCCGTGCGTCGGGCGGCTGGGAGCCTTCCGACGTCACAGTGGGCTTGTGTGCGTCGGACGGCTCCCGGCTGTCCTAGCACCCACCCAATGGGGGAAACTCTGGCGCTCCCACTGTGGGCCGCCCTTTATGTTGCTCCCCCGCCCCCTCCACGTCATCTAATGTCGTCAGCGCGCCTCGCGTGCTGATGTCATTACATGATACCGGACGCGCTGGAAGCCATTTGATTCCAGTGCATCCTTTAAACAGGAGATGAGTTTCACCTCTGGGGAGGGGGGCATTTTAACAAAAGAGGCATTGGGTAAAGGAAAGAGTTTTCCTTTCTTCCGATGCCTCTTTTGAGCATTCCTGCTGCACGGTTGTGCAGCAGAAATGGCCACTAGAGACCAGAGATTTTTTTTTTAGTTGTGCAGGTAATTAACTGTTTGCGGATCGCTCCTGTTAGACGGGACCTGGAGGGTTGGCCGAGGACAAGGGGAGAGGTCTCCGGGGAGAGCCGTCTCCAGCGATCGTACAGACAAGTAACTTCCCCCCCCACAGAATAGGCACCACACAAGGATAAGATTTAACGTTCTTTATAAGTAATCTTGAAGTACCGTAGGATGGTACAAGGAGGTCTGGACTCAGGGGTCCCCTCGATTCTAGTCTCTTGGATAGGAAAGGGGTAGCGGGACAGTCTTATTACCAATCTGGTAGTTACGATGAGATGGTGGATAGCTCTCAGTCCTCGAGCTCGGCGTTCTTGAAGGACGGGTTGCGGCAGCGCCAGCAGATCCCGGAGTGGTCGAAGGTGGCAACGGTCCGCGGCAGCGCCAGCAGGTCCCGACGAAGATGGTAGTTACAACGGATCGCGGCAGCGCCAGCAGGTCCCAACGAAGATGGTAGTTACAACGGATCGCGGCAGCGCCAGCAGGTCCCAACGAAGATGGTAGTTACAACGGATCGCGGCAGCGCCAGCAGGTCCCAACGAAGACGGTAGATTGCAGAGGGCCGCGGCAGCGCCAGCGGCAGGACGACAGTTCACAAGGTAGGGCTGCGGCAGCGCCAGCAGTCCGTCAAGGATGAGTTCTTCAAGGTGTCTCTCGACTCCAGGATACAACTGCCTTCCTGCTCTGGAGCTTCCCCAGTTATAGGTCTGGCGCCCTTTGATGTCCGGACCCTCGCACTTGGAGGTCGGGAGGTCCGGGATGAGGGAGTCCAGACACCCAGCAGGGGGGTGGAGCCAGCGCCCGGGGGGGCTGGGGGCGATCGGCACCTGGCGGGGGAGAGCCATCGACACTCCTTTCTCCCATTGACCTGCCAAGTGGTCCGTTCACCTCCTGGGTGGATGGTGGTGCCGGGCTGTCGGGGCCTGGCCAGGCCCAGGGTTGGGGTCGAGCTGAGGCCACGCGGCCTCGTGGTGCAGTGTCTAAGATGGCGGCCGGGTCGGGCAAGGGTGCTGACGGTGGCCCGGCCCGGTAATATAGAGATGTCTGGGAGCATGGGTCCCGTGGGGGACGTTTTGTGAGTTGCTTCTGTGGGTAGCACCTGGAGAGCCGGTGCCCGGGCCCTGTATTGCGGGGCGGGAGCGAGCCCTTCATGTGGCCTGTCCAACATGCGTCCCCCCCAGCTGAAGGCGGGGAGAGTCACCCATCTTCTTGGGGACTTTCCTCGTCGAGGCGGAAAAAGCGTGACAGGCCATCCGCGTTGGCGTGATCCTGGCCAGGGCGGTGCTCCACAGTGAAGTCCATCCCCTGCAGGGAGATGGACCTTCGCAACAGCTTGGGATTCTCCCCCCGCATCTGCATTAACTATTGCAGGGCGCGATGATCTGTTTGCACCCGGAAGTGGGTACCGAAGAGGTAGGGCCGGAGCTTCTTGAGGGCCCACACTACTGCGAAGGCCTCCCTCTCGATGGTGCTCCAGCGCTGTTCCCGGTCCAGTAGGCGTCTGCTGATGAAGGCCACTGGTTGGTCGACTCCCTCGGGGTTCATTTGGGAGAGGACGGCCCCAATGCCATGGTCGGAGGCATCAGTCTGGACGATGAACTCTCGGCTGTCTTTGGCACTTGCTGGCCTTGATTGTGAGGCCGGCCTGTTGGAGGGCCTGCAGGACCTCTCGGAGGTGGTTGAGGTGGTCTGACCAGTGGCGGCTGTACACTGCGATATCGTCCAGGTAGGCGGCGCTGAAGTCTTCGAGGCCCGCCAATACCTGGTTCACCAGTCGCTGGAAAGTGTCTGGAGCATTTTTCATGCCGAATGGCATCACTTTGAATTGGTAGTGGCCATCCGGGGTGGAGAAAGCGGATCGTTCTTGGGCCCTGGGGGTGAGGCCGATCTGCCAGTAGCCCGCTGTCAGGTCGAAGATGCTGAGGTAGCGGGCAGCCCCCATGCGGTCGACCAGTTCATCCGCTCGGGGAATGGGGTGAGCGTTGGTTCGGGTGACAGCGTTCAGGCCCCGATAGTCGACGCAGAATCGGAGCTCAGGGGTGGTGCCGGGGGCAGCAGCTTTGGGGACCAGTACGACTGGCTGGCCCAGGGGCTGTCCGAGGGTTGGATGACTCCAAGGGTGAGCATCTTGGAGACTTCTTCTTGGATGCAGGCACGTACCCGATCTGGCACGCGGTACGCCCGATGTCTGATGGGGGGACTGTCCCCCGTGTCCACGTCATGTAGGCACCAGGGGGTGACCCCTGGGGTGAGGGAAAAGAGAGCTGCGAACTGCAGCAGGAGCGCCCAACAGTCTTGGCGCTGCTCTGCGGTCAGGGCGTCTGACAGCCGGACCCCGTCTACCGAACCATCCTTTTCACGGGTCCTCAGTAGGTCAGGGAGGGGCTCGGAGTCTTCTTCTGTCCCACTGTCTGTAGCCATCAATAGGCTGAGCTCCGAGCGCACAAAGTGAGGCTTCAGTCTGTTGGCGTGGAGGACCCGGAGGGGGTTCCGGGAAGATTCCATGTCGATGAGATCGGTGACGGGGCTCTTGCGCTCGACCACCTTGAAGGGCCCCGTCCACTTATCTTGCAGGGCACAAGGTTCGGTGGGGGACATCACCCATACTTGCTGGCCAGGTACGAACTCTATGGAGGAGGCGTTCTGATCGTACCATTTCTTCATGTCCTCCTGACTGGCTTCAAGATTGGCTTTGGCGATTTCTCGGAACCACCTGGTCTGATTGCGGAGGGTCAGGAGGTACTTGTAGACATCTGGAGGGGTTTTCAGGGGGGCCATCTCCCAACCTTCCTTGACTAGGCTGAGGGGCCCTCGAACAGGGTTCCCGTACAAGAGCTCGAAGGGGCTGAAGCCGAGGGACTTCTGAGGGACTTCTCGGTAGGTGAAGAGGAGGCACGGGAGAAGCACATCCCACTGGCGGCGGAGGGGCTCTTCTAACCCCATAATCATTCCCTTGAGGGTACGGTTGAACCGCTCAACCAGTCCGTTCCCCTGTGGGTGATAGGGGGTTGTGAATCGGTAGGTGACCCCACACTGCTGCCAGAGGGATTTCATGTATTTCGAAATGAAGTTCGTGCCTCTGTCACTGACGACTTCCCGGGGGAAGCCCACTCGGGAGAAGATCCCCATTAAGGCTCGGCCGACCACCGGGGCGGTTACAGTTCGAAGGGGGATGGCCTCGGGGTATCGGGTGGCATGGTCCACCAGTACCAGGATAAAATGATGTCCTTGGGCTGTTCGGGGGTCTAGGGCCCCCACAATGTCTATTCCCACTTTTTCAAACGGGGTGGTAACCACTGGAAAGGGCTGCAGGGGTGCCTTGAGTTTGCGGCCGCTCTTCCCGCTGGCCTGACAAGTGGGACAGGACCGGCAGTGGTTGAGCACGTCATTTCTCATTTTGGGCCAGTAAAAATGGGTCACGAGGCGGTTGTAGGTTTTGTCCTGACCCAGGTGGCCGGCTAGGGGGACATCGTGGGCCAAGTTCAGCAGGAAGTCTCTAAAACGGAGGGGCACCACTAACACTCGACTGGCCCCCAACTCGGCGATGCTTTGTTCACTGTACAACAAATAATTGTCCCAATAGATCCAGTGGGCCCCAGCGGTATCTCCCGCGCTCTGGGCAAGGGCTTGTTGTCGTAGTCCCTCGAGGGAGGGACATGTCTTCTGTTCTTGACGGAATTGCTCCTGTGTGGGTCCCCCTTCTTGACGCCACTGAGCCAGGTCTGGGAGATCCTGGGGCTGAACGAGTTCTTCTTGGGTTTGTTCTGGGAGGTCGACGGTGTCGGCGTCCCCCACTGGAGCGATCGGGGGAGGAGGTGCTGGCCATTCGGGTTCTTCTGGTCGGGGGATGGTGCGGGCCGCCATGGACCGGGTGGTTACGCATGCCCAGTCCGGCAGGCCCAACATCCCCAGGTGTTCTCTTCTTTCTACGGCGGCCCATGGGGAACTCTCGAGATCGTTCCCCAGGAGACAGTCCACGGGGGCATCATCGCGGACCGTCACCTTCAGCATGCCGGATACTCCTCCCCACTCGAAGGGGACGCAGGCCATCCGACACATGCTCTCTGAATTGTCGGCCGATCGGACGGGGCAGAGAATGTTCGGTATTATTTGCTCGGGGGTCACCAGGTGACAGCGGACGGCCGTCACACTGGCCCCGGTGTCACGTAGGGCTTCGGCCTTGCGCCCATTGATGCTCACCCACTGACTATACTTTCTGGTGTTGGCGGGTAGGGGAGCCCGCGGAACCATGTCTCTTCCCCCCAGGCATGCCAGGACCATGGCGGCCGGCTCCCACTCTTGCTGCTCGTGTTCGTACTCTTCCTGGTCCTCGGAGGCTTGCTCTTCTCCGAGGGCGGCGGACGCTACCTGGCGGGGCCTCGGAGTCTGGTTCTGTGGACAGTTCGGGTCACTGGCGTAGTGACCGACTCGCTGGCATCGGTGACACGTGACATTGGCTCTGAACCCCGGGCGCATCGGGGGGTTGCCCCTGTTGGCCGGGGGCGGGGTGCTGGTGGCGGGAGCGGCCGGGACGGTGTCTTTCCCCCGACCCTGGCCTCCTCCTCCTCCTCGGGGGCGGTGATGGCCTTGGTTGTTCCTGTTCTGCTCGTTCGGGCCACCCCGGCCCACTCGGGTGCTCTCCCATCGGTCAGCCTCGGCGGCGAGCTGCCGTGGATCAGTCATTTTACTGTCGAGGAGGTGCTGCCTGAGCTCGACAAAGCAGTTATTGGAGAGGTGCTCCCACACAACAAGGTTAAAAAGCTGCTCGTAGGTCGTTACGTTGCTCCCCTTGATCCACCCCTCGAGGGCTCGGCTGAAATAGTTCACATATTCCACCCAAGTTGTACCCGGGATTCGGGTGCAGTCGCGGAACCTCTGGCGGTACATTTCGGGTGTCAGCCCATATCGAGTGAGGAGGGCGGCCTTCATGTGATCATAGGACGTCATTTGGTGATCCGGGAGCTGTAACAGGGCATCACGGCCTTCGTTGACGAACCACCCCCATAGACCGGCTCCCCAGTCGCTTCGATCGATCCGGTGAGAGGACATGGCGATCTCATAGGCCTTGAACCACTGCTGTATGTCGTCGTTTCGGTAGAACTCTCGGACGACATCTTTGGGAATGTGGACCTTTGATTCTGAAGTCCCTGGGGTGCGTGGTCGCTCGGGCACCCCCAGGTCCTTGCCCTGCTTACGTAGTTCTATTTCGGCTAGTTTGCGCTCGTGTTCATATGCCAGTCTTTTTTCTTCAAGCTCTCTTTGTCTTTGTTTTTCCTCTCGCTCTTCTCGGAGCCGTAAGTGTTCTAGGTTCAGTTTTTGTTCCGCTAGTTTTAGTTCTCCATCCATTTGAGCCGTGCCAACTCTAATTCATGCAGTCTGGTTTTCTCTCGCTCTTGGATCTCTTCCCGGGAGAGACCTGCCCTCCTTTCCTCGGGAGGAGCGGGGTCAGTTTCCGGGGCTTCGCTGTGTTGGTCCCGGGGACCAGCGGGGTTTACCTCCGCCCATGCTTCTAGGGCGTGTTTAAAGTCATCTTTTGTGCTCAGACCGGTGGTAGCAATGCCCAGTTCTATACAAAATTGTTTTAATTCTCGATGGTTGTACTCCTCCAGCTTGTCCATTTGGAATTTCTCTGTAGACCCGCTCTCTTGGGCCGGCATTGTGGTTTAGTCGTGGGGTGAGTTGCTTTCTGTACGATTACGCGTTGGTTTGGATCGCGCCGCTGTCCACCAATGTTAGACGGGACCTGGAGGTCCGGCCGAGGACAAGGGGAGAGGTCTCCGGGGAGAGCCGTCTCCAGCGATTGTACAGACAAGTAACTTCCCCCCCACAGAATAGGCACCACACAAGGATAAGATTTAACGTTCTTTATTAGTAATCTTGAAGTACAGTAGGATGGTACAAGGAGGTCTGGACTCAGGGGTCCCCTCGATTCTAGTCTCTTGGATAGGAAAGGGGTAGCGGGACAGTCTTATTACCAATCTGGTAGTTACGATGAGATGGTGGATAGCTCTCAGTCCTCGAGCTCGGCGTTCTTGAAGGGCGGGTTGCGGCAGCGCCAGCAGATCCCGGAGTGGTCGAAGGTGGCAACGGTCCGCGGCAGCGCCAGCAGGTCCAGACGAAGATGGTAGTTACAACGGATCGCGGCAGTGCCAGCAGGTCCCAACGAAGATGGTAGTTACAACGGATCGCGGCAGCGCCAGAAGGTCCCAACGAAGATGGTAGTTACAACGGATCGCGGCAGCGCCAGCAGGTCCCTCTCCAGGTGGTGTACATAAAGTCCAGCCAGACTAGGAGCAAATGTACTACCCATGCTGGTACCATGGCATCCTACACATCTATCAGAAAGAAAACTCCCCCTATTTGGGTTAATGATCAACCTGAATATGAGGTACAAAGCATTCTTGATTCAAGGAAAAGAGGTACAAAGGTGTGGTATCTAGTTTCATGGAAAGGATATGGGGCAGAGGAGAACTCGTGGGAACCAGCTTCAAACATTCATGCTCCTCAATACATTAACGCTTTCCGTGCGTCGGGCGGCTGGGAGCCTTCCGACGTCACAGTGGGCTTGTGTGCGTCGGACGGCTCCCGGCTGTCCTAGCACCCACCCAATGGGGGAAACTCTGGCGCTCCCACTGTGGGCCGCCCTTTATGTTGCTCCCCCGCCCCCTCCACGTCATCTAATGTCGTCAGCGCGCCTCGCGTGCCGATGTCATTACATGATACCGGACGCGCTGGAAGCCATTTGATTCCAGTGCATCCTTTAAACAGGAGATGAGTTTCACCTCTGGGGAGGGGGGCATTTTAACAAAAGAGGCATTGGGTAAAGGAAAGAGTTTTCCTTTCTTCCGATGCCTCTTTTGAGCATTCCTGCTGCACGGTTGTGCAGCAGAAATGGCCACTAGAGACCAGAGATTTTTTTTTTAGTTGTGCAGGTAATTAACTGTTTGCGGATCGCTCCTGTTAGACGGGACCTGGAGGGTCGGCCGAGGACAAGGGGAGAGGTCTCCGGGGAGAGCCGTCTCCAGCGATCGTACAGACAAGTAACTTCCCCCCCCACAGAATAGGCACCACACAAGGATAAGATTTAACGTTCTTTATAAGTAATCTTGAAGTACCGTAGGATGGTACAAGGAGGTCTGGACTCAGGGGTCCCCTCGATTCTAGTCTCTTGGATAGGAAAGGGGTAGCGGGACAGTCTTATTACCAATCTGGTAGTTACGATGAGATGGTGGATAGCTCTCAGTCCTCGAGCTCGGCGTTCTTGAAGGACGGGTTGCGGCAGCGCCAGCAGATCCCGGAGTGGTCGAAGGTGGCAACGGTCCGCGGCAGCGCCAGCAGGTCCCGACGAAGATGGTAGTTACAACGGATCGCGGCAGCGCCAGCAGGTCCCAACGAAGATGGTAGTTACAACGGATCGCGGCAGCGCCAGCAGGTCCCAACGAAGATGGTAGTTACAACGGATCGCGGCAGCGCCAGCAGGTCCTAACGAAGATGGTAGTTACAACGGATCGCGGCAGCGCCAGCAGGTCCCAACGAAGACGGTAGATTGCAGAGGGCCGCGGCAGCGCCAGCGGCAGGACGACAGTTCACAAGGTAGGGCTGCGGCAGCGCCAGCAGTCCGTCAAGGATGAGTTCTTCAAGGTGTCTCTCGAATCCAGGATACAACTGCCTTCCTGCTCTGGAGCTGCCCCAGTTATAGGTCTGGCGCCCTTTGATGTCCGGACCCTCGCACTTGGAGGTCGGGAGGTCCGGGATGAGGGAGTCCAGACACCCAGCAGGGGGGTGGAGCCAGCGCCCGGGGAGGCTGGGGGCGATCGGCACCTGGCGGGGGAGAGCCATCGACACTCCTTTCTCCCATTGACCTGCCAAGTGGTCCGTTCACCTCCTGGGTGGATGGTGGTGCCGGGCTGTCGGGGCCTGGCCAGGCCCAGGGTTGGGGTCGAGCTGAGGCCACGCGGCCTCGTGGTGCAGTGTCAAAGATGGCGGCCGGGTCGGGCAAGGGTGCTGACGGTGGCCCGGCCCGGTAATATAGAGATATCCGGGAGCAGGGGTCCCGTGGGGGACGTTTTGTGAGTTGCTTCTGTGGGTAGCACCTGGAGAGCCGGTGCCCGGGCCCTGTCGTGCGGGGAGGGAGCGAGCCCTTCATGTGGCCTGTCCAACAGCTCCCCTTTTGGGGGCAATGTTTTTGGCTGTGTCTGCTCCCCAGGTGGGCAGATCACGCCATTTTTAAAAAAGAAATCGGGCCCACTAGACCACCAGGGATTTATTTGTGGGGGGTGGCCCCAGGGGCAAGGGTCGCTCCCCTTTTGGGGCAATGTTTTTGGCTGTGTCTGCCCCCCAGAGTGGCATATCTCACCATCTTTTTTTAAATCAGGCCGATTAGAACACCAGGGATTTTCTTTGTGGGGAGTGACCCCTTAGGCAAGGGTCGCTCCCCTTTGGGGAGCATTATTGTGGCTGTGTCTGCCCCCTTGGAGGGCAGATCGGTCCATATTTTATTTTTATTCTGCCCGGCTAGACCACCAGGGACATTTTTGCAGGGAACAGTCCCTTGGGCAAGGGTTGCTCCCCTTTGTGGAGCATTATTTTGGCTGTTTCTGCCCCCCTAGGGTGCAGATCTGCTGATTTAAAAAAATACTTTGTATGAACACTAGCCCACCAGGGATGTTTGGATTTTTTTTCATGTTGGGGAGCGGCTCCTTGGACAAGGGTTGCTCCTCTTTATGGGGGGATTCTTGTGACCATTTCTGCCCCCTTTGGGGGCAGACCGGCCATATGTTTCCAGGCCAATCTCTACCCAAGGGGTAGAGCCACTAGACACCAGATTTTTGTAAAAATGTTGTGGTTACTGGCCCCTTGGGCAAGGGTCGTGCCGCTTTATGGGGGGATGATTGTGGCTATTTCTGCCCTCTTGGGTCGAAATCAGCCATATGTTTTTAGGCCCATCTGTCCCCAAGGGGGGCAGAAGTCACTAGACACCTTGGTCTTTTAAATATTGGTGTTGGGGAGTGGCCTCTTGGGCAAGGGTTGCTCCCCTTTTACGGGGGTGAATATCTTGGCTCTCTCTGCCCCTCTTAGTGACAGATCAGCCTTATACTCTTAGGCCCACCTACCCCTTAGCTCGGCTGGTGGATTGTGTGTGGACTGGTGCATTATTTACATATGTGATTGTAATGTTTTATTTCTCCTTTTTATTGTAGTGCAAAGCTTTTGATTCTTGTTTGCGGTTTCGGCAGTGGAGGTTCTGGAGTTTTGCGTAGTTGCATTTATTTGGTAAAAAAAAACATTTTTGTTGTGTTTGCTCCGAATGAGTATTATTGTCATGCATGAATGAAATTGTTGTAAGTGGTGTCATAATGGCAGCATATTTAGTTAGTGTTTTGAGCATGAAATTCTTTGCAATGTGTTTTGCATTGTCTTGTGTGTCATTTTATTTTCTTTTTTTCTTTTTAGTGAGATAATGTTGATCCTTACTGTGTCTGTGCAGAGTAGGAGGAGGTGAGTCTACCTGCTATGGCAACTGAGTGGTAACGTTTTGGAGTATATAGGTCTTTGTGATAAAGCCACATTTTGTTTATTTCTTATTTTACAAAGTGTTTGTTGATGTTGACTTGTTTGACAAGTTACCTTTATTAGTAAGGATTATGGCTAGTCGTAGGTTTACTGTTCAAAAGGGGGTTGTATGCTTTTTGAATCTTCCTCTGAGCAGGATTATTGAGAATGACAGTGCGTCTGACGGAGAGGAGAAAGTGCAAGATTCTGGCAGTGAGTTTTCTGTCCACGAGGAATCATCTGATGATGAAGCGACTCTCAGTGTGAATGAAGCTCCTCTCAGTGCGGATGAAGTACCCGTTTTAGAGGACACTGATGTGTCGATGGTGCAGCAAGAGACATCTGGATTGCAGCCTGGGGCTGCAAGGCTTCCTACTGGAAGTGCTGGACTCTGGGTTGATCCAAACATGGTGCAGACAGTGTTGCCTGCCTTTAGTGGCGATTTAGGCTGTAGAGCAGATTGTGAAAATGTTTTGCCTACACAGGTTTTTTCAGTTGTTGATGGATGGTGTATTTTTGGATGAGATTGTTGGGCAGACTAATTTGCATGCTGAACAGTTTTTGAGGGACAACAGTGCCAGACTTACGCTCTGCTCTAGAGCTACCCGGTGGACTCCCACAAATCTGGATGAGATGGAGAGGTTTTGGGGTTTGACTTTTTTGATAGGCTTGATAAGGAAGCAGTCCCTGGCTTCATATTGGTCTACCAGTCCCTTGATGGCACAGCCATATTTCCTATATTTTATATATGATCGGTATTTACTTTTGCTTTGGATGCTGCATTTTGTTGATAATGCTTTGGCGTTGCCATGAGATCACCCTGACTGGGACCGCTTTTTAAGATTCGGCCTGTTCTTGATCACTTTGTAGATCGCTTTTCAAAGATCTATACTCCAGGGAAAAAAATAGCTGTTGATGAGTCTTTGATCCTGTTCAAGGGCCATTTGATTTTTAGGCAGTACATTCCTAGCAAGAGGGCACGTTCTGGAATTAAGATGTATATGTTGTCTGAGAGTAGGACAGGATATGTCTATAACTTCCGGGTGATCACTGGTAGGGATTCCACTATTGACCCCCCCTCGGTTGTCCGTCCACTTTTGGAGTTTCAGAGAAAATTGTGTGGGAACTTGCTAGAGAACTGTTTAACAGGGGTCACCATTTGTACCTTGATAACTTTTACACTGCTGTGCAATTGTTTAAGGAATTGTTCAAAGTGGACACTTTTGCTTGTGGCACAATCCGCTCTAATCGTAAGGTTATCCAAAAGAGCTTGTTTACAAAGAGCTTCAGAGGGGACATTGCAGTGCCTTGCGTAGTGAGGATCTGCTAGTTGTGGAATTTGTGGACAGGAGGGATGTGTACATGCTGACTACTATCCATGATGACAGTATTTCACCTCTGACCTCATATATGTCCCTACTAGATACATTGTTATCAAAGTTAAGCAACTTGTTTATCTTATAGAGACTATTAGTTGTAGATGCCTTATCTTAGAAAAGTGACCTGTGACCTCATTTATATCCCTACCAGATACATTTTTTTCAAAGGTAAGTAACTTGTTTATCTGATAGAGACTATTAGTTGTAGATGCCTTATCTTAGAAAAGTTACCCCGGCAATACCAGAATCTGCAAACCAAAGTCACACTAGGAATTCCTGGAGGACTGAACAGGCAAAGTACCCGTCCCAACGGACTTGGCTGTCCAAGCAGTAGTGTCTGGTAAACATGTGCAGGGATGCCCATGTCGCTGCCAGACAAATATCAAGGGCTGGGACTCCATGTGCTAACGCAGTTGTTGCTGTTGTTTTTCTAGTGGAGTGAACATGCAACTCCACAGGAGGTTCCTTTTTCGTTAGTGCTTAGCATATTTTAATGCAGAAGACAACCCATTCAGAGATGGTGCATTTTTGCACAGCTCGGCCTTCTTTGGAGCCCACATAGCCAATGAAGAGTTTATCATCCACCCAGGAGTCTTTGGTACGATCAATATAAAAAGACAATGCACGTTTTGGGTCCAGACGGTAGAGCCTCTTCTCTTCCTTGGAGGGATACAGAGGTGGGTAAAAGGTTGGCAGAGTGATGGATTGTCCCTTAGGCGCGGACGCGACTAAGGTAGTGGGACTGTTGTGGTTGAAATATCGCCTACCTAGCGCTAGCTGCTGACTCACAAGATCGCTGTTTTAAAAAAAAAATTAGTGCCAGTCATTTTAAATATTCCTTACTGTTACCTGATCACTCGCCATTTTGCTCGTTAGACCCCTCCCCCGGTCTTCTTCCCCGGTCCACCGCGGGCTCCTATCCCGTTTGAGTGGAGGAAAGGGCTTGTTTCCGGGTGGTTGGCGCTCTAGTGTTGCTGCGGGGACTTCTACAAAGGGTCCCAGAAGGCAGAGCACGCAGTGGACACGACTAAGGTAGTGGGACTGTTGTGGTTGAAATATTGCCTACTTAGCGCTAGCTGCTGACTCACAAGATCACTATTTAAAAAAAATATTAATTTCATTTTGCGCCAGTCATTTGAAATATTCCTTGCTGTTACCTGATCACTCGCCATTTTGCTCGCTAGACCCCTCCCCGGTCTTCTTCCCCGGTCCACCGCAGGCTCCTATCCCGTTTGAGTGGAGGGAAGGGCTTGTTTCCGGGTGGTCGGCGCTCTAGTGTTGCTGCGGGGACTTCTACAAATGGTCCCAGAAGGCAGAGCACGCAGCGGACGCGACTAAGGTAGTGGGACTGTTGTGGTTGAAATATCGCCTACCTAGCGCTAGCTGCTGACTCACAAGATCGCTGTTTTAAAAAAATATTAATTTAATTTTGCGCCAGTCATTTTAAATATTCCTTGCTGTTACCTGATCACTCGCCATTTTGCTCGCTAGACCCCTCCCGGTTCCTCTTCCCCGGTCCACCGCGGGCTCCTATCCCGTTTGAGTGGAGGGAAGGGCTTTTTTCTGGCTGGTCGGCGCTCTAGTGCTGCTGCAGCGACTTCTACAAATGGTCCCAGAAGGCGGAGCGCACAGCAGACGCGCACAGCGGGCGCGACGGCGGCGCGGCGGAGTTGCGCCAGAGTCAAGCCCATCTGCGCCCGTCCGTGCCAGGACGACACCAGATGCAAGAGATTCTGGCCTTATTGCTACAGATTATTATCCCTCCTCATGAATTAATTACACCAGACCAGATCTCCTTAGTCTACAGCCTACTGCATCTTTACGCTGTCTCTCATGTACATGGCCATGCATGGAAGGGCCTTTTTCCTGCCGATACTTTCAGGTTCAAGCCTCCCTTACCCACCCTGACCACCCAGATCCTCCTCTTATGCCCTCCGTTAATTCCAATCAGAGAGGGTGGAAAAATTTGCTGGGCAATATTCGCTGCCTGCCCACGCACTCGACGGAAGTCTGGGACTTAATTTCCTCAGTCAAGCCGGAACTGGGCTTCCTTACCGAAACCTGGCTTAAGCCTCACTCCGTCCCGGCCATCACCCTGGATATCCCGGAAGGTTTTAAAATGATTAGATTGGACAGACCACTCAAAACTGGGTGGTATTGCCATTATCGATAAAAATGGCATTAATACCTCGGTCCTAGACCAACACAGTTCGGCCACCATGGAAGTTTTGGTGTTTAGGGTTGATGCCCCCACTCATGCCTGTTGGAAAGGTGCACTGGTTTACCGGCCTCCGGGGCCTATAAACAATTTTTCCCTGCAACTAGTTAAATTGTTGGCTCCTCACCTCATTCGGGTAACAACTTTTTGTTACTCAGCGATTTTAATGTTCATAGTGAATGCACAGAAAATTCGGATGCTCAGACTTTCCTGACTGATATGTCTCTTCTAGGACTAGTTAAGCATAATGAAGGCCCTACACACACAGCAGGTCATACTTTGGATGTAATCCTTTCGAACTCTACAAAAATTAAATGTGACCCGCCCAGACAGGTGAATTGGTCAGATCATTCTATCATCGAATTTCATATGCATGATCTAACTATGCCCAAATATCGGACCCAGGCTTCATCTTATTCGTGAAGACAGTGGCACAAGGTCACAGCGGATACTTTTCAAAATGTATTCATAGCCCCTCAGTTCAATGCTGCTGATAGTACTGAAACAGCTCTATCCAAATTCAACTTGGCAGTTACTAAGGCGATTGAGCAGATAGCCCCTATTAAAGTATGTAGGAATCGCCCTAATCAATGCCAGGAAGCATGGTTCACAGACCAGCTGCGCACACAAAAGCAAGCATGTAGGAAGCTAGAAAGAGTCTGGAGGACCACACATACCGAACAGGATAGAACCCAATATTATTGTTCTTTGACTAACTGCCATAAAAACATAAGATCAGCACGAAAAATGCATATATCATCACAATTGGCACAGGCCGGAAACTCATCAAAAATGCTATACCAAATTTTACAATCTTTCACCAAACCTAAGGCATCTGAAAACTTAGAGGCACCATCTCAAAAGATGTGTGATGATATCTCCTCCGATATTTCCCATAAAATAGAGGTGATATATGACAAAATCTTAATGACAGGAACGTTGGCGAGTAATACAGTATTCTTCACATCCCTAAACTAGCTAACTCTGTGCTGCTCAGCAATTTTCCTGCCATTACTACAACTGAGGTTGAGACTTTGATGTGCCATGTCAAATCTGGATCTCAGTCTGATTATATCCCTGTCAAACAACTCAGCCCCATAGTGCAGTCCCTGGTCAACCTGTCCCTCACTGAGGGCATTGTGCCGCAGGAATGGAAGGTGGCCCAGGTGAGACCCATTCAAAAGAATTCCAGCACTCCATGGTCAGAGCTGTCTAACCTCCGCCCCATCTCACTTCTTCCATACCTGAGCAAATTGACTGAAAATATGTTAACACGCACCTGTCAAACTTTATCGAACAAACTGGTTGTCTTGATCCCTCCCAATCCGGGTTCAGGCCCAGGTACAGCACCGAATCCGCACTTCTCTCAGTGACTGACAACATCAGACTGTCCCTTGATAAGGGACATTTTATGATTCTGGTGCTGTTGGACCTATCCGCGGCGTTCGACACAGTTTCCCACAACATCATGATCAAAAGATTGGAAGAGGTGGGACTAAGAGGGTCAGCTCTGTGGTGGATGAGGAGCTTTCTGTCTGGTCACTCGCAAAGTGTCAGCCTCGGTCCCTATTGCTACACTCCCATGAAACTGACCAAGGGGGTGCCCAGGGCTCCTGTCTGAGCCCTACATTATTTAATATCTATGTTGCCCCTTTGGCCAGTCTCCTAAGGACCTTCGGGTTCATCCCCATTTCCTATGCTGATGATACACAGCTCCTTTTCCCATTCAGCAAACTTACTACGACGGTCCAACGGGCCTTCTCTGATGGAATGTGAGCTGTGTCCCAGTGGATGGTAAACAACTTCCTGCAATGCAATGTAGGGAAAACAGAAGTGATGCTGTTCAGTGATGCTCCTCTTATGTGGACCCCGGAATGGTGGCCTTCAGATCTGGGCCCCAATCCCGCCCCTAAATCAGTTGTAAAAAACGTAGGAATCCGGTTAGACCCGGCCCTTATCCTAAAAGAGCAAGTGACACAGACTGCTGTCTCATGCTTCCACATAATCGGAATGCTCCGGAGGGTCTTTCCATTACTTCCAGACTCTACCCGGAAAACTTTGGTCCAGGCTTTAGTCATCAGTCGCCTGGACTATTGTAACGGGCTCCTGATCTCAACTAATGACTCCCTACTAAGCAGACTGAAAATAGTCCAAAATACTGCAGCTAGATTGGTCCAGAATGCTCCTCCTAGGTCACCTTCGCGCCCTCTACTAGTGAAGCTCCATTGGCTGCCCATCCGCCAACGGATTAGGTTTAAAGTCTGCTGCATTGTCCACAAAGCACTCCACGATCTGGGCCCATCCTATCTGCCCGACAAATGTATTCCCTACACTCCTTCGCGTGCCCTACGTTCTAGAAGTAAAAATCTTCTTGAAGTACCTATTATTAAGAGGACAAGATTGGGAGGGAAGGCCCTCTCCTACCTCGGTCCTCGCCTCTGGAACGAACTTCCTGATTCTCTCAGACTCTGTCCAGAACATACGACATTTAGGAAATTGCTAAAGACTCTCTTGTTTCTCACTTACTAACTTCGCCAGTTCCTACTCTCCTTAGCGCCCTCTCAAGCGCAGAGATACTCCTTCGGGAGTCGATTCTAGCGCTATACAAACCCAAAAATAAATAAATAAAGAGCGTAACCACTTTAGGAGGAACAAAGCTTTCATTTGAAGCACAACTTTACCCGGATGGACAGACAGATAAGAAGGCTTGGAAGACGGAGCCTGAAGCTCGCTAACTCTGCGAGCAGAGGTGACAGCAATAAGGAAAGCAGTTTTAAGAGTGAGAAATCTGAGAGGGCAATTATGAAGTGGCTCGAAAGGAGCAAATATAAGAAAGGTCAAAACCAGTTTAAATCCCATTGGGGCATTGTGAAAGGAGAAGGAGGATACAAATGAGTAAGGGCCTTAAAGAACCTATTTACAATGGGAGACTTGAACAAGGAAGGCTGATCTGGAAGTCTCAGAAAGGCAGCGCTAGCTGAAGGATAACCTTTGAGAGTGCCCAAGGCAGGGCCCTGCTGGGCCAAAGAAAGTATGTGCAAGAGAATCCCTGAATGAGGGGTGGAAAGGGAACAACAGCCTTTGCTTTACACCATGCCACAAACTTGTTGCTATACAGGCGTATACCGATTTAGTGGAGGGATGCCTGCCTGCCAAGATGACATTATAGACTTTGAGTGGAAGGTCGAAAGCTGTCAACTGCCACCGCTCAGTCTCGACGCAAGGAGGTGGAGGCTGTACAGGTTCGGGTGAAGACCCGTCCCCTGCTACTGCGATAGAAGATCTTACCAAAGGGGAAGTCTGATTGGAGGATCGATGGCCATGCTCAGAAGGTCAGAATACCAGACTCTTTGTGCCCCATCCAGAGCCACAAGAATGACTTGGGCTTGGTTGTGCTTGATCTTCTTGAGCACTCTGGGCAGAAGTGTTACAGACGGAAAGGCGTAGAGGAGGACGACGAAAATTGCCGCCAAGGGAGCACCACCTTGGAAACTCCAACGTGCAATACTGCTGACATTTTGCATTCTCTTTGGAGGCAAACAAATCTAACCAAGGCTCTCCCCCACCGTTGGTAGAGATCTTGCGCCACCTCTGGTTGGAGACGCCATTCGTGATCAACCAGGCACCGACGGCTGAGTTTGTCCTTGCTGGCATTCAGCGAAATCCCCACAGGTGTTGAACCACCAGGGTTATGCCCTGATATTCCAGCCATGTCCAGAGGTGGAGAGGCTCCAGACAAAAGATTCACGACCCCACCCGCCCTGCTTGTTGCAATGCCACATGGCGGTAGTGTTGACGTGAACATCTGCACCACTTTCCCTTTGAGAGAGGGAAGAAATGCTTTCAGTGCCAGTCTGATTACCCGGGGCTCCAGAATGTCTCTGATCTCCTCCTCTCCCAGTTGGCTGCCCCATCCCAAGAGTGACTCATCTGCCTCTAACCCAATCTTGGTTCATTAGCCACCACTGAAGTTGTTGCGCAGTTCCCTCTGAGATCTCGGCATTGGAAAGATGCAGGTTGCCATGAGGCTCAGCAACCTCAGAGTCATTCTCGCCAAAATCTGGGATAGAGGCTGAAACATCACATTGGTATCATAGACTGAATATCCCTGACTTAAAAGGACCGAAACGGCACTGTGTCTGGAACCACCTCAATGAAAGGGAGCGTCTGACAGGGAGCCAGGTGTAACGTCGGCATGTTGATAGTGAACCCCAGCGAGTGCAAGAGGTCCACCGTAGTCTGGAGGTGGAAGACAAAAGCCTGGGGTGGGGCTGCCTTCAACAGCCAGTCATAAAAATAGGGGAAGAGTGGTACCCCTGATTTGCGCAGAAAAGCTGCAACCACTGCCATCACCTTTGTGAACACCTAAGGGGCACTGGTAAGACTGAAGGGGAGCATGGTAAACTGAAAGAGCTCATGACCTACTGTGAACCGTAGGTAACGTCTGTGGGCAGGCAGGATGGGGATATGGAAATAAGTGTCCTGCAAGCCCCACCCTACCATCCAGTCTCCTGGGTCGTGGACAGAAAGGGCCTAGGGCCAAAGAGAGCATTTTGAACTTCTCCTCCAGAGGTAGTGGTTGAGGGTCCAGAGGTCTAGGATAGGACACAGGCCATTTTCCTTCTCTGGCACCAACAACCACATCTTATTTCTGGCACTGGAACCCTCTCTATGGCCACCTTGGCTAAGAGAGACATAACTTCCTTGCAGAGAAGTGCCAAATGACCATCTGACATTCGGTCATAGAAGAGTGGCATGGCAGGAGGGGTAATCTTGAAGGGGAGGGAGCAGCCTCTTTGGATGATTTCCAGAACCCACTTGTCGGACGTGGTGGATTGCCAGCGGAGAAGGGGATGGTGAATCCTGCCCCCACCTGGCTGTTGATGGGCCTGAAACATCGGACTAGGAAAGTTTGGAGGCTGTGGCAGGAGGAAAAGGGTGGACTGGCCCACCCGCTAGCTTCCTGCCCCACGAGGATGCCCAAGGCCACGCAGAGGCTGGACAGCTTGCATGACTCGTTTGCTGGGCTGGACAGGACGTGGCTGGGCGCCTTTTCTATAGCCACAAAAGGTGCGAAAGTCAGACTGAGGTGGACAAGAGGTAGCAGTGATACCCAAGGATCTGGCTGTAGCCAGGATGTTCCAGCTTCTTAGATACCCTGTCTGAGGGAGCAGAAGGGAATGTGCCTTTCGCAGATGAGGCTTGGACAACCAAGCTCTCAAGGGAAGAATGTTGCGTGGGGAACGCTGGGTCACCTGGAACAGGGCAATGGCAGCGGATGATTGTCTTGTCCGCAGGAGCCCCTGTGCTTGGCTGGGACTAGGTGCCCAGAAGAACATCAGTGATGGCTTCATTGAATGCTAAAGGGGTTCAGGAGAGGAAGCCGCCGGCTGAAGCAGTTCTGTCAGGAGGTTAGTCCTGACTGCCTCGTAGGGAGCATGAGGCCAAGGACCTTGGCTGCCCTCCTCACACCACAGTGTAGGAAGCTCCCTGCTACGTAAACACAGTAGGGGGAGAAAGCAAGCCAGTGTCAGAGGAAGTGTCCAGACCACTGGCCTCCCCCAGTTCCATCCGCCAGTCTGGTTCTTTAAGCTGGTCAATTAAAGGATCCAGCTGCCCCTCCCATTCCTCTGCACCACCTTCTGACCAAAACTGAATGCCAGGGATAAACACAGGGACAAATGTCCCTTCAGGAGTGAGAACCAACGTCGATCTGGCTCTATGTCCACTTCGGGGACAAGGATGGGGTTGGCACGGACCGGGAGCACTGTCGACTTTGGGAGCATCGTCATTGAGACTGGGGAAGGTTGTGTGGGATCGACCAGCATCAATATGATAACCGATCCATGGGGGCCCTCCGGAGTCGGGCCGAAGCCGCCGGTGTTGAAGGCCTAGGACCCCCAACCAACTCCATGGGGCCCGGAGGAGCACCAGCGGAGCCGGGCTGCCCAAAAATGAGGTACATGGCCTCATTGATCTTTTAGATTGGGGCAGGAGAGGCTTTGGCAGGGAGGCACGGAGTTGTCTCAGCAGACGTCGTCGGAGACTGAGCTTTCAAGTGACAATGCTGAGAGTATTGTGTCGCGTCAGCTGACAGACAGGGAGTAGTCGAAGAATGCCTGTGCTTCTTTGACTTCTTCATGTGTTTGCCTGACCTTCCTAACCTCCATGACAATTTGGAGTGCGATGAGGAATGTGGGCTCCGCGTCCTCGAGACCTTCCCCTCGAACGAGAATGGGAGTGACACGCAGTTTTCAGGACCGCTACTGCAAAGTCTTTGGGTTCATGGCCCAGCACTCTGAGCACAACTATGGGTCGTGGCCGCATGCCAGACACCAGAGGCACACAACGGGCTGATATGTCACGAACCTCATATGGCGGCAGGAGCCGCCGGGCTTGAAGCTTTTCCTACGCTGGGACATCCTCAATGCACTAGGAGTCTAAGACTCAAAAAAGAAGTAAACAAAAAGTAAAAAAAGGGTAGCCAAAAAATGGCTTGGGGTATCTCTCTCTGGATCTGTGCTTAGGCTGGCGCAGAAAAAGAAAGGACTGACGTCAGCTCGCATGAGCGGCATCTATATAGGTTCCACAACGTCATCCCGGTGCCTACGACGACGGATGCAGAGCAGACCAACACCACCTACTGATGCACAGGGGTACTGCTGCTGAAAAATCTCCAGCTCCAGACTGATGCCTGGGGGAAATTCTAAAGTAAGGAATCTACAACGAATAGTCTTTATCATATACAGCTTTTTCATCTAGTCCGGAAGGCTGATGGTGATCATTTTTACTTTTTCGCCAAAAGAGTCAATCCTCCTGACGGGTTGTAGAAAAGGCATTAGAATTGTCTAGCCTATTGTTGACTAGATCCAAAAACAGCTTTTACATCGAGTCTGTAAGGCTAATAGCAGTAATTTTTGTGTTTTGCCCAAAACAGCAAATCATCTTAGATCCTTCTAGATGGCTGTAGGAAAGGCATTAGGGGTCAGGTTTAGAGGTAGCCGGTTCAACTATCATACTCCATGGAAAGGGATGCCACAAAAATAAAAGCAGTCTGTGGCCTGCTGGACTTTAGAAGGTGTTTTCGAAGGCAGCCAACACCAATTCTAAGAGTGCCTCATTGAACTGCAACAGCAGTTCTGAGATTGCATAGGATGGCTGCAAGATTTCAGGAAAAATGTTAGACATCAAGTATGCGCAAACCTTATCTCTCACCAGTTAAATAATGTCTGCAGACTTCTAAGGTGGAAGCAGTGTCAATCTCAGATCCAAAGGCAGCATCCGTGATGGTGTTGAAGGTAATGCCGAGGCTGGAGCTTGTGGTGACACAATGTCAGGTGACTTAGTGCTCCTGGAATTGCAAAAAACTCTTTTATATAGCACTGGCTAGACCCGGAGCGCTTTACATGAGGATCTGTGGCTTACAAGGTTACAAATTACATACGTTACAAAAAGAATAGTAAAGCATAAGGAAAAAAAGAGGTAGTTATGGGAGTTCGTCAGGGGTGGGGGGGAGGGGACACAGCATGGAGACGGGGAGAACACTGCCCAATGTCTGGCTGGGTAGGTGACGGCCAAGGGGGTGTGTTGGACAGGCCTCGTGGAAGGCCCGCTCCCTCCCCGCATGGCGAGGACCGAACCCCTGCTCTCCCTGTATCCCCGACAAGAACCATCCCGGCAACCCACTGGGGCAACCCACGACCCGTCCACAACGGAGCTCCAGCCCCGAACACCCCAGTACCGGCTGGCCCGGGCCCCCCGTCAGCACCACTGCCCCGGCCCAGCCACCATCTTTGGACACTACCTGACAAGGCCGCGTGGCCTCGGCCCGACCCCAACCCTGGGCCTGGCCAGGCCCCGACATCGAGGCACCACCATCCACCCAGGGGGTGAAGAGACCACTTGGCGGGTCAATGGGAGAAGGAGTGTCGATGGCTCGATCGCCCCCGGCCTCCCCGGGCGCTGGCTCCACCCCCCTGCTGGGTGTTTGGACTCCCTCATCCCGGACCTCCCGACCTCCAAGTGCGAGGGTCCGGACATCGAAGGGGACCAGACCTATAACTGGGGCAGCTCCAGAGCAGGAAGGCAGTTGTATCTTGGAGTCGAGAGACACCGTGAAGAACTCATCCTTGAAGGCCTGCTGGCGCTGCCGCGGCCCTATCTTGTGAACCATCTCCGAAGCCTGCTGGCGCTGCCGCGGCCCTCTGCAACGTGAACCATCGTCTTGGCCTGCTGGCGCTGCCGCGGCCTTTCTCATCGTGCACCATCTTCGTAGCCTGCTGGCGCTGCCGCGGCCTTCCTCGTTGTGAACAATCATCCTGGCCTGCTGGCGCTGCCACGGCCCTCCTCGCAGTGAACCATCATCGTAGCCTGCTGGCGCTGCCGCGGCCCTCCTTGCTGTGAACCATCGACCTAAGCCTGCTGGCGCTGCTGCGGCCCATCTTTGCAGATCCCCAAGCTCGAGGATTGTGAGCTTCCTTCTTGCCGCACCTGTACCGGACCGGAACTAAGACTGACCCGCTACCCCTCTCCCCTACAGAGACTAGAATTGAGAGGACCCTCGTGTCCTGACCCTACTGTACCGTATCACCTTGCTTCAAGATTCGTATATAAAGTGTGTTGAACTCATCTTGGTGTGGTATCCGTCTGTGGGGGGGAAGTTACTTGTCTGTACGATCGCTGGAGACGGCCCTCACCGGAGGCCTCTCCCCTGTGCTCGGCTGACCCTCCGGGTCTCCGTCTAACATTGGTGGCCAGCAGCGCGATCTGAGCCAACGCATAATCGTACAGAGAGTGACTCACCCCACGACACACGACCACCATGACAACAAAAGAGAGCGGAACAACGGAAAAATTCCAGATGGAAAAACTAGAAGAATACAACCACAGAGAACTAAAACAATTCTGCATAGAACTGGGCATTGCTACCACAGGACTGAGCACGAAAGAGGACTTCAAGCATGCCCTAGAATCCTGGGCAGAGACGGGTATGACCGTACCCCGAAACCAAAGCCAAGAGACACCCGAAACCAGCCCCGCGCTGACAGAAGAAAGAAGACCGGGTCTCTCACCAGAGGAGGCCCGAGAACGAGAGAAAAGCAGGCTCCACGAATTGGAGCTGGCTCGACTTCGCTTTGATGGAGAACTCAAATTGGCAGAACAAAAAATAACTTTGGAACACTTACGGCTCCGAGAGGAGAGAGAAGAGAAACAAAGGCAGAGAGAGTTAGAAGAGAAGAAGCTAGCCTACGAGCATGAGCGCAACTTGAAGGAACTAGAGATTCGGAGGCATAACAAAGACCTCGGTGTCCCAGGACACCCAAGCCCCCCTGTTCCTACGGACCCCAAGGTCCACATCCCCAAGGATGTCGTCAGAGAATATTACCGGAACGATGATATCCAGCAATGGTTCAAAGCCTACGAAGTAGCCATGACCTCCCACCGGATTCCCCGGAGCGACTGGGGGGCCGGGTTATGGGGGAGGTTTGTTAACGAAGGGCAGGACGCCCTACTGCAACTCCCGGACCATCACATGACGTCCTACGACCACATGAAGGCCACTCTCCTCACTCGATACGGACTAACGCCCGAGATGTACCGCCAGAGGTTCCGCGACTGCAAACGGATCCCGGGAACGACTTGGGTGGAGTACGTGAACTACTTTAGCCGAGCCTTCGAAGGGTGGATCAAGGGCAGCAAGGTGACCTCCTACGAACAACTCTTTGACCTTATCGTATGGGAGCACCTCTCTAATAACTGCTTCGTCGAGCTCCAGCAGCACCTCCTTGATAGTAAACTGACTGAACCTCGGCAACTCGCCGTTGAGGCTGACCGGTGGGAGAGCACCTGAGTTTCCCGAAACGGGCCCAGCGAACAGAACAGAGCCGCCCAAGGGTTCCATCGCCCCCGAGGGGGAGGAGGAGGCCAGGGTCGGGGCCGAGACACCGTCCCGGTGGCTCCCGCCAGCAACACCCCGCCCCCGAGCGGCCGAGGGAGCCTCCCGATGTGACCAGGTTTCCGCGCCAACGTTACCTGCCACCGATGCCAGCGACCCGGCCACTACGCCAATGATCCCAACTGCTCGAAAAAACCGAGCCCTATGCCCCGCCAGGTCACTGCCGCCGCTCTGGGAGAAGAGCAAACACAAGAAGACACTGAAGAGTACGAGCCAGACCAGCCCGAGTGGGAACCCGCCGCCATGTCCTTGGTCTGCCTAGGGGAAAGAGACCTGATTCCGCGGGCACCCCTTCCCGCCAACACGCAGAAGTACAGCCAGTGGGTCAACATTAACGGGCACCAGGCTGAAGCCCTCCGCGACACCGGGGCCAGTGTGACCGCAGTCCGCTGTCATCTGGTGACCCCGGACCAGATCTTGCCTAATATCCTTTGCCCCGTACGGTCGGCCGACAACTCAGAAAGCCTATGTCGGATGGCCTGCATCCCCTTCGAGTGGGGGGAGTATCCGGAATGCTAAAAGTGACTGTCCGCGATGATGCCCCTGTGGACTGCCTCCTGGGGAACGACCTCGAAAGTTCTCCCTGGTCAGCCGTCGAGAGAAGAGAGCACCTGGGGATGCTGGGCCTCCCTGAATGGGTCTGCGTAACGACCCGGTCCATGGTCGCCCGCACCGTCCCCAGTCCAGAAGAACCCGAATGGCCAGCACCTCCTCCCCCGATCGTCCACGAGGGAGTCACCCTGGAAGCCAGTCCTCCGGAAAACAGCGAAGAAGGACTCGATCGGCTCCGGGACCTTCCCGAACTGGCCCAGTGGCGTCAAGAGGGTGGCCCCACTCAGGAACAATTCCAACAGGAACAGAGATCATGTCCCTCCCTTGAGGGACTCCGGCAGCAAGACCTCGCCCAGAGCACAGGAGACACCTCTGGGGCCACTGGATTTATTGGGACAATGACCTGCTCTACAGCGAGCAAAAGATTGCCGAGCTGGGGGCCAGCCGGGTGCTGGTGGTCCCCCTCCGCTTCAGAGACTTCCTCTTGAACCTAGCACACAATGTGCCTCTTGCCGGACACCTGGGGCCAGACAAAACGTACAGCCGTCTGGTAACCCACTTCTACTGGCCGAAGATGCGAAATGATGTAGCCAACCACTGCCGGGCCTGCCCAACCTGCCAGGCCAGCGGGAAGAGCGGCCGAAAACTCAAAGCACCCTTGCAGCCTTTTCCCATCGTCACCACCCCGTTTGAACGGGTGGGAATAGACATTGTGGGGCCCCTGGACCCCCGGACAGCACAAGGGCACCGATTCATCCTGGTCCTGGTGGACCATGCCACCCGCTATCCCGAGGCCATCCCTCTTCGGACCGTGACGGCGCCCGTGGTAGGCCGGGCCCTGATGGGAATCTTCTCGCGGGTGGGCTTCCCCCGGGAAGTCGTCAGCGACAGGGGCACGAACTTTATCTCTAAATACATGAAGTCTCTCTGGCAACAGTGCGGGGTCACCTACAAATTCACGACCCCCTATCACCCGCAAGGAAATGGCCTGGTCGAGCGGTTTAACCGCACCCTCAAAGGGATGATCATGGGCCTAGAAGAACCCCTACGTCGCCAATGGGATGTGCTGCTCCCGTGCCTCCTGTTCGCCTACCGAGAAGTCCCCCAGAAATCCGTGGGCTTCAGCCTATTCGAACTCCTATATGGACACCCCGTCCGGGGCCCCCTCAGCCTGGTCAAAGAAGGGTGGGAGGTGGCCCCCAAGAAGACTCCTCCGGATGTATACAAGTATCTCCTGACCCTCCGCAACCAGACCCGGCGATTCAGGGAACTCGCCAAGGCCAACCTTGAAGCCAGTCAGGAGGACATGAAGAGATGGTATGATCAGCATGCCTCCTCCATCGAGTTTGAGCCGGGACAACAAGTCTGGGTGATGTCCCCAGTTGAACCCTGCGCCTTACAAGACAAATGGACCGGGCCCTTCAAGGTGATAGAGCGCAAGGGTCCCGTCACCTACCTGATCGACATGGAGTCCCCCCGGAACCCCCTACGGGTCCTCCACGCCAACAGACTCAAACCACATTTCGTGCGCTCAGAACTCAGCCTCCTGATGGCTACCGATAGTGGGACGAAGGAGGACTCCGAGCCCCTTCCTGACCTGCTGAAGACACTCGATCAGGACGGCTCCGTGGAAGGGGTCAGACTCTCCGATGCCTTATCCCCAGAGCAACGCCAAGACTGCCGAGACCTCCTGCTACAATTTGCAGATCTGTTTTCCCTCATCCCCGGGCTCACCCCCTGGTGCCTTCACGACGTGGACACCGGGGATAGCCCCCCTATCCGACACAGGGCGTACCGAGTGCCTGATAGAGTGCGCACCTGCATCCAGAACTAAGTCTCCAAAATGCTGGCTCTGGGAGTGATCGAGCCATCTGACAGCCCCTGGGCCAGCCCAGTCGTACTGGTCCCCAAGGCGGCCGCCCCGGGCGTTGCCCCCGAGCTCCGGTTCTGTGTGGACTATCGGGGCCTGAACGCCGTTACCAGAACCGACGCTCACCCCATCCCCCGGGCGGATGAATTGATTGACCGCATGGGGGCCGCCCGCTACTTGAGCATCTTCGATCTAACAGCGGGCTACTGGCAGATCGGCCTCACCCCCGGGGCCCAAGAGCGATCCGCCTTCTCTACCCCGGATGGCCTTCCAGAGACTCGTGAACAAGGTACTGGCGGGCCTCGAAGAATTCAGCGCCGCCTATCTGGACGATATTGCTGTATACAGTCGCCACTGGGCAGATCACCTCCACCACCTCCGGGAAGTCCTGCACGCCCTCCGGCAGGCCGGGCTCACCATCAAAGCCAGCAAATGCCAGATTGGCCAAGGGTCCGTGACCTACCTGGGACACCAAGTGGGGAGCGGTCTGGTGGCCCCCCTCCAGCTCAAGATCGCTGCCATCCAGGCCTGGCAACCACCTGTCACCCAAACCGAGGTCCGAGCCTTCCTGGGGCTCACCGGGTACTACCGGCGGTTTGTGAAGGACTATGGCAGCATCGTGGGGCCCCTCACAGAACTCACATCCAAGAAAAACCCCAAAACCGTCAACTGGACCCCGGACTGTCAAACAGCCTTTGAGAAATTGAAGGCCGCCATGTGCACCGCCCCCGTGCTCCAGGCCCCCGACTACAGCCGGGAGTTCATAGTGCAGACGGACGCCTCAGATCATGGAATTGGGGCCATCCTCTCCCAGCTCAACTCCAAGGGAGTCGATCAGCCAGTGGCCTTCATCACCCGACGCCTGCTGGCCCGAAAACAGCGCTGGAGCACCATCGAGCGCGAAGCCTTCGCTGTAGTGTGGGCCCTCAAGAAGCTCCGGCCCTATCTCTTCGGCACCCAGTTCCGGGTACAAACAGATCACCGACCCCTGCAATGGCTGATGCAGATGCGGGGAGAGAACCCAAAACTGTTGCGCTGGTCCATCTCCCTGCAGGGGATGGACTTCACTGTGGAACATCGTCCAGGCCAGGACCACGCCAACGCAGACGGCCTGTCACGCTTCTTCCGCCTCGGCGAGGAGAGTACCCAAGAGGATGGGTGACTCTCCCTGCCTTCAGCTGGGGGGGACGCATGTTGGACAGGCCTCGTGGAAGGCCCGCTCCCTCCCCGCATGGCGAGGACCGAACCCCTGCTCTCCCTGTATCCCCGACAAGAACCATCCCGGCAACCCACTGGGGCAACCCACGACCCTTCCACAACGGAGCTCCAGCCCCGAACACCCCAGTACCGGCTGGCCCGGGCCCCCCGTCAGCACCACTGCTCCGGCCCAGCCGCCATCTTTGGACACTACCTGACAAGGCCGCGTGGCCTCGGCTCGACCCCAACCCTGGGCCTGGCCAGGCCCCGACATCGAGGCACCACCATCCACCCAGGGGGTGAAGAGACCACTTGGCGGGTCAATGGGAGAAGGAGTGTCGATGGCTCCCCTCCGCCAGGTGTCAATCGCCCCCGGCCTCCCTTGGCGCTGGCTCCACCCCCCTGCTGGGTGTCTGGACTCCCTCATCCCGGACCTCCCGACCTCCAAGTGCGAGGGTCCGGACATCAAAGGAGACCAGACCTATAACTGGGGCAGCTCCAGAGCAGGAAGGCAGTTGTATCTTGGAGTCGAGAGACACCGTGAAGAACTCATCCTTGAAGGCCTGCTGGCGCTGCCGCGGCCTTATCTTGTGAACCATCTCCGAAGCCTGCTGGCGCTGCCGCGGCCCTCTGCGACGTGAACCATCGTCTTGGCCTGCTGGCGCTGCCGCGGCCTTTCTCGTTGTGCACCATCTTTGTAGCCTGCTGGCACTGCCGCGGCCTTCCTCGTTGTGAACAATCATCCTGGCCTGCTGGCGCTGCCGCGGCCCTCCTCGCAGTGAACCATCATCGTAGCCTGCTGGCGCTGCCGCGGCCCTCCTTGCTGTGAACCATCGACCTAAGCCTGCTGGCGCTGCTGCGGCCCATCTTTGCAGATCCCCAAGCTCGAGGATTGTGAGCTTCCTTCTTGCCGCACCTGTACCGGACCGGTACTAAGACTGACCCGCTACCCCTCTCCCCTACAGAGACTAGAATTGAGAGGACCCTCGTGTCCTGACCCTACTGTATCGTATCACCTTCCTTCAAGATTCGTATATAAAGTGTGTTGAACTCATCCTGGTGTGGTATCCGTCTGTGGGGGGGGGGAGTTACTTGTCTGTACGATCGCTGGAGACGGCCCTCACCGGAGGCCTCTCCCCTGTGCTCGGCTGACCCTCCGGGTCTCCGTCTAACAGGGTGAACCAGGGCAAATCTCCTCTATAGCTGTGTAAGCAGCTCAAGCAGCTCCAATGGGCATCAGCTATAATTGCTCAGTCTCCAATGTCAGGGTAAGGAAACTGGTAAATCGTAAAGTGTTGAGATCAAATGGGGGAGTTGGTGAGATGAGAAATAGCAGTCAAGACTAAACCAAGGTGTGGGAGGGGGGTCCACGAAGGGGGGTATTTTCCAGGGTAATGAGGTCTGGAAGGCAGTCCCAAGCTAAGGGGTTTTCGGTCAGTGTTAATCCTCTGTCGGCCATCTTGAGGACGTCCATTAATGAGGAACGTTGTGGGGAGCACCGCTGTGAGCGTCCCGTTTCAGGTGCCAAGATCACGGGTGCGGCCCAGAGGCCTCCGCAATCTAGTCCTACCAGGGCGTCTCACACGGCCCAGCGGGCCTTGCCAGATATGGAGCCCAGACTGAGGGCCAGCGCCGTCTATACACGTCATTTGACTCCCCCAGGGAGCCCAGGTAGCCACCAGTCCACCAGGGTCCGACGCTGCATCTCCTCGGAACAGCTCCGGTCCGACGTCCCAGAAGCAGAATCACACTCCTCACCTCTGTCTAAGAGCTGAGCTCTTCTCAGCAGGGCAATCACTGATGTTGATACTAAAGGGGGTACCCAGTCCCTCGCAGTGCACATTCAGGTCAAGGGATTCTACTCAACAGTAGAGAGGCGAGCCAAGTCCTGATCCGCGTCTCCGTCCCAAGGAGCCGCCCTCTTGGCGTCAGGCAGCCAGGATCGCCCGTTATTCAAGAGCAATCCTACCTTCAGTAGAGCAAGGCGGTAAATACTGCAGTGCTCGAGAGGTGCTGGTTTGGAGCCTCTTAACAGACAGGAGAGACGGCTCCCAACCCGCATCTCCGTCCAAGGGAGCCGCCATCTTTGAGTCAGGCAGCCCGGATCACCCGTTCCTCAATTTTCGCCTCTCGTGGTCGGTGCTACGATAACCTGGTGAGTACCGTCTGTTTTCCACTTTCGGGAGCACTCACCAATGTGGTGTTCGGTTCATCAATATTGCTCTGCTCTGCTCTGTGAGGAAGGCTATGGTCGCTGTAAGGTGTCACTGTCCCCCTCCAGAGTCACTCAAGTTGCATGCCAGCCCGTTTCGTCGTCATCTCTCGTTCACTCCCTGCTGGTTGCTTCGGTTTCTCTTGCGGTGTCGGTGATCCAGGGGCTGTAAGGGTCGTAACGGCTAGCTCTGGGGATTACTTGAGCCTAGCTTAATTCAAACCATGCGTCAGCCTCGGTGCCTCGTCATGTTGCATCCACCTCTTAATGGCTACATTTTCAGATCTTTCACAGTTCCGTTCGGCAGTAAGGTTAAAACTACAGCAATGGTGTAGCGAGAGGATTGTTGGAAGTCCAAAAACTAGGATTAAAGGCAAAAGGCGATACCTGGCCCGGGAGCTCCTGGCCGGAGCTCCTTACCCATCGGCCATCTTGAAAATACTCTGCAATGGACTAGCCTTTGAGGAGTGGCCCAGAGAATTGTGGGCTGTTCTGAATATATCCAGCATAGCCTGATGGAAGGCCTTGATATGTACAGAGTTGGCAGATGGAATCAGAAATTACAGTTTCATTTTTAGGTCGAGCCTATACCATTCCGCAAGGAATGGATTGGATCGAATTTTAGTGTGCAAAATATTTGTCAAACCAACGCGGCGGATTTTCAACAGTTCACGTGAACAAGCACGCGCGTTTCCCCCACAGGCACCATCTGTGCGTCCACATCAAAGCAATCAGCCTCCCTCCCACTGGCATCTGAAGGTTCCCCCAGCGTGCGCTCGGCCTCAGGCAGGCATTTCTCCTCTCCTAATTATTCACTTCACTTTCACGGCCGCCAGGCCGTGCATTTCTCTTGCCCCCCCCCTCCCCACTGCAATGCCAAGAGCTTGTTTTTTTTTATTTCCAGGCTCCTCACAACTTGTGCTGCATTTCCAAAGACAGTGTTTGAAATAGGCACTCCACACGCTGTGTAATTGTTTTCTTTTTTTAATAAAGCAACTGCTCCAACTCGAACTTTCTTTCCTTTTTGTTTTAGCGTTTTACTAAAGCTCTGACAACCGGCATGAAAGTGCGCATTTAAATGCCAGCTACGAGCCTTGTTTTCACCTTACAGCTCGCTGTACATCTATTTATCCTTTGTGGTAATAGCTGCCACTATTTCAATCTGTTGCCAGTATGAAATGTCCCTCGCGCTTTAATCCTTGCGCCATGTTTACTTTTAAAATTGAAGGCTTGTGCTCTCCTTCACGCTTCACTACACGCAGCGTGTTTGCTTTGGATTAGAAGGCTCGAGCTGGCCTTCGCGCTCCACTGCACACAATGTGTTTACATTTGATTATCAGGCACGGGCTCCCCTTCGCGCTTCACTGCGCAATGAGTCTTTACTCTTAATTAGAAGACTCGAGCTGCCCTTTGCATTTCCCTGCTCGCGCTATGTTTGGCTTTGAAAAAAATGCCATTTGGACACAATTAACTCGCCACTCCTCGATTAAAATACTTCAACAAATATGTATTTCACACATTGGAAGACAGTTCTTTTGATATGACAACCAAGCCAATATTTATGCCTTTAACTTTACACACAATGATTTTTGAGTGTTTAACTTCTGCCTTTCTGCAAGTTTGCTTAAACAGTCTGCTTAATATACTTTACACACGATGATTTTTGAGCATTTAACTTCTGCCTTTCTGCAAGTTTGCTTAAACAGTCTGCTCAATATACTTTACACACGATGATTTTTGAGCGTTTAACTTCTGCCTTTCTGCAAGTTTGCTTAAACAGTCTGCTCAATATTTTCTAACCACTGCTCTTTCTGTCGCTTTAATTAAACAATTCAGTCCCAATTTGCTTAACCAATTCTGCTCAATATTGTATATATTTAAAGATTGAAATAATGAATCCTTTCACGTTTTACTGATGCAATATGATTTCTTCCAACCTTTCTTTGTCTCCAGCTTTATTTAAGTACCTGCTCACGTCACGACTTGACAAATCAATTAAATATTGTGAGTGAATAAATTAATCACAAGTCTATTTAAAATACAACAGTCTTTTGGTTTCCAGCAAGCAGTGCGTTACTTGTTGTGCCCTTCTGCCCTCTGTTATTCCCTTGTTTTTGTGCCCTTCTGCCCTCTGTTAGACTCGTTTTTGTGGCTTTCTGCCCCCTGTTAGACTCGTTTTTGTGCCTTTCTGCCCTCTGTTAGACTCATTTTTCCCTTGTTTTTCTGCCCTTCTGTCCTCTGTTAGACTGGTTTTTTGTGCCCTTCTGCCGTCTGTTAGACTCGTTTTTCCCTTGTTTTTCTGCCCTTCTGCCCTTTGTTAGACAGCTTTTTGTGCCTTTCTGCCCTCTGCACCACCACAGCATCACTCAGCACCACCATATTATCACTCAGCACCACCACAGCACCACCACAGCATCACTCAGCACCACCACAGCATCACTCAGCACCACCACAGCACCAATCAGCACCACCACAGCACCAATCAGCACTACCACAGCACCACTCAGCGCCACCACAGCATCACTCAGCACCACAACATTATCACTCAGCACCACCACAGCACCACTCAGCACCACCACAGCATCACTCAGCACCACTACAGCATCACTCAGACCACCACAGCACCACTCAGCACCACCCCAGCATCACTCAGCACCATCCCAGTATCACTCAGCACCACCACAGCACCACTCAGCATCACCACAGCACCACTCAGCACCATCACAGCACCACTCAGCACCACCCCAGCATCAATCTGCGCAACCATTCAACAACAACTGGTTCAAATATGTTCTCTCGATGTTTCAAGCTTTATTACAAATGTCACAAAAAGATGTTAATATTTCACTTCAGTTCTTGGATTTTCGTCACAATAAAATACACTGAACATAATCTTCACAAAAGTTATTTACAAAAGTTTAAGCTATTGCCATTATAATTTAAAATCACTTTTATTTAAGTATTAATTATTTAAAAAAATTAAAAGCCATTGTAATTTGTAATATCAATACCTCTAAGTCACGTAAATACAAAACATGTTGCATTACAAATGCTATAGGTGTCACATTTGCGAAAGTTATAACTATTGACATTGTAAATGACAAAGCTATTAATTTATCTATTTTCAAAACCAACACATAATTTGAAAAAATTGTCATTTACAAGACCAATAGCTCAAACTTTCCTAATGCGAGACCTATTGCATTGCAAATGTTTGTTTAAATATTGGAACCAGTTATGATGAGGAGGAGGAGATTGGCATTGGGGATCAGTGTTGAGTCTCTGACTGAAGAGTGGGAATGTTTTCTCAATGGTGTAGAATACATCTCCTTCCACTGATGTTATTTCTGGCAAGGCCTCCTTGGTGACTGCGGCTTGTCCCTTGGGCCTTTGCCAAAAACAATTAGGCCCTCTATTCTCTGATGGCCTTTGGATAAATTGAGAAGCATGAGTCGCATTGTGATGGACCTGTGTCAGATCTAGTTCATCGCACGACAATATCATATGGATCCGACAATGACATCCTTTTACGGTATGTAATGCACTGCCTAAACCCAGAAACTTGTTCTATTCATTGAAGCTTTCGACCTTTGTCAAAGAGACATCGAAAAAAAGGAACGGATGCCAGTGTACCAGCTGACACCTTGTTTGTAACGGTGTTGTGACATCATGGAAGGACGAAGCTGCAGGTTAAGCCTCATGGCACCACATGGCTGCCAGGATAGATAATACTGCTGGGGGAAAAGTTTATTGATTCATTCTGACACCTGGATAATATTCATAAAGTGAGAAATCATCACAAACAATTATCTTTCAGCAAATGTACCAGCCCATTTTTAGTATATAAGGGTGTAGTCATAGCAGATGACACCACAGATATGATAGCTGGGATCATATCACTGCTTCTCAATAGTTTCGTACTTTTAGATATTCCTGCAATTTTTTGGATGAACTGAAATAAGAACGCATATATATATATATTACCTACTGGCGGTCGCCAGTAGATAGTTATAGTTAGGATTGGCTACCATAGGAAATTCCGAACATTCTATTGGGAATAACTTTGGCGCTGATTGAGGGATCTGCCTGTAATGTTCCTTAAAATGGTCTCGCTGCGATCCGCTCCTTTCCTGAAAGTTTCGGGGGGATTCGTGAAGTGGGGGCTGAGAAAAAAGGGGGGTCCCAAAACGTGTTTTCTCCATGTTAATTTCCATAGGACGGTCTGACAAGTCTACAGCCCGAAACGCTGAACGGAATTACGCCAAACTTGGCAAAATTGTAGGGACTGGTACGTAGATGTGCCTTTGCTATGTTTGGTGAAAATTGCTCCAGTGGTTTATATGAAAATTAACTTCAAAAACGCATATATAACTATAGGCGCTCCGAGCGTTCACAGGAGCGCGTCACGGGGAGCGCACCCGGCGCGCTACGGGAGTGCGCGAGCGTAGAGCTGGTTGGCTGTTGGGTGTCTGTCAACATTCTAAACAGTCCGGAGAGTCCGTCATCTTGTGTCTCGGGAGAATCGAGACACAAGAGGTGAATAAAGAAAGGGGGATATAATTAAAAGGGGGCAGAGTAGACACCCCCTGACCCCCTAGGTTTTCTGAGGGGGGCCTAGAAGGACCTTGAAGGGCAAAAAAACGTTTTTTTTTTTTTTAATTTTCGCGGAGTAAGCGCTGGCGGCGCTCCCCGGTACGCTGTCTGGTACGCGCACCCTGAGTGCACCACGGGGGAAAACAGTGTAAAAAAATTAGAGTAAAAAAATAATGTTGAGTGTTTAGAGGAAAGTGATGCATTGCTGGAGTGTGTCAGGGCCTGCGTCAGTCTTACGGCTGCTGTTAAGCAGGCACAAGATTTGGACGCAACAGCGTCATAAAAGTGACGCAGTGATATCTTTTAGATTTCACTGCGTCACCTCTACAACCCTTTCTTGCGTCAATACACTCCTTTTGCATACATTACAGCTGACGTAGGTATAATGTGGCGCAGGGGTTTACAAGGTGACGCATCTATCTAGATGCGTCACTTTGTAAATATGACTCAACAAGGTGCATTTTATACAGCAGAGGTACGTCACATAAAGTGACGCACTGGTGGCGTAAAAGTGACACATGGCCTCATAAATGAGGCCTTTAGTCTTCTACTCATGCGTCATATTAAATATATGATGCATTATGTCGCAAGTACTTACAGATACGTCAGTATTTCAGACGTATCTGTAAGCGCAAAAGTGATGCATTGCTGGAGTGTGTCACAGAAATGATGCAACTCCAGCAATGCATCCTTTCACATGGGGCAAGTCCCATGTGAAAGGGTCTGCATCAGTCTTACCCCTGCTGTGAGGCAGGCCCAAGATTTTGACACAACGGCGTCCTAAAAGTGATGCGTCACTTTATAAATATGACTGAACAAGGTGCATTTTTTACAGCACTGGTGCGTCACAAAAAGTGGCGCACCGGTGGCGAAAAAGTGACGCATGGCCTTATAAATGAGGCCTTCGGTCTTCTACTCATGCGTCATATTTAATATATGACGCATTATGTCGCAAGTACTTACAGATACGTTAGTATTTCAGATGTATCTGTAAGCGCAAAAGTGATGCATTGCTGGAGTGTGTCATAAAAATGATGCAACTCCAGCAATGCATCCTTTCACATGGGGCAAGTCCCATGTGAAAGGGCCTGCATCAGTCTTACGCCTGCTGTGAGGCAGGCCCAAGATTTTGACACAACGGCGTCCTAAAAGTGACGCCGTGAAATCTCATAGTTTTCACTGCGTCACCTCTACGACCCTTTCTTGCGTCAATATGCCCCTTTTGCATACATTACACCTGACGTAGGTATAATGTGGCGCAGGGGTTTACAAAGTGAAGCATCTACCTAGATGCGTCACTTTGTAAATATGACTGAATAAGGTGCATTTTTTACAGCACTGGTGCGTCACAAAAAGTGACTGGGAACCTCTCATGCCAGAGCCCTGACACTTTCCCGGGCAAAATTCTGGGGGTGCCTCCTCTCCACATGGCGAAATATTGTGGAGTTCCCAAAAGAATATTTCTTAGTGGGGTCACCTCGTGACAGGACAGTGTGACAAATCCTGCACTCCACTTTTGGAGCATTTACTTTCTTCTGGTCATCAGGAATTGAAAAAAAACTTCCAAATAAAGTGTTCTTTTACTTTCGGCTGAGGAACCTCTTCATCAAGGAATTCATTGGAGTAATCTTCACTGCTGGATGGTCTGGCAGCCATGATAATCCAAGATATTATTTCAACAAAGAACAGACAGCAAAAAGGCAAGTCTTGCAGTCACAAAAGTGAAAGAAGAAGTGAAGGAAATGGGTGGGGATTTCATTCTTTGTAAAAAAAACTGTTAGCAACCAATGAAAAGAGTTATTTTAAGGTCACATGACTTGACGCGCTTACGCTGCGCACACCGAAGCGCTTCCGGGGGCTCTTACGCGGCGCGAACATAGGCGCTTGCGGGGGTGCATACGCAGCGCGAACGTAGGCGCTTCCGGGGGCGCTTACGCGGCGCGCCTAAGTGACATTTCGATAGTTTCACGGAAATGCAAAATCATTTTCATTTCGTAAATCAAAAATACTGCTTTTATAAGTATGGTACTAAATGTCTTGCGTTAATATTTACTTTTCATACATATTTTTTTACACGAACGCAGAAATAGCGCGCTCGGTGCGCTCTCCGGAGAGCTTACCGGTGCGCGCACCCAGAGCACCCCAGGAAAAAATTATTTAAAAAAAAACATTTAAAAAATATTATTATAAAAAAATATTAATAATTAATGCTTACACAAAACAGCGAATAAAAAAAATAAAAAATCGTAGGTTACAAACTCGATATAGAAAGGAATTAGCTTTTAAAAAACCTTTGAAATTCAATGAAAAAACCAGAGGTTTCACAATCGTTATAGTTAGGAATTAGCATTTTAAAAACCATTGAAATTCACTTAAAAAACCATAGGTTTAACACCAGTTATAGTTAGCTGGACATTTTACTCATACAAAACCATTGAAATTCCCACGTTATAGTTAGTTGGACTCACTATAACTCGGCGCCCGCAATCCACTGCTGATGATGTCACATATTACATCATTCATGACATGGTCAGTGACATCACTGATTACATCACTAAAGACATCTCAAATGACATCACTGATGACATCTCAAATGACATCACTGATGACATCTCAAATGACATCACTGATGACATCATCCATGTGATAATACGATGCACCTCCTCACACTCTAATCTAACCTTTGATACACCCAGTGTTAAATACAAACTACCATTCCTGAAATTATTGACTCACCAATACCAGTTACTACATACGCACTCACTGATTGCTAGGTCTACACACACATCCACTCATTCACCCATACAGTCACTCATACATACGATCACTCATCAATAGAACACTATCATATCCAGTCATATACCTATACAGACACTTACACACTGACACTCATTCACAGACTTACTCAAACACCTAGTCAGTTATGCAGAGAATCAATCACACTCCCATTTCCTCAACTACAAAGTTATACACACTAAACCTTACTTATTCAAATATATAGTAACACATACTTACTCTCTTTTACAATCACTGAAACAAGTACACATTGAACCATACAGTCACTTACGCAATCACAGGCTCTCATGTATAGTAATTTATATATGTCAACTCTCACATGCACTGTGTTTTACATATGTACTTACTTGGACATGTAGCACTGAGATATCCTTTCACTCACCAACACACCCATTGAGGTAATTGAAATGTTTATGGTCAAGTATGTCCCCTAACGTGTACCCCAACGTTTCCGTGTACGTGCTTAAAGTACATGTAATTTCCCTCCATGACCGAATATGAAGACGCATATACATTTGCGTCCAACGTTAACATGTCATCTACTAGATCCACCATGAATGGATCGATAATTCAGTCTTTAAACATGCCATGCCAACGTCTTTACATGGTATACATTTACGTTTTCCTGGCTCTGCCGAGCTAGGCCCTGATTTCTGACTTCGAACCACTTCTGTCTCTGAAAGCTGCAGCATGGAGATGTTTCCCTGACCTCCGCCTTACTTCCTGCCAAGCGAAGCGGTGCCTGGTTCAGCCCGGCCTGCCTGCCAAGACAGTATTTTGTATTCAAGTTATCAGTTCAGCCTCCTCGAAAACACATTCCAGTCTAGTGATATAGGTAAACATATTCCCGGCTGCAGAGCAAAGGGCCAAGCCTTCCTGTCTCCTTCACGTAATTCATTGCTCCCATTACCATGGTAGGCCCATGGCCCCGCGCATTACACTTAGACACATATGCATTCGGTATAGTATAGCCTCTGCCCGAGAGACCTTTTACTTCAGATAAAACATCCTCCAAACACAAGATATCAGATATGTTATAGGAACAGGTCGATCTGACATGCCAGACTTCTGTCTCCTCTACTAGTGCTAAAGTCAAGCCCCCAGCTCTCCCTAGGTCCACGTCAATCACACGTCATACTAATTGCGCGCGCACCCATGTCAAAGGTTTCTGCTGACCCTGCAGAAATTCTCTATGCATCCACCCACTTATGACACTTTCTGTGACGTTTCCAGCACACACCTCCGTGTACGCCCTTGTACACGCCTTCTTGCTACGCACATGTGTTCTTATCTTATTCTTTTTCACTTGTCACACCTACTGTATCCATCACCATTGTACAGTTTTACTATATATATTGTGTACTGTTAATAAAACGTTGACATCATTGCCATCATTGCATATCCCTTCCTGAACCCTTGTGGTGATGGATCTGATCTCCATTGGCTCGAGCCATTTTTAATTAAAGCCCGTATGACTCAGATACCACGGACTCTGCCTCTCATTTGATTGAGCTATTCTTTTACCTGTCATTAATTATACGGAAAAATTGCACGGTAATTTTATTTACCACATAATTTGGCGCCCGAATAGGGACCCCTCCCCCACCCCACGCGCCGGCGATGCGTCGCAGGCCTTGACCCCTCTACAGCCGTGACGGACTCCTATGCGCATCTGCAGGTTTTCCTGTATCTCCCTCAGGCCCACGGAGGAGACGGAGACTGCGGTTCAGCATCCAGACGAGGCGGTGAGGAGTGCGGAGGATCCCGACCAGAGCCCAGCCGAGAGAGCAAGGTCCGAGGTGTCTAGAGGCCCACCTGTTTCCGAAGCATCGAGGCGCATGCGTAGTGCGTAGCAGTAACCAGATGTAGCAGTCCAGTCCAGCCTAGTCCAGTTTCCGAGGCCTTCCGTTCTTGCTTCCCGGTGAGTACCGTTGCTGGGGACGCATCTAGACGGGTGCATTAATTTGTGTCCGGTCAAGACGGGTCTGGGTACACAGATCCGGTCTGTACTGTTTTAGCAGTGCATCTAGTAATTCAGTGATTCAGCATTCTAAGTCTTCTAGCATTATCTCTTGAGATTTCCAGTATTGTGTTTTCTATGTACTAGACAGTATCTGTTCGAAACGTTTCAATGTATTTTTATGTCGTGGTATGAATGATTGTTTGCTGTTCATTATTGTGTTTATTGTGTTCACGTCCGAATCACTCCAGCCATGCCTCTGTTTTCGAAATTACGTCAGATAGGAACTAGGAAAGGGATACTCGAAGAAGCAGTTCCCGTCCCACCTAGGGACACTCCAGGATATTTTATGTACCATAAACATGGCTTAGACGCCATACTGTACTTAGATTTATGGGTGGACTACACTAAAGACTTGGAAGAGAAATATAGATGGCCTGTTACAGGGACATGGGATGCTGAGTGCATCATGAGAGTAGAAGAAGCACTATGGAAAAAGAAAGCCAGACAATCTCAGAAAGATGCCATAGAATTGTGGCGTAAAGAATCGCATAGAAGGACAGAGAAAGAAATCAGAAAAGCAGAGAGAAGTAGAGAAGAATCTGAAAAGGTCAGAGAAAAGGAGTTACTAGAAGAAGGCGAACAAGTCAGATTAGAACAATTAGACCGTCAAAGAAATGCACTCATTACAGGCATGTATCCAGTTCTAGCCGAGGGCCTGCCCAAGGCGACCGCGGAAGTACCCCGTAACTTGCCGCCCCCATTGGTTCCGACTAAAGTACGTCACAAACAGACCGCAGCAGACATATTCCTTTCTTCTTATTTAGATGGCGTAGCTCCAGCATATACTAATGTACCCGTACCACCCGTTAATAATGTACAACAGCCTGCTCCGGCTGTTCAAGCCACGACCCCACCACGTCACCATTTTCCCGCACCTGTTGTCACTTCCCCTACTGCTGTTGCTACTGCTACTGGTCCCCCTATTATTGGTCCTCACAATCCTTTTGCGACAGATACAACCCAGAGTCAATCCCCGTTACATGTACCTTTCCCACACGCCATGACGTCAGGTCAGGTCCTCGCTTCCGCTTCAGGAGGTGCCGTAGGAGGCCAACCCCACACCCCGCCACAAGTACATCGAATGACAATCAGAGAATTAGCAACGCAGCGTACTCCGAAAGCGATCACATCTGAAAAGCTTAGACAGTATATTACAGATTGTAGATATGATCCAGTACCTGGCAAGAAAGGAGACATGATGTTAGCCTCATTACGTCTACGACGTGTTACAGATTATTTGATGACATTACCAGAAATGCCAGACCATCTAGACAAAATATATCATTTTATTCAAACAGGGGAGAGACCAGAATGTATTCGTGAGGCCATGGCATATCAGAAAGCTGAGACACAAGGGTTAATATTACGATTCTTGATTAATTGTTTGATAAGGGAACAAGATCGGCCTGGTATTGTTCAAGAAGAGATGGATGTACTGACAAAATGGAGTCAGAATATTGCAGATTGTAAACATGATAAACAAAGTTGTATGGATGCCATGTCCAGAAAGATCCGTAAAGAAATAGTAGCAATACATATCCGACAGAAGGCTGAAAGGGGAACTGAGTCAGACAAGAATGAATCCTCAGAGGAGGAAGAAACAGAGACTCCAGTAGAGAATGAGGATACAATAGCGTACGTAGGTAGAGTGAAGCTCCCTAAACAGTATTCCATTGACAGACCTTTTGACAGACCCATACGTCTAGAAAACAAGAAACGTTTCCTTTCCCCCATTCCAGAACAATGTTCTCTTGAACATGTATTCCAACAGACTGATAAAATACTAAAAGAAAGAATAGGTTATCATGAACTTAGTACCATGCGTGATCAGGAACTAGCCCGGTTAGCAGTCCAATGGGCTGGGAACGACAGTATGTATAATGATGATTCAGTAGCGCAAACGTTTTTGAGCCTTTCCCCAGACGAACAGCGACTAGCTGGTATATACATGATCCAACATCTCATTACACTATATGAAAATCAGAACTCAGATCCAGGTCCATTGTATAATATGTTGCAAGACTTACTTCTGAAAAGATGGAGAGGCCTAGGTACCGATTTGATTAATGTGATTCTTGAACAACGTCACAAATACAGAACATTCTTGACTCCACATTTTGTTTCTGTCCCACCACCAGTAAGACAGGAATATCACCTAGACAGACAGAATCCCTTACGAGAAGTTCATCCCGTCCAAACGACTCCAGGGGGTGCGCTTCAACGCGTATTCGTATATACACCCTTAAGTAAAATGGAATTATTGGAAATGAAGAAAATAGTGCCTTGTCACGATAAAGACCCTGCTGGGTTCCACCGTGAATTAAAAGACTTGTTACTGATGGGAGACTACACATATCCCGATATTATGAAAATGTTAAAAGTATTGTTACCAGCTGGTATTTACGAAAAACTGAAGGAGAAAGAGTGGGAGGTGGGAGATAAAAAGATTAACTGGACTGAATTAGAGGACGAAGAAAAGGGACGTACCCCAGGTTTAGGTCTTGGAGACAAAACTAAAGCATTACCAGGATTACTGGTACAAGTTTTGCCTAGATTATTGACGGTTAAAAAAGAGGACTGGGATGCAATCTCAGCCTGCAAACAGAAACAAGACGAAGACACTAGTGATTTTTATTCCAGATTCGAGAAATGTTTTATTATTAATAGTTGCCTGAAAACAAGTAGCGAGTCATATCCACATCTTTTTGTGACCAAACTAGTCGAGAATTCCTTACCCCAGGTTAAGAACTGTGTACTGAAAGTTGAAAGTACATGGCAAGCAAATACGCCTTCCCAAATGTTACAAATGTTACAGTACCACCAGAACAGAATTAGAGAAGAACATGATCATGAACAGAGACGTATGAAAGACACGAAGATGAAAGTACTAGTTGCCCAGTCCGTCCCAGCGGATGGTCAGAAGAGGGGTACCACACAGACTAGTCATTCTGCAGCTCCTGTTAAAGGGACCTGCAACTATTGTAAACAGCCAGGTCACTATATAAATGAATGTACCGTTCTGAAACACAATATAGCTACAGGGAAAACGAAAGAAAGACCGCGTCCACCTAGACAGGATCAGGTTCAGCAAAACATTCCGCAGAATGTGCAGCCTACGCAGATTCCACAACAGACCGTAGCGGTACCCCAACCCCAACCCATTGCCGCAACACAACATGTCACACAGCAGATGTACCAGTATGCACAGTCAGATTACCCGGAGTACCAGCAGTATTCATGAAACAGCCTAGAGAGGGAGGTTGGCTTGCCTCTTATCGAGGTTCCTGTAGATCAAGAGGGTCCTTATGTACATAGTCAGGTCTTAGGTAAGGACAGAAAGTTTTTGATTGACACAGGGGCAAGCAGAACTACCATTAGTCATGACGAAGTTCCAGGGGCACCCCTCTCAGGCTCACAGAATGTTTCCCTTGGATTTTCAGGAAAGCCTATTGTTAATGAAGTATCGAAACCAGTTCCCCTTGCAGTTGGTCCATTGTCCCGTACTACAGATTTGTTACTTACGAAATCATGTCCAGAAAACTTGCTTGGTATCAAAACACTGAAAGCTCTAGGAGCTGTAATTTGTTGTTCTCCGGAAGGAGTGAGGTTATTCCTACGTGATTTTAAAGGACATTATGTGTTGAGAGATTTTGATCCCAGATTACAGAATGTACCAGAGCATTTATGGGCACGAGGTCCAACTGATGTAGGTTGTATGCACATTACACCATACCGTGTTACTCTCAAACAAGGAGTTGTACTACCCCGATTCCGACAATACAAGTTACCACCTGATGCTGTAGTGGCTTTACTGAAAATCATTGATGAGCTCATTGCACAAGGAGTGGTTGTAGAAACCGACTCAAATGTTTATAATTCCCCTATCATTCCGATTCTTAAACGAACTGATCCGAATGCACCACCAGTCTATCGATTGGTGATCGATCTTTGAGAATTAAACAAATGTATCATACCACAATACCCAGTGGTCCCAGACATTTCGTCATTATTGACAGCTATTGATTCAGAAGCAGCGTTCTTTACTGTAATCGATCTCAAGAACGCCTTCTTTAGTGTCCCCATTCATCCGGAAAGCCAGTACCTTTTCGGATTCTGTTTAAATGGCCGGAGCTTCAAATTTGCACGCGCCCCTCAAGGATTCACAGAAAGCCCTAGCATCTATAGTCAAGCACTGAAACGACAACTTGACAGTATTCACATGCCTACTGACACTGCCCTACTCCAATACGTCGATGATCTATTGATCACGGCCCGAACAGAACGAGAGTGTGAACGTGCATCACTGACAGTTTTATATTTTCTGGCAGACAAGGGACACAAGGTGTCTCCTTCGAAGCTGCAATTCTGTGCCCAGCAAGTGGTATACCTTGGGCACTTGCTGTCCAAGTGGGGTAGGCAGCTAACACCTGATCGTATCCAGTTAATTGCACATCTTCCACAACCCAAGACACAAAAGGAAGTGCGAGCCTTTATTGGACTCACTTCTTACTGCAGACAATGGATTCCTCAATATGCATATCTAGCTAAGCCACTCATACAGTTGACAACACAGGAGGCAGCGACTTTGACTGTCCTCCCTTGGACTCAGGAACATACACAAGCTTTTGACGAACTAAAGAAAGCCTTATGTCAAGCACCTGTTTTAGCAACACCATGTTACAACAAACCTTTTACACTTTTTGTCACAGAACGCGATGGCACAGCGTTATCGGTTCTCACTCAAGTTCAGGCAGACAAACACAGACCGTGTGCTTATTTTTCGAGTACATTGGATCCAGTAGCCCAGGCTTTGCCTGCGTGCTTAAAATCAGTTGCAGCAACAGCTCTAGCAATAAGACAAAGTGATTCCATAGTATTAGGACATCAACTGACAGTACAGGATCCACACTCTGTGGAAGTTCTCCTAAACAGAACACAGACTCAGCACTTGACTATAGCACGACTGACAGGTTATGAACTGACATTGTTTCAACCACACATAGAGATCAGACGCTGCAATACGCTAAACCCTGCTACACTTTTACCATCAATCACAACAGACCCTACTCCACATGACTGTGTGGAAGTCATTAACACAATCACGAAACCCAGACAAGACTTGACAGATATCGCATTATCCGACCCAGACCTGACACTCTATGTGGATGGTTCATGTATGAGAACAAGCACAGGAGAGTTAGTGGCCGCATATGCAGTGACCACTGAAACTGAAGTCATAGAAACCCATCGCATTGACACCCTGTCAGCTCAAGCAGCAGAGCTCATTGCTCTGACCCAAGCCTGTATACGAGCCAAGAACCCTAAAGTAAACATATACACAGATTCACGTTATGCATTTGGAGTCGTACACGACTTCGGTGTTCTCTGGCAAGAGAGAGGTTTCTTGACCTCTCACGGAGCCAAGATCCAGCATGGTCCCCTCATTCAAGCTCTGTTAGAAGCAATACATTTGCCTACAGCCATAGCCATCATGAAGTGCAAAGCACATACTAAAGTCACAGACACTATTTCCCAGGGTAACGACCTGGCAGATCGAACAGCGAAATATACAGCCCAGACTCAGACTGATATACCGACTGACATGACAAAGACTGAAGTAGCTCCACTGACACATTGCATGACAGTTAGGGATCCCACACAAGACGTACTGGATATACAGACACATGCCACTCCAGACGAAATCAAGAAATGGACTGAACAAGGAGGGGTCCAGACAGAACAAGGATGGATGACGAAGGGAAAAGCCACATGGTTTCTCCCCGACTCTATGGTTCAAGTTATCATCAATACAGCACACAGTCCAGCACATTTAGGAGAGAAAGCCATGTTAGACAGTTTGCAGAACCTCTGGTTCAACAAGCATTTACGAGCAGCAGCAAAACAGAAAGTGCGTACCTGCATGATCTGTTGTCAGTTCAATCCAGGAAAAGGTATTCCCGTGGAACGAGGTGGATTTCATCCTCCTGACCATCCTTTTGAAGTCCTCCAGATGGATTATATCCAGATGGACAGATGCCGAGGATTCAAGTATGTCCTCGTAGTTGTATGTGCCCTATCCAGATGGACAGAAGCATATCCAGTCTGTTGGACAGGCCACATGAAGGGCCGCCCTCCCCCGGCCTAACCCGGTCCGAGCCCGGTCACACAGGTACCACACACCACCATTGCACGTCCTCCGTCCCCGCAGGGACCCCTGCCTTCGAACATATCGACCTCGTGGACCCGATCCACTGCTGGCCCGCGCGCCCATCCTGGGCGCCATCTTGGACACTCCACCACGAGGCCGCCTGGCCCCCGATCGACCTCAACCCTGGGCTAAGCATGAGCGGATTTTGCGGATTGGCAATCCGCGAATTTGCGGATTTGCAAACTCGCAATCCGCAAAATCCGCGAATTCCCGCGAATTTGCGGATTTTTTTTTTTTTTGTGTTCGCCCGTGTTTCTGCCAGTTCGCGAGGGTTTTTACAATTTCGCAATTTGCGAACTTACCTGTCGGGTCGCAAGTTTTGCGAACTTGTTGTTTCTACGTGTCCAACCTGTTTGGGACACTCTTCTTCATCACTGCCACTCTCTGTCACCACTGCCACTCTCTGACTACTCATGCCACCCTCTGGCCCACCCATGCCACCCTCTGTTTCATCACCACACCCTCTGGTTGTCCAGTGTACATTATTTTTGGCAAAGCAAAGCACACCTTCCCTGCCTCAAGTGACCTGAATTAATTTGGGGCTGATTAATGTGTCACAGAATATTTTTTTAGCTGGCACCTGCTTCCTTAGTGCGCCCTGATTAGTGATCTTTTGCACTTGCTAAGTGCTTTCATTGTTGCAAAATTAGTTACAACACCTGCCCTGCCCCAACTGACAATAATGAATTAGGGGCTGATTAATGGATTTTAACTTCCAGCCTGGCTCCTGCTTGTCTCCCTTAGCTGTAATTCAGGACCTTTGTGGCATATGTGTAACTATTCTGAGGTTCAGAGCAGGGTCACATAATAGTTGCAACTGGCAACTGAACTCTGGAGGGGCCCCTCAGGAAGCACTACAGGAAATGGCTACTAATGATGAGCCTGAACTTTTGAACCTGGTAAGTAGTTACTTTCAGTTTTGCTAAAATCGTATTTCTGCAATTTCGCACTTATTCGCGGGGCGCGAACTCACGCGAACAGTGCGAGCAGTGCGAGCAAAATCCGCTGCTCGCGGATTTGCGGATTTTTCAGGAAATTCGCAAATCTCGCGGATTGCGGATTTCCCGAAAATCCGCAAAATCCGCGAGCGGAACGGATTTTCCGCCCATGCCTACCCTGGGCCTGGCCAGGCCTCAGACATCCCGGCACCACCATCCACCCAGGAGGTGAGCAGGCTACTTGGCAAGTCAATGGGAGAAAGAGGTGTCGATGGCTCTCCCCGCCAAGTGCCGCTCGCCCATCGCCTCCCCGGGCGCTGGCCCCACCCCCCTGCTGGGTGTCTGGACTCCCCCATCCCGGACCTCCCGACCTCCAAGTGCGAGGGTCCGGACATCAAAGAACACCAGCCCTATAACTGGGGCAGCTCCAGAGCAGGAAGGCAGTTGTATCTTGGAGTCGAGAGACGTAAAGAAGAACTCATCCTTGACGGACTACTGGCGCTGCCGTAGCTCTGCCTTGTGCACCATCGCCCTGCCTGCTGGTGCTGCCGCAACCTTCGTAACCTTCGGAATCCTTCATCGTCGTCGGGACCTGCTGGCGTGGCCGCGGACCGTTTGCAACCATCATCTTCATCGGGACCTGCTGGCTCCGCCGCGGACCGTCGCTTCCTTCGTCCATCTCGGGACCTGCTGGCTCCGCCGCGGCCCGATCATCTAGAACGCCGAGCTCGAGGATTGAGAGCTATTTCCATCTTTTGGTAACCGAGACTGTCCCGCTACCCTTTCCCCAAACCAGAGACCAGAATCGAGGGGACCCCTGAGTCCAGACCTCCTTGTACCATTTGATCGTACTTTAAGAATCGCCTATAAAATCTCGTTGAACCTTACCCTTGTGTGGTGTCCGTCTGTGGGGGGGAAGTTACTTGTCTGTACGGTCACTGGAGTCGGCTCTCCCTGGAGACCGCTCCCCTTATCCTCGGCCGACCCTCCCGGTCCGTCTAACATTGGTGACAGCGGTGGGATCCGAATCACCGCATAATCGTACAGACAGTAGCTCACCCCACGACGAAATCAAGATGTCAACTAAAGAAAGCGGATCCACCGAGAAATTCCAGATGGAGAAATTGGACGAGTACAACCATCGTGAACTAAAACAATTCTGCATCGAACTAGGTATCGCTACCACCGGACTAAGTACCAAAGACGATTTCAAGCATGCCCTAGAGTCTTGGGCAGAAACCGGGGTCGCCGGAACCCCCGATCGAAGCATCGCAGCAAAAACAACCATGACTCCTGAAGAGCAAAGAACGGGTCTCTCGCAAGACGAGATCCAGGAACGAGAAAAAACCCGACTACACGAGCTAGAAATGGCTCGGCTCAAAATGGACGTTGAACTTAAGTTGGCCGAACAGAAAATAAACTTAGAGCACCTGCGTCTCCGAGAAGAAAGAGAGGAGAAACAGAGACAAAGGGAGCTCGAGGAAAAGAAACTGGCATATGAACACGAGCGACGACTAGCTGAGATTGATTTACGCAAGCAGAATAAAGAAATAGGGGTGTCCGAGCAACCCCACACCCCAGGGACAACGGAGAAAAAGGTACACATCCCCAAGGATGTCGTTCGAGAATACTTCCGAGAGGACGACATCCAGCAATGGTTTAAAGCCTACGAAATCGCTATGACGGCACACCGGATCGATAGAAACGACTGGGGAGCCGGCCTATGGGGGAGATTCCTCAATGAGGGCCGCGACACCCTGCTACAGCTCCCGGACCACCAGATGACCTCCTATGACCATATGAAAGCTGCCCTCCTCACCCGCTATGGCCTCACACCCGAAATGTACCGTCAGAGGTTCCGAGACTGCACCCGCATCCCGGGTACAACTTGGGTGGACTATGTAACTTACTTTAGCCGAGCCTTCGAGGGCTGGATCAAAGGAAGCAAGGTTACAACCTACGAACAACTGTTCAATCTCATGGTATGGGAGCACCTATCGAACAATTGCTTTATTGAACTCCGCCAGCACCTCCTCGACAGCAAGTTAACCGATCCCCGGCAGCTCGCAGCCGAAGCTGACCGATGGGAAATCACCAGAGTGGGCCGGAATGGGTCCTACGAACAGAACCGGAACAACAATGGTCAGCACCGTCCCCGAGGAGGAGGAGGAGGCCAAGGACGCGGAAGAGACAACGCTCCGGTCGCCCCCGCGGTCAGCACCACCCCCCCGGCCAACCGGGGCAGCGCCCCGGCGCGACCGGGATACCGAGCCAATGTTACGTGCCATCGATGCCAACGAGTCGGCCACTATGCCAACGATCCAAATTGCCCACAGTACCAGAGCCCAAGACCCCGCCAGGTGGCTGCTGCTGCCCTGGGGGAAGAACAGATCTCCGAGGAGCAAGAAGAATATGAGCAAGAGCATCAGGAATGGGAGCCAGCCGCCATGGCTCTAGCCTGCTTAGGGGGGAAAGACATGGTCCCGCGGGTCCCCCTACCCGCTAACACCCAGAAGTACGGCCAATGGGTGAGCATCAATGGACGCCGGGCTGAAGCCCTTCGTGACACTGGGGCCAGTGTAACAGCCGTCCGCTGTCACCTGGTGACCCCGGAACAGTATCTACCGAACATTCTCTGCCCTGTACGTTCAGCCGATAACTCGGAAAGTCTGTGTCGGATGGCCTGCGTCCCTTTCGAATGGGGGGGGGTCTCCGGCATGCTGAAAGTCACGGTCCGAGACGATGCCCCCGTAGAGTGCCTCCTGGGGAATGACCTTGAAAGCTCCCCGTGGGCCGCCGTGGAACGAAGAGAACACCTGGGGATGTTAGGCGTCCCGGACTGGGCGTGCGTCACCACCCGGTCCATGGCCGCCCATGCCAGCCCCCGCCCAGAGGAACCCGAATGGCCGGCGCCACCGCCTCCGGTCGCCCCAGCCGAAACCACCGACCGTGACGTCCCCCTAGAACAAGCTCAACCTCCGGACCTCACTAACCTCGACCAGTGGCCTCAAGAGGGGGGGCCCACGCAAGAACAATTTCGCCAAGAACAGAAGACCTGTCCCTCCCTCGAGGTACTCCGCCAGCAAGCGCTTGCCCAAGGCGCAGGGGATACCTCCGGCACTCACTGGGTCTACTGGGACAATGACCTGCTGTACAGTGAGCAAAGAATCGCGGAGCTGGGGGCCAGCCGAGTGCTGGTGGTGCCCCTCCGTTTTAGAGACTTTCTGCTAAACCTGGCCCACGATGTCCCCCTGGCGGGACACCTGGGTCAAGATAAAACCTACAGTCGTCTGGTGACCCACTTCTTCTGGCCCAAAATGAGGAACGATGTACACCAGCATTGCCGATCTTGCCCCACGTGCCAAGCCAGTGGAAAGAGCGGCCGCAAACTAAAAGCCCCCCTGCAACCTTTTCCCATGGTCACCACCCCGTTCGAGAGGGTCGGGATAGACATCGTGGGGCCCCTGGACCCGCGCACAAAACAAGGTCATCGGTTCATCCTGGTGCTAGTGGACCACGCCACCCGCTACCCCGAGGCTGTTCCCCTGCGAACTGTGACAGCCCCGGTAGTCGGCCGGGCTCTAATGGGGATCTTCTCCCGGGTGGGCTTCCCCCGAGAAGTCGTCAGCGACAGAGGCACGAACTTTATTTCCAAATATATGAAGTCCCTCTGGCAACAGTGCGGGGTTACCTACCGATTCACGACCCCCTATCACCCTCAAGGAAACGGACTCGTTGAGCGGTTCAACCGCACGCTCAAAGGGATGATCGGGGGGTTGGAAGAACCCCTCCGTCGCCAGTGGGATGTACTGCTGCCGTGCCTCCTCTTCGCATATCGAGAGGTTCCCCAGAAGTCCCTGGGCTTCAGCCCGTTTGAACTGCTATATGGACATCCAGTGCGGGGGCCGCTCAGCCTAGTCAAAGAGGGCTGGGAGATGCCCCCTCTAAAGAACCCACCAGATGTCTTCCGGTACCTCCTAACACTCCGCAACCAGACCCGGCGGTTCAGAGAGCTGGCAAAAGCCAACCTAGAGGCCAGTCAAGAGGACATGAAAAAGTGGTATGACCGGAATGCCTCCTCCATCGAATTTGAACCTGGGCAACAGGTATGGGTGATGTCCCCCACCGAACCCTGCGCCCTGCAAGACAAGTGGACGGGGCCCTTCAAAGTAGTCGAGCGCAAGGGTCCTGCCACCTATCTCATCGACATGGAATCTTCCCGGAACCCCCTCCGGGTTCTCCACGCTAACAGACTGAAACCCCACTTTGTGCGCTCCGAACTCGGCCTCCTGATGGCCACCGACAATGGGGTTGAAGAGGACTCCGAGCCCCTCCCTGACCTCCTACGGACCCAGGAGAAAGACGGCTCCGTGGATGGGGTCCGACTCTCGGAGGCCCTCACCCGAGAGCAACACCAGGAGTGTCGAGTCCTCCTGTCACAGTTCGCCAACCTGTTCTCCCTCACCCCAGGGGTCACTTCCTGGTGTGTGCACGATGTGGACACAGGGGACAGCCCCCCTATCCGCCACCGGGCCTACCGCGTGCCAGATCGGGTACGGGCCTGCATCCAGGAAGAGGTAGCCAAAATGCTCACACTCGGGGTCATCGAGCCCTCAGACAGCCCCTGGGCCAGCCCTGTAGTACTGGTCCCCAAAGCGGCCGCCCCTGGCACCCCACCGGAACTCCGGTTCTGCGTCGACTACCGGGGCTTGAATGCGGTCACCAGAACAGACGCACATCCCATCCCCCGGGCGGATGAACTAATCGACCGCATGGGAGCTGCCCGCTACCTCAGCATCTTCGACCTGACGGCGGGCTACTGGCAAATCGGCCTCACACCCCGGCCCCAAGAACGTTCTGCCTTTTCCACCCCCGATGGGCATTACCATTTCAAGGTCATGCCCTTCGGCATGAAAAATGCCCCAGCAACATTTCAGCGGCTCGTCAATCAGGTCCTGGCGGGGCTCGAAGGGTTCAGTGCCGCCTACCTAGACGACATCGCTGTATACAGCCACCATTGGTCCGAGCACCTCCACCACCTCCGAGCAGTGCTACAAGCCCTTCAGCGAGCTGGCCTCACGATCAAGGCCAGCAAATGTCAAATTGGGCAAGGATCTGTGACCTACCTCGGGCACCAGGTGGGAAGCGGCCTGGTGGCCCCTCTGCAGCTCAAAATTGCCGCTATCCAGTCCTGGCAGCCACCCATCACCCAGACCGAGGTACGAGCCTTCCTGGGCCTCACGGGCTATTACCGAAGGTTCGTGAAAAACTATGGTACTATCGTGGGGCCCCTCACAGAACTCACGTCAAAAAATCAACCCCAGAAAGTCAACTGGACCCCAGAGTGTCAAACAGCATTCGAACAATTGAAAGCCGCCATGTGTTCCGCCCCTGTGCTCCAGGCCCCTGACTACAGCCGGGAGTTCGTCGTCCAGACGGATGCCTCCGACCATGGCATTGGGGCAGTCCTGTCTCAAGTGAACACCGAAGGCCTTGATCAGCCAGTGGCCTTCATCAGCAGGCGCCTCCTACCACGGGAACAATGCTGGAGCACCATAGAGAGGGAGGCCTTCGCTGTGGTATGGGCCCTCCAGAAGCTCAGGCCCTACCTTTTTGGCACACACTTTCGGGTGCAGACCGATCACCGACCCCTGCAGTGGCTGATGCAGATGCGGGGGGAAAACCCGAAGTTACTACGTTGGTCCATCTCCCTACAAGGGATGGACTTCACAGTTGAACACCGGCCTGGGCCGGATCACGCCAACGCAGATGGCCTGTCCCGGTTCTTCCGCCTCGACGAGGAGAGTCCCCAAGAGGATGGGTAACTCTCCCCGCCTTCAGCTGGGGGGGACGCATGTTGGACAGGCCACATGAAGGGCCGCCCTCCCCCGGCCCAACCCGGTCCGAGCCCGGTCACACAGGTACCACACACCACCATTGCACGTCCTCCGTCCCCGCAGGGACCCCTGCCTTCGAACATATCGACCTAGTGGACCCGATCCACTGCTGGCCCGCGCGCCCATCCTGGGCGCCATCTTGGACACTCCACCACGAGGCCGCCTGGCCCCCGATCGACCTCAACCCTGGGCCTGGCCAGGCCTCAGACATCCCGGCACCACCATCCACCCAGGAGGTGAGCAGGCTACTTGGCAAGTCAATGGGAGAAAGAGGTGTCGATGGCTCTCCCCGCCAAGTGCCGCTCGCCCATCGCCTCCCCGGGCGCTGGCCCCACCCCCCTGCTGGGTGTCTGGACTCCCCCATCCCGGACCTCCCGACCTCCAAGTGCGAGGGTCCGGACATCAAAGAACACCAGCCCTATAACTGGGGCAGCTCCAGAGCAGGAAGGCAGTTGTATCTTGGAGTCGAGAGACGTAAAGAAGAACTCATCCTTGACGGACTACTGGCGCTGCCGTAGCTCTGCCTTGTGCACCATCGCCCTGCCTGCTGGTGCTGCCGCAACCTTCGTAACCTTCGGAATCCTTCATCGTCGTCGGGACCTGCTGGCGTGGCCGCGGACCGTTTGCAACCATCATCTTCATCGGGACCTGCTGGCTCCGCCGCGGACCGTCGCTTCCTTCGTCCATCTCGGGACCTGCTGGCGCCGAGCTCGAGGATTGAGAGCTATTTCCATCTTTTGGTAACCGAGACTGTCCCGCTACCCTTTCCCCAAACCAGAGACCAGAATCGAGGGGACCCCTGAGTCCAGACCTCCTTGTACCATTTGATCGTACTTTAAGAATCGCCTATAAAATCTCGTTGAACCTTACCCTTGTGTGGTGTCCGTCTGTGGGGGGGAAGTTACTTGTCTGTACGGTCACTGGAGTCGGCTCTCCCTGGAGACCGCTCCCCTTATCCTCGGCCGACCCTCCCGGTCCGTCTAACACAGTCCCAGATTACACTGCTGTAACCACTGCCAAGCAGTTGGTTCGTGAATTCTTCCCACGGTACGGTTTGCCCCGTGTCGTATATTCAGATAATGGTCAGCCATTCTCGTCCGAGCTCATGAAACAGGTTTCACTCTTGTTAGGATATCAATGGAAATTCCACTGTGTTCGACATCCCGAGGCAGCTGGTCTCGTGGAGAGGCACAATCAGACTCTGAAAACCCGTCTTGCTAAAGTATGAGCAGAAAAAGGTGTAGATTGGATGGTAGCTTTGCCAGTTGCCCTCTTTTATATGCGAATGGTACCTCATTCTAGGACAGGGCTATCCCCGTATGAGGTGGTCTTCGGTAGGCCTCCTAATATGTGGGGGACGCCTATGCCCCGTAAAATTACAGATGTTGACAGTTCTATGCTGACAGATTACCTTGCTTCCTTGATGTCTGCACTACTATCATGTCGTTCACAGGTCGCGGCAGCCTTCCCAGACTACACCGAGGTGAAACCGCATGAACTTGTTCCCGGTGACATCGTCGTGGTCCGCAATTTTGACAGATCAAGCCCTCTGGAGCCCCGCTGGAAGGAGCCTAAAATCGTTCTGATGACCACAAGGACTGCAGTGAAAGTCAGGGGAAGGAAAGGGTGGCTACATTCGAGCCACGTGAAGAAGTTTTATGGACTTCCGCCAAAAACTGTTTCCCAGGACTGCCACATTCCAGACACTGATACTAAACTCCCCCTGTTAGAGAAAACTCCGCACCAGGAGTACAAGTCAAAGTTGAGGTCTAGTAAGTCAGACAGTTTAATTGTTTAAGTCCCCCTCGGGTGAAGCGGTTAGACAGGTTCCTGACATGTATAAGATAGACCCCACTAGTGAGAGAGATAGACAGGAGATCAAGAGACGAAAATATTGTAAATGTCTCCGAAGCCGTTGTATTCTAACGTTACTTATTATGTTTTTTCTGAGTCTTACGATAATCTGCATAAGTTGGATGTTACATATATTCTTTCCCATTGCACATTCTTTTTCTAATAACACTGCAGAGCACACGTTTAGTGATCTGCCCCCACACTAATTGTCTTATCGACTTGCGCTGCGCAACAATACATTCATCCGTATGTTACATCATTCACACCAGACCAGCAATGCCACTAATTGCTGGGTATGTGGCCGACTCCCTCCCTATCAGAACTACAAGGGAGCTCTGCCCCTTTTTCCTTATCCATTTACACATAACGGTTCCTGTGGTGCATGGTTTAGTCTGATATCCTCTTTAGACACTGAATCCAGAATTTCCCAGGGCAATTGGATATGGGGAAATCTGAACACAGTTATGAATAAAGCATGTTTCCCCGACGAGGAAGGTCTTCCACAAAGGACAGGGACTGATTTAGAAAATGAAGTGTATGGATTAGGTAATTTTACACTTGACCTCATGATTCTGAATGTTCAGTCCGAGACTAGTCCAGACTTGCCATCAATATCAGTCTTACCTGTAAGAGGTGAATTATGCGTCAGAAAGAATGGTTCAGTACATCTAGGACACAGTGACTGTACTACTGTGGTCGAATTCAGTGATAAAGGCAAGTCTACTTTCAAAGCTTCCCGCCATTCCTATTTCATTTGTGGTCAGACAGCCTATATACGTTTACCTCTAGACTGGGATGGTACTTGTTTTATTGCATTTCTATTGCCACCTGTTTTTCTAGCCCCATCTGATTATCACAGGAATTCCCGCCTCACTCACGTTAGACAAAAGAGAGGTCTCCCAATTGTCGATCAGACTGAAACTACATTAGAACAGTATACAGATTTCAATAAAGGATTCTTTTTCTTTTTAGGTCCTGTCTCAAATAGTAAACTAATACGCAAATTAACTAGAACCCTCGAAGCAGTAGTGAATGAGACTACTTCTGCTTTAGGTAACTTAACAGAGGAACGGTCTGCTATGAGACTTGTTGTTCTTCAGAACCGCCTTGTCCTTGACGTCATCCTGGCCGATAGGGGCGGAGCTTGTAGAGTCATCGGATCCAGTTGTTGTGTGTTTATTCCTAATAACGCACCATCAGTATACAAGGCTATAACCAGGCTTCATGAAATAGCTCATCAGCTACACCAGAACCCAGGCACCTGGACTTGGTCCGGTTGGCTCTGGAGTGTAATATCGGCCTGGGGATGGAAAGTACTGTCATTCCTAGGAATCGCACTGCTCATAGTATTCAGTTGTTGTTTATGCCTACAATGTGGGCCAGCGATTTGCGGCTTGTGTGCCACAGCCTGCATTCCACATCCAAGTTCACGTTCCAGTTCCCGTATGAGAAAAGATGAGCAGATGATGTTGTACGAACAGATAGATGGTCTCATGAAAATAGATATATCCTGAAGGGAACGTAGGGGACAAGGAGGGAATGAGGTAATTGAAATTTTTATGGTCAAGTATGTCCCCTAACGTGTACCCCAACGTTTCCGTGTACGTGCTTAAAGTACATGTCATTTCCCTCCATGACCGAATATGACGCATATACATTTGCGTCCAACGTTAACATGTCATCTACCAGATCCACCATGAATGGATCGATAATTCAGTCTTTAAACATGCCATGCCAACGTCTTTACATGGTATACTTTTACGTTTTCCTGGCTCTGCCGAGCTAAACCCTGATTTCTGACTTCGAACCACTTCTGTCTCTGAAAGCTGCAGCATGGAGATGTTTCCCTGACCTCCGCCTTACTTCCTGCCAAGCGAAGCGGTGCCTGGTTCAGCCCGGCCTGCCTGCCAAGACAGTATTTTGCCTTCAAGTTATCAGTTCAGCCTCCTCAAAAACACATTCCAGTCTAGTGATATAGGTAAACATATTCCCGGCTGCAGAGCAAAGGGCCAAGCCTTCCTGTCTCCTTCACGTAATTCATTGCTCCCATTACCATGGTAGGCCCATGGCCCCGCGCATTACACTTAGACACATATGCATTCGGTATAGTATAGCCTCTGCCCGAGAGACCTTTTACTTCAGATAAAACATCCTCCAAACACAAGATATCAGATATGTTATAGGAACAGGTCGATCTGACATGCCAGACTTCTGTCTCCTCTACTAGTGCTAAAGTCAAGCCCCCAGCTCTCCCTAGGTCCACGTCAATCACAAGTCATACTAATTGCGCGCGCACCCATGTCAAAGGTTTCTGCTGACCCTGCAGAAATTCTCTATGCATCCACCCACTTATGACACTTTCTGTGACGTTTCCAGCACACACCTCCGTGTACGCCCTTGTACACGCCTTCTTGCTACGCACATGTGTTCTTATCTTATTCTTTTTCACTTGTCACGCCTACTGTATCCATCACCATTGTACAGTTTTACTATATATATTGTGTACTGTTAATAAAACGTTGACATCATTGCCATCATTGCATATCCCTTCCTGAACCCTTGTGGTGATGGATCTGATCTCCATTGGCTCGAGCCATTTTTAATTAAAGCCCGTATGACTCAGATACCACGGACTCTGCCTCTCATTTGATTGAGCTATTCTTTTACCTGTCATTAATTATACGGAAAAATTGCACGGTAATTTTATTTACCACACCATGACATAGTCAACCACCCATACAGCTGTTTCCACATGCACTCTTGAACCCATACACCATGTGAATCAACTGCGCACACATCTATGCACAGACTCACACACCTCCCAGCCACCCACATACACACTCACCCTCACATACAAATCCTTGGGCAACCAATCAATAACCCATAGCCACTCATATAGCTACTGATCAACACATGCAGCAGCTTACAACACAACAGACCTACTGATGCACACATTCAGACAGTTTAGTCACTAATCCATGCATTTAGTAAGACACATTTAATCACTCACTCATACAGTCAGTCACACACCTACTAAATCCTTCATTCAGACACTTATACATCCACTCATTCTTCAATATGTAAAACATATTTAAACTTTACAGAAACACACAGACACGGGATGATGTCATCAGTGATGTCATCAGTGATGTCATTTGAGATGTCATCAGTGATGTTAAATATATATGGAGAGTTCCTACGTATCCATAGGACATGTAGTTGCCCAGATCTGAGAGATAAGTGTCAGCAGGAGGCAAAGAGAAGATTATTAAGTCGTGGGTACAAACCAGCTTTGCTAGAAACAGCTAAGAGGAAAGCAAACCAACTATGCAGAAATGATCTGCTCAACCCTAATAGGGGGATTGACAGCAATGCCACACAGACAGATGACAGCAGTACCCTTAGACTAATCACTTGTTACAGTCGTCAAGCCAAGGAAGTCACCAAGATCATTAAACAACAGTGGCCTATCATATTGACAGACCAAGTTCTCAGAGACATCATGCCCAAAACACCAACCGTCACATTTAGACGAGCATATGCGATGAGGAACGATCTGGTGACAAATAGCCCTGAGACCATCAAGACCAACAATTGGTTATCCCCTCGCAATGGGTTTTTTCGTTGCACCTCATGTCGAGCGTGCAAGTTTGGAGTTAATACCAGATTTTACGAAACTCCATTTGAGTCCAACCCCATTCCTCTACGTGACCACTATACTTGCCGCACTGAATTAGCAGTCTATGTCCTTACTTGTAGCTGCAATTTACAATACATTGGCAGCACGAAGCTACCTGTGCACCAGCGCATTTTGCAGCATCTACGAGCAATCCTACACGCAGACCAGAGCTACCCTGTAGCTCGGCATTTTCAGGCTGCACATAACAAGAACTTGGCAGACCTGAAATATTTTGTCATCGATGCGGTAGTGACCAACAAAAGAGGGGGCGACTATGAAAAACAGTTGCGGCAGCTTGAGTCACGCTATATAGTATTGCTCAACAGCAAGAGCCCTGCAGGGCTCAATATGGGGTAAGACCTTCACAACTTTTTATGAACATTTTACGAAATTAAACCTCATTAGGATATAAGTTTATCCATAGTTTATTTCTGGTTTAAATTGTTTTAGGTTTACATAGCAGCTTGTCCAAATATTCAAATGATAATGACCAGTGAGATGAGCCCTTTCTTTCTCCCCCCCCAGTCGTAACAGTCATTTGTTTGCACATTAGTTAGCACGAGCACTTGGGCACAGTGAATATTTTGTCTTTATATTTTCCTCCAACACCAGTCCATTCACTAGAAGAGCACTCGGTTAGCTTTAGCGCACAATGTCTAAGAGCCACACATTAAGCAGGAATTAGGATATTAGAAGAAATGAAGGTACCATGAAATTACCAAGTAGATACCCATGATGTCTATGGATGTAAATGACAAAGGAAAAATATCCGTTTCTATTATTGCTTTCTTTGCACTTTTCATAGGTGGCAATGATTTACTTGATCACCTATGTATACGACATGTATAATGTGTTTTGCAATGGGATGAATTTGAGAAATGTTGATATATGTTTACATATGCATATATTTGCACACATGATAACCTATGCATATTTGCACTTACCATAACCAAAGCGTATTTTGCACAAATAATAACTACTGCGTATTTGCACACATTATAACTATAAAGTATAGATGTTGCTTAGAATAAATGTTTTTTTTCCCATTGATGCATAAAAAACCATAGATAATAAGGAGCTATTTCATTCTGGCCCCGTAATATTGTATCATTAGGGTACCTTATTACCACACGGTATCAATTTTCTATACATTTTGTGTAGGACTAAGGGTGGGCATAAGACCGACCATCGTATTTCTTTGAAGGGTTGTACAGTTTAATTGCATTTGTGCAGTAATACATACAGACTATGATGAGTGTGTTTTAACCTGTGATTAGTGTTAATATCTGTACTTATAAGAAATCACAATACGAGGTGGTTTTTGTATATCAAACACTGTGGTAATACACTTTGTTCATGTTACAAAATGGCGCCCACATTATCGACCCGAAAGCAATGTAAATAGCATGTTAGTCCTTTCACTATTCTTATTATCCTTGAAGCTTTGGCGCGCAAAAAGCGCTAGTGTGGTGATTTTAAAAGTATGCTAATGCCGGCTGTCATTTGTCAGTGAGCAAGGGCACGGACGTACCCGAAACGCGTCTGATGGCAGTTTTTTACCCACATGTTGTGAAATAAACACCAGCAGTTGAATAACCGACTTCGCCTTGGAGTGCTGATTTTGTAGTCTGCGTACCCTTCGGTGCACGAAGCACTTTGGTGACGGGTTGGATCTGTATATATATATATATATATATATATATATATATAAATATATATATAATCCAGCCCTCACCTTGGCGTTCAGACCAGATTCCTCTGGCGGCAACCTAAAATGATAAGCAAGGGGCTTTTGACGATGCCCCCACCACTCACCTAAAATTAGGCAAATGGGTGGTACTGACAAAGGTGGATGGTAATTGTCATTCTCACCGAAACGCGTGTTGATCTGGTTGCTTTGAACACCCTACTGACAACACCATTAAGGATATTGTTAGAAGCTTTCTCTCCGTTATTTTCAGTGGTGTATGTCTGCGTGGTTGGGTAGTTTGAGTGCGAGATGTGAGTGGGTGAGCGTGCTGCTGCGTATAAGGTCAGAATGGCAGTGAGGTTGATTATAAAGGGGGCACATCAAATGTTATTACTGTTAATTATCCTACTGCATTTGCATAGTTTCTAAATCTGTCTTAGCGTGATAGGCAAAACTATTTGATGTATTACAATGACGAATAATAGCATATTTGCATTTATGAATAACTTGTGGTCTCACAAACATGTTTTTAACCTTGTATAGTTAGATTATTTCTTCTTTTTTTTAATCAATATAAGCTAGTCTAAACATTTTTTTTAAAGAATATAATAAAAACATACAAATGATAGTGTTCATGACCTAATAATTTCTATGATGGACAGCCCATAGAGCTCCAGTTAGCTTATAAGGAAGCAATACAGGTCATGTGGGAGTGTATTCTGTTTTCCCCCTAGCTCCTTGACCTAAAAAAAGCATTCTCAGGGGGTACCTTTCCTCATATAGCGTTTTCTTTCAGAACTGCACATGCTGGCATCTCAATAGCTGCATAATTAAATTCCAAAAGAATGAGTGCTTAATCAAAGGTGTTCTCAAGGAAGGGGGAAAGAAGAATGTTTGTAAGAGTATTCTTTCTCACAAAAGGTAGATGAAGCTGCATCCTTTATGCCTATGTGACATCTACTGTACAAATGTGAGATGGTCATCATTCAGGAACCCACCCAAGTTTTTAACATATGTTCCTGTGGTGGAAATAACTATTAAAAGGGAAAAGCATAGGGCACTGAAGAACTTACTATCATCATAATGTATCGTTGGCCATTGAATGAATAAATAAACAAATGGTGCAACCTAGTGAACAGAACTGCTCCTGGCACTTACTGTAAGAAGGAGTGAGCAAAGGATTCAGAAAAAGAGTTTTGACAATATCCACTAAATGAAAGGGGACTTCAGTAATGCTCTTTCAGGTGAATATTCTGTCAAACCGCAGATTCCTTACCTTTAGAATATTCCCCAGACACCAGTCTGTATCTGTAACCTTTTCATAGCAATACTCTTTTGCACCACTAGGTGGCTCCTGGTTGGGTTTGTTCTAGCCCGAAAGTAACACAGAGGACCACATATAAGTGCCACCCTGATACATCATGAATTTCTTGCTTGACTTTCTATGCCCATGGACGCAGAGCACAAACATTTGTCAGTATTGTATGTGCTAGTGTGAAGACCTCTAACAGCGACCTTTGTTAGTTGGTAAAAAGAGACCACTTCACAGAATTGGGAGCTGAGATGGTAGTAAAAATTCTTTCTTTAGATAGATTATCCACCAGAAAGTGTTATCAAAGGTGAGTAAATTGTTCTTCTGATGTATACTTCTAATCATAGTTTCCTCACGTTAATACCAAAGCAGTACCACTCAAAGGAGATGGATCTGTGGAGAGGGCTCAGAACAAAACATTTTGCCACACAGAATGGGCGAAATGCCCTTCTCATCGGACTTGGTTTTCAAAGCAAAAGTGTTTTGTAAATGTGTGCACCAGTGCCCACCTTGCAGCTTGATAGAGGTCAAGGACAGGCACCATGCATGCCAACGTAGTGTTAGTGTTAGCCTTAGCCTTGGTGGAATGGGCTATCAGTCCTTCCGGACTTTAGACAGTGTGTAGCAGACTTGTGCAGAGAACTATCCACCTCTACAGAGTGCTTTTCTGCACAGCCTTCCCTTTCTTTGCTCAAGAGAACCGAACAGAAAGAGGACTGTTCACCCGATGGTCCTTGGCACAATCGAGCAGTGCAGTGTGAGGTGTGCAGCAGTGTGAGGCATGCAGCAGTGTGAGTCGTGCAGCAGTGTGAGGCATGCAGCAGTGTGAGGTGTGCAGTAGTGTGAGGCGTGCAGCATGCAGCAGTGTGAGGCGTGCAGCAGTGTGAGGCATGCAGCAGTGTGTGGCATGCAGCAGTGTGTGGCATGCAGCAGTGCGAGGCGTGCAGCAGTGTGAGGAGTGCATCAGAGTGTATCGTGCAACAGTGTGTATCGTGCAGCAGGGTGTGGCGTGCAGCAGTGTGAGGTGTGCAGCAGTGTGAGGTGTGCAGCAGTGTCAGGCATGCAGTAGTGTGTGGCGAGCAGCAGTATGAAGCGTGCAGCATTGTGAGGCATGCAGCAGTGTGTGGCGTGCAGCAGTGAGAGGCGTGCAGGAGTGAGAGGCATGCAGCAGTGTGAGGCATGCAGCAGTGTGAGGTGTGCAGCAGTGTGAGGCGTGCAGCAGTGTGAGGCGTGCAGCAGTGTGAGGCGTGCAGCGTGCAGCAGTGTGAGGCATGCAGCAGTGTGTGGCATGCAGCAGTGTGTGGCATGCAGCAGTGCGAGGCGTGCAGCAGTGTGAGGAGTGCATCAGAGTGTATCGTGAAACAGTGTGTATCGTGCAGCAGTGTGTATCGTGCAGCAGTGTGAGGCATGCAGCAGTGTGAAGCGTGCAGCAGTGTGAGGTGTGCAGCAGTGTGAGGCGTGCAGCAGTGTGTAGCGTGCAGCAGTGTGAGGTGTGCAGCAGTGTGTTGCATGCAGCAGTGTGTGGCGTGCAGTAGTTTGAGGCATGCGTGGCATGCAGCAGTGTGCAGCGTGCAGCAGTGTGCAGCGTGCAGCAGTGTGAGGCGTGTAGCAGTGTGAGGTGTGCAGCCATGTGTGGCGTGCAGCAGGGTGTGGTGTGCAGCAGTGTGAGGTGTGCAGCAGTGTCAGGCATGCAGTAGTGTGTGGCGAGCAGCAGTATGAAGTGTGCAGCAGTGTGAGGCATGCAGCAGTGTGAGGCGTGCAGCAGTGTGAGGCGTGCAGCAGTGTGAGGCGTGCAGCAGTGTGAGGCGTGCAGCAGTGTGAGGCGTGCAGCGTGCAGCAGTGTGAGGCATGCAGCAGTGTGAGGCATACAGCAGTGTGTGGCATGCAGCAGTGTGTGGCATGCAGCAGTGCGAGGCGTGCAGCAGTGTGAGGAGTGCATCAGAGTGTATCGTGCAACAGTGTGTATCGTGCAGCAGTGTGTATCGTGCAGCAGTGTGAGGCATGCAGCAGTGTGAGGCTTGCAGCAGTGTGAGGCGTGCAGCAGTGTGAGGCGTGCAGCAGTGTGAGGCGTGCAGCAGTGTGTAGCGTGCAGCAGTGTGAGGTGTGCAGCAATGTGTTGCATGCAGCAGTGTGTGGTGTGCAGTAGTTTGAGGCATGCGTGGCATGCAGCAGTGTGCAGCGTGCAGCAGTGTGCAGCGTGCAGCAGTGTGCAGCGTGTAGCAGTGTGAGGTGTGCAGCCATGTGTGGCGTGCAGCAGGGTGTGGCGTGCAGCAGTGTGAGGTGTGCAGCAGTGTGAGGTGTGCAGCAGTGTCAGGCATGCAGTAGTGTGTGGCGAGCAGCAGTATGAAGCGTGCAGCATTGTGAGGCATGCAGCAGTGTGTGGCGTGCAGCAGTGAGAGGCGTGCAGGAGTGAGAGGCGTGCAGCAGTGTGAGGCGTGCAGCAGTGTGAGGCATGCAGCAGTGTGAGGCGTGCAGCAGTGTGTATCGTGCAGCAGTGTGTATCGTGCAGCAGTGTGTATCGTGCAGCAGTGTGAGGCGTGCGGCAGTGTGAGGCGTGCAGCAGTGTGAGGTGTGAAGCAGTGTGAGGCGTGCAGCAGTGTGTAGCGTGCAGCAGTGTGAGGTGTGCAGCAGTGTGTTGCATGCAGCAGTGTGTGGCGTGCAGCAGTTTGAGGTGTGTAGCAGTGTGAGGTGTGCAGCCGTGTGTGGCGTGCAGCAGTGTGTGGCGTGCAGCAGTTTGAGGTGTGCAGCAGTGTCAGGCATGCAGTAGTGTGTGGCGAGCAGCAGTATGAAGCATGCAGCATTGTGAGGCATGCATCAGTGTGTGGCGTGCAGCAGTGAGAGGCGTGCAGCAGTGAGAGGCGTGCAGCAGTGTGAGGCATGCAGCAGTGTGAGGCATGCAGCAGTGTTGGACAGGCCACATGAAGGGCTCGCTCCCTCCCCGCACGACAGGGCCCGGGCACGGCTCTCCAGGTGCTACCCACAGAAGCAACTCGCAAACCGTCCCCTACGGGACCCCTGCTCCCGGACATCTCTGTATTACCGGCCCGGGCCACCAGCAGCACCATTGCCTGGCCTGGCCACCATCTTGGACACTGCACCACGAGGCCGCGTGGCCTCAGCTCGACCCCAACCCTGGGCCTGGCCAGGCCCCGACAGCCCGGCACCACCATCCACCCAGGAGGTGAACGGACCACTTGGCAGGTCAATGGGAGGAAGAAGTGTCGATGGCTCTCCCCCGCCAGGTGCTGATCGCCCCCAGCCTCCCTGGGCGCTGGCTCCACCCCCCTGCTGGGTGTCTGGACTCCCTCATCCCGGACCTCCCGACCTCCAAGTGCGAGGGTCCGGACATCAAAGGGCACCAGACCTATAACTGGGGCAGCTCCAGAGCAGGAAGGCAGTTGTATCCTGGAGTCGAGAGACGCCTTGAAGAACTCATCCTTGACGGACGGCTGGCGCTGCCGCAGCCCTGCCTTGTGAACTGTCGTCCTGCCGCTGGCGCTGCCGCGGCCCTCTGCAATCTACCGTCTTCGTTGGGACCTGCTGGCGCTGCCGCGATCCGTTGTAACTACCATCTTCGTTGGGACCTGCTGGCGCTGCTGCGATCCGTTGTAACTACCATCTTCGTTGGGACTTGCTGGCGCTGCCGCGATCCGTTGTAACTACCATCTTCGTCGGGACCTGCTGGCGCTGCCGCGGACCGTTGACACCTTCGACCACTCCGGGATCTGCTGGCGCTGCCGCAGCCCGTTCTTCAAGCACGCCGAGCTTGAGGATTGAGAGCTATCCACCATCTCATCGTAACTACCAGATTGGTAATAAGACTGTCCCGCTACCCCTTTCCTATCCAAGAGACTAGAATTGAGGGGACCCCTGAGTCCAGACCTCCTTGTACCATCCTACCGTACTTCAAGATTACTTATAAAGAACGTTAAATCTTATCCTTGTGTGGTGCCTATTCTGTGGGGGGGAAGTTACTTGTCTGTACGATCGCTGGAGACGGCTCTCCCCGGAGGCCTCTCCCCTTGTCCTCGGCCGACCCTCCAGGTCCCGTCTAACATTGGTGGCCAGCGGCGCGATCCGAACCAACGCGTAATGGTACAGAAAGCAACTCACCCCACGACTAAACCACAATGCCGGCCCAAGAGAGCGGGTCTACAGAGAAATTCCAAATGGACAAGCTGGAGGAGTACAACCATCGAGAATTAAAACAATTTTGTATAGAACTGGGCATTGCTACCACCGGTCTGAGCACAAAAGATGACTTTAAACACGCCCTAGAAGCATGGGCAGAGGTAAACCCCGCTGGTCCCCGGGACCAACACAGCGAAACCCCGGAAACTGACCCCGCTCCTCCCGAGGAAAGGAGAGCAGGTCTCTCCCGGGAAGAGATCCAAGAGCGAGAGAAAACCAGACTGCATGAATTAGAGTTGGCACGGCTCAAAATGGATGGAGAACTAAAACTAGCGGAACAAAAACTGAACCTAGAACACTTACGGCTCCGAGAAGAGCGGGAGGAAAAACAAAGACAAAGAGAGCTTGAAGAAAAAAGACTGGCATATGAACACGAGCGCAAACTAGCCGAAATAGAACTATGTAAGCAGGGCAAGGACCTGGGGGTGCCCGAGCGACCACGCACCCCAGGAACTTCAGAATCAAAGGTCCACATTCCCAAAGATGTCGTCCGAGAGTTCTACCGAAACGACGACATACAGCAGTGGTTCAAGGCCTATGAGATCGCCATGTCCTCTCACTGGATCGATCGAAGTGACTGGGGAGCCGGGCTATTGGGGAGGTTCGTCAACGAAGGCCGTGATGCCCTGTTACAGCTCCCGGATCACCAAATGACGTCCTTTGATCATATGAAGGCCGCCCTCCTCACTCGATATGGGCTAACACCCGAAATGTACCGCCAGAGGTTCCGCGACTGCACCCGAATCCCGGGTACAACTTGGGTGGAATACCTGAATTATTTCAGCCGAGCCCTCGAGGGGTGGATCAAGGGGAGCAACGTAACGACCTACGAGCAGCTTTTTAATCTTGTTGTGTGGGAGCACCTCTCCAATAACTGCTTTGTCGAGCTCAGGCAGCACCTCCTCAACAGTAAAATGACGGATCCACGGCAGCTCGCCGCCGAGGCTGACCGATGGGAGAGCACCCGAGTGGGCCGGGGTGGCCCGAACGAGCAGAACAGGAACTACCAAGGCCATCACCGCCCCCGAGGAGGAGGAGGAGGCCAGGGCCGGGGGAAAGACACCATCCCGGCCGCTCCCGCCACCAGCACCCCGCCCCCGGCCAACAGGGGCAACCCCCCGATGCGCCCGGGGTTCAGAGCCAATGTCACGTGTCACTGATGCCAGCGATTCGGTCACTACGCCAGTGACCCGAACTGTCCACAGAACCAGACTCCGAGGCCCCGCCAGGTAGCGGCCGCCGCCCTCGGAGAAGAGCAAGTCTCCGAGGACCAGGAAGAGTACGAACACGAGCAGCAAGAGTGGGAGCCGGCCGCCATGGTCCTGGCGTGCCTGGGGGGAAGAGACATGGTTCCGGGGGCTCCCCTACCCGCCAACACCAGAAAGTATAGTCAGTAGGTGAGCATCAATGGACGCAAGGCCGAAGCCCTACATGACACAGGGGCCAGTGTGACGGCCGTCCGCTGTCACCTGGTGACCCCCGAGCAAATAATACCGAACATTCTCTGCCCCGTCCGGACAGCCGACAATTCAGAGAGCATGTGTCGGATGGCCTGCGTTCCCTTCGAGTGGGGAGGAGTATCCGGCATGCTGAAGGTGACGGTCCGCGATGATGCCCCCGTGGACTGTCTCCTGGGGAACGATCTCGAGAGTTCCCCAATGGGCCGCCGTAGAAAGACGAGAACACCTGGGGATGCTGGGCCTGCCGGACTGGGCATGCGTAACCACCCGGTCCATGGCGGCCCGCACCATCCCCCGAACAGAAGAACCCGAATGGCCAGCACCTCCTCCCCCGATCGCTCCAGTGGGGGACGCCGACACCATCGACCCCCCAGAACAAACCCAAGATGAACTCGTTCAGCCCCAGGATCTCCCAGACCTGGCTCAGTGGCGTCAAGAAGGGGGACCCACACAGGAGAAATTCCGTCAAGAACAGAAGACATGTCCCTCCCTCGAGGGACTACGACAACAAGCCCTCGCCCAGAGCGTGGGAGATACCGCCGGGGCCCACTGGATCTATTGGGACAATGATTTGTTGTACAGTGAACAAAGAATCGCCGAGTTGGGGGCCAGTCGAGTGTTAGTGGTGCCCCTCCGTTTTAGAGACTTCCTGCTGAACTTGGCCCACAATGTCCCCCTAGCCGGCCACCTGGGTCAGGACAAAACCTACAACCGCCTGGTGACCCATTTTTACTGGCCCAAAATGAGAAATGACGTGCTCAACCACTGCCGGTCCTGTCCCACTTGTCAGGCCAGCGGGAAGAGCGGCCGCAAAATCAAGGCACCCCTGCAGCCCTTTCCAGTGGTTACCACCCCGTTTGAAAAAGTGGGAATAGACATTGTGGGGCCCCTAGACCCCCGAACAGCCCAAGGACATCGTTTTATCCTGGTACTGGTGGACCATGCCACCCGCTATCCCGAGGCCATCCCCCTTCGAACTGTAACCGCTCCGGTGGTCGGCCGAGCCTTAATGGGGATCTTCTCCCGAGTGGGCTTCCCCCGGGAAGTCGTCAGTGACAGAGGCACGAACTTCATTTCGAAATACATGAAATCCCTCTGGCAGCAGTGCGGGGTCACCTACCGATTCACAACCCCCTATCACCCACAGGGGAACGGACTGGTTGAGCGGTTCAACCGTACCCTCAAGGGAATGATTATGGGGTTAGAAGAGCCCCTCCGCCGCCAGTGGGATGTGCTCCTCCCGTGCCTCCTCTTCGCCTACCGAGAAGTCCCTCAGAAGTCCCTCGGCTTCAGCCCCTTCGAACTCTTGTACGGGCACCCTGTTCGAGGGCCCCTCAGCCTAGTCAGGGAAGGTTGGGAGATGGCCCCCCTGAAAACCCCTCCAGACGTCTACAAGTACCTCCTGACCCTCCGCAATCAGACCAGGCGGTTCCGAGAAATCGCCAAAGCCAATCTTGAAGCCAGTCAGGAGGACATGAAGAAATGGTACGATCAGAACGCCTCCTCCATAGAGTTTGTACCTGGCCAGCAAGTATGGGTGATGTCCCCCACCGAACCTTGTGCCCTGCAAGATAAGTGGACGGGGCCCTTCAACATCACCCAAACCGAGGTCCGAGCCTTCTTGGGGCTCACCGGATACTACCGGCAGTTTGTAAAGGACTATGGCAGCATTGTGGGGCCCCTCACATCACTTACATCCAAGAACCAGCCGAAAAGAGTCAACTGGACTCCTGACTGTCAAGCCGCCTTCGAGAAGCTGAAGGCCGCCATGTGCACCGCCCCTGTGCTCCAGGCTCCCGACTACAGCCGAGAGTTCATCGTCCAGACTGATGCCTCCGACCATGGCATTGGGGCCGTCCTCTCCCAACTGAACCCCGAGGGAGTCGACCAACCCGTGGCCTTCATCAGCAGACGCCTACTGGACCAGGAACAGCGCTGGAGCACCATCGAGAGGGAGGCCTTCGCAGTAGTGTGGGCCCTCAAGAAGCTCCGGCCCTACCTCTTCGGTACCCACTTCCGGGTGCAAACAGATCATCGCCCCCTGCAATGGTTAATGCAGATGCGGGGGGAGAATCCCAAGCTGTTGCGATGGTCCATCTCCCTGCAGGGGATGGACTTCACTGTGGAGCACCGCCCTGGCCAGGATCACGCCAATGCAGATGGCCTGTCACGCTTTTTCCGCCTCGACGTGGAAAGTCCCCAAGAAGATGGGTGACTCTCCCCGCCTTCAGCTGGGGGGGACGCATGTTGGACAGGCCACATGAAGGGCTCGCTCCCTCCCCGCATGACAGGGCCCGGGCACCGGCTCTCCAGGTGCTAAGCACAGAAGCAACTCGCAAACCGTCCCCTACGGGACCCCTGCTCCCGGACATCTCTGTATTACCGGCCCGGGCCACCGGCAGCACCATTGCCCGGCCCGGCCACCATCTTGGACACTGCACCACGAGGCCGCGTGGCCTCAGCTCGACCCCAACCCTGGGCCTGGCCAGGCCCCGACAGCCCGGCACCACCATCCACCCAGGAGGTGAACGGACCACTTGGCAGGTCAATGGGAGGAAGAAGTGTCGATGGCTCTCCCCCGCCAGGTGCCGATCGCCCCCAGCCTCCCCGGGCACTGGCTCCACCCCCCTGCTGGGTGTCTGGACTCCCTCATCCCGGACCTCCCGACCTCCAAGTGCGAGGGTCCAGACATCAAAGGGCACCAGACCTATAACTGGGGCAGCTCCAGAGCAGGAAGGCAGTTGTATCCTGGAGTCGAGAGACGCCTTGAAGAACTCATCCTTGACGGACGGCTGGCGCTGCCGCAGCCCTGCCTTGTGAACTGTCGTCCTGCCGCTGGCGCTGCCGCGGCCCTCTGCAATCTACCGTCTTCGTTGGGACCTGCTGGCGCTGTCACGATCCGTTGTAACTACCATCTTCGTTGGACCTGCTGGCGCTGCCGCGATCCGTTGTAACTACCATCTTCGTTGGGACCTGCTGGCGCTGCCGCAATCCGTTGAAACTACTATCTTCGTCGGGACCTGCTGGCGCTGCCGCGGACCGTTGCCACCTTCGACCACTCCGGGATCTGCTGGCGCTGCCGCAGCCCGTTCTTCAAGCACGCCGAGCTCGAGGATTGAGAGCTATCCACCATCTCATCGTAACTACCAGATTGGTAATAAGACTGTCCCTCTACCCCTTTCCTATCCAAGAGACTAGAATCGAGGGGGCCCCTGAGTCCAGACCTCCTTGTACCATCCTACCGTACTTCAAGATTACTTATAAAGAACGTTAAATCTTATCCTTGTGTGGTGCCTATTCTGTGGGGGGGAAGTTACTTGTCTGTACGATCGCTGGAGACGGCTCTCCCTGGAGGCCTCTCCCCTTGTCCTCGGCCGACCCTCCAGGTCCCGTCTAACAAGCAGTGTGAGGCGTGCAGCAGTGTGTATCGTGCAGCAGTGTGTATGGTGCAGCATTGTGAGGCGTGCACCAGTGTAAGGAGTACAGCAGTGTGAGGCGTGCAGCAGTGTGTGGCATGCAGCAGTTTGAGGCGTGCAGCAGTGTGTGGCGTGCAGCAGTGTGTGGCCTACAGCAGTGTGAGGCATGCAGCAGTGTGAGCCATGCAGCAGTGGGTGGCATGCAGCAGTGTGCGGCATGCAGCATTGTGAGGCATGCAGAAGTGTGAGGTATGCAGCAGTGTGAGACGTGCAGCAGTGTGTGGCGTGCAGCAGTGTGTGGCGTGCAGCAGTGTGTAGCGTGCAGCAGTGTGTAGCGTGCAGCAGTGTGAGGTGTGCAGCAGTGTGTGGCGTGCAGCAGTGTGAGGCATGCAGCAGTGTGTGGCATGCAGAAGTGTGTGGCGTGCAGCAGTGTGAGGCGTGCAGAAGTGTGTGGCGTGCAGCAGTGTGTGGTGTGGAGCAGTGTGAGGCATGCAGCAGTGTGTGGCGCGCAGTCATGTGTGGTGTGCAGCAGTGTGAGTCGTACAGCAGTGTGAGGCGTGCAGCAGTGTGCGGCGTGCAGCAGTGTGAGGCATGCAGCAGCGTGTGGTATGCAGCGTGCAGCAGTGTGTGGTGTGCAGCAGTGTGAGGCGTGCAGCAGTGTGAGGCATGCAGCAGTGTGAGGCATGCAGCAGTGTGAGGCATGCAGCAGTGTGAGGCGTGCAGCTGTGTGAGGCGTCCAGCGTGCAGCAGTGTGTGGCATGCAGCAGTGTGAGGTGTGCAGCAGTGTGTGGCGTGCAGCAGCGTGAGGTGGGCATCAGTGTGTGGCGTGCAGCAGTGTGTGGCGTGCAGCAGTGTGTGGCGTGCAGCAGTGTGTTGCGTGCAGCAGTGTTTGGCATGCATCAGTGTGTGGCGTGCAGCAGTGTGTGGTTTACAGCAGTGTGAGGCGTGCAGCAGTGTGTGGCGTGCAGCAGTGTGAGGCGTGCAGCATGCAGTAATACGTGGCATGCAGCAGTGTGTGGGGTGCAGCAGTGTGTGGTGTGCAGCAGTGTGTGGCATGCAGCAGTGTGTAGCATGCAGCAGTGTGTGGTGTGCAGCAGTGTGTGGCATGCAGCAGTGTGAGGCGTGCAGCAGTGTGAGGGCTGCAGCAGTGTGTGGTGTCTAGCAGTGTGATGCGTGCAGCAGTGTGATGCGTGCAGCAGTGTGATGCGTGCAGCAGTTTGAGGCATGCAGCAGTTTGAGGCATGCAGCAGTGTGAGGCGTGCAGCAGTGTGTGGCGTGCAGCAGTGTGTGGCGTGCAGCAGCATGCGGCGTGCAGCAGTGTGTGGCGTGCAGCAGTGTGTGGCGTGCAGCAGTGTGTGGTGTGCAGCAGTGTGTGGCATGCAGGAGTGTGTGGCGTGCAGCAGTGTGTGGTGTACAGCAGTGTGTGGCATGCAGCAGTGTGAGTTGTGCAGCATGCAGTAATATGTGGCGTGCAGCAGTGTGTGGTGTGCAGCAGTTTGTGGTGTGCAGCAGTGTGTGGCATGCAGCAGTCTGTAGCATGTAGCAGTGTGTGGTGTGCAGCAGTGTGTGGTGTGCAGCAGTGTGTGGCATGCAGCAGTGTGAGGCATGCAGCAATGTGATGTGTGCAGCAGTTAGAGGCATGCAGCATAGTGAGGCGTGCAGCATAGTGAGGCGTGCAGCATTGTGAGGTGTGCAGCAGTGTGAGGCGTGCAGCAGTGTGGCGTGCAGTAGTGTGGCGTGCAGTAGTGTAAGTAATGCAGCAGTGTGAGTAATGCAGCAGTGTGCGGCGTGCAGCAGTGTGAGGCTTGCAGCAGTGTGAGGCGTGCAGCAGTGTGAGGCATGCAGCAGTGTGAGGCGTGCAGCTGTGTGAGGCGTACAGCGTACAGCGTGCAGCAGTGTGTGGCATGCAGCAGCGTGAGGCGGGCAGCAGTGTGTGGCGTGCAGCAGTGTGTGGTTTATTTTTTATTTATTTTAGCAATTTGTAAAGCGCCTGGTGACCCGAGGGCATCCCCGCGCTATAAAGATTAAAATCCTGCTGAGAGGGATAGGGGCGAAGGGTTTATTTAGGAAACAGAAGGGTTTTAAGTTTTTTCCTGAAGGTCTGGTAACTGGGCTCCAGTCTGAGGGATCGTGGGAGGGAGTTCCAACCGGTGGACGCTTTTACAGAGAAACGTCGACCTCCGGTGCGTGTCCTCTTAAACTTGGGGATAATGGCAAGGTGCTCGTTCTCGGACCGTAGAGCTCTGGGTGCCTTGTAAGGGGTGACCAGGCCGCTGAGTATCGCAGGTCCCGAACCATTGATTAGTTTATAGGCCGTGCACATGGCTTTAAATTCCACCCTTTGGTGGATTGGGAGCCAGTGCAGAGCCTTAATAGCGGGTTTGGCAGATACTCTTGAAGGTACGCTCATGATTAGACGAGCTGCTGCATTCTGGGCTCTTTGCAGTCTCGCTAAGGTGGCTTCCGGCGCACCCAGGTAGACCATGTTCCTATAGTCTAGCCGTGACATTATAAGGCCCTGAACTAGTAGTTTCCTGGACGCGTGCGGTAGGAGGGGGAAGATTCTGCGGATGGTCCGCAGGAGCCCAAGACAGGTCCCTGCCGTTTTGGCCGCTTGGGTCTTCATTGAGAGGTCGGGTTCTAGCCAGACTCCGAGGGTCTTGATTTCGTGTTTCGGGGTAGGGATATCCCCGAACACGTCTGGCCAGATCGCCGGGGGGATGGTCGCCCATTGCTTACCCATGAGCATCACTTCGGTTTTGGAACCGTTGAGTTTTAATGACGATTCGCACATCCACCCGTGAATTTCAGTGAGACAGTTTGGTAGTTTGTCTGGGTGGTCGTCTAGTTGGGATAGGGAGACGACTAATTGTGTGTCGTCAGCGTAGCTCACGATTTTTATCCCGAATGGTGTTACCACATCTTCCAAAGGGGCCATATACACGTTAAAAAGCGTGGGGCTCAGGGAGGAGCCCTGAGGTACCCCGCTGGTGAGTGGAAGTGTGGACGAGTGGTATTCACCGTCCCAGACCTGGAACGTGCGTCCGGTGAGGAAGGACTCTATCCAGCTGAGTGCCAACCCGGTGAGCCCTGCGGTCGCCAACCGATGAAGGAGGACACGGTGGTTGACCGTGTCAAAGGCGGCACTCAGATCCAGGAGGATCACTGCCACTGATCCTCCTGAGTCTAGAATGCGCCTTGCTTCCTCGATGACGGCAAGAAGGGCGGTGTCTGTACCGTGTCCCGGACGGAACCCGGTTTGGGATTGCCGTAGAATGTTATTCGTCTCGAGGTATCGGGAGAGTTGACCATTCACCAGTTTCTCGGTGATCTTGCTAATCCCCGGGAGGAGGGATATGGGTCGGTAGTTTGCCATATCAGATGGATCCAGCTGAGGCTTTTTAAGGAGTGCCTTCACTACTGCACTTTTCCAGCTGGTTTGCAGCAGTGTGTGGCGTGCAGCAGTGTGTGGTGTACAGCAGTGTGAGGCATTCAGCAGTGTGAGGCGTGCAGCAGTGTGTGGCGTGCAGTAGTGTGAGGCGTGCAGCATGCAGTAATATGTGGCGTGCAGCAGTGTTAGACGGACCGGGAGGGTCGGCCGAGGATAAGGGGAGAGGTCTCCGGGGAGAGCCGTCTCCAGCGATCGTACAGACAAGTAACTTCCCCCCCACAGACGGACACCACACAAGGGTAAAGTTCAACAAGACTTTATAGGCAATTCTTTAAGGTTACGATGGAATGGTACAAGGAGGTCTGGACTCAGGGGTCCCCTCGGTTCTGGTCTCTGGCTTGGGAAAAGGGTAGCGGGACAGTCTTGTTACCAAAAGATGAAACTAGCTCTCAATCCTCGAGCTCGGCGTTCTAGATGATCGGGCCGCGGCGGAGCCAGCAGGTCCCGAGATGGACGAAGGAAACGACGGTCCGCGGCGGAGCCAGCAGGTCCCGAGATGGACGAAGGAAACGACGGTCCGCGGCGGAGCCAGCAGGTCCCGATGAAGATGGTGATTACAAACGGTCCGCGGCCACGCCAGCAGGTCCCGACGACGATGAAGGATATGAAGGTTACGAAGGTTGCGGCAGCGCCAGCAGGCAAGGCGATGGTGCACGAGACAGAGCTATGGCAGCGCCAGTAGTCCGTCAAGGATGAGTTCTTCTCTGCGTCTCTCGACTCCAAGATACAACTGCCTTCCTGCTCTGGAGCTGCCCCAGTTTTAGGGCTGGTGTTCTTTGATGTCCGGACCCTCGCACTTGGAGGTCGGGAGGCCCGGGATGAGGGAGTCCAGACACCCAGCAGGGGGGTGGAGCCAGCGTCCGGGGAGGCGATGGGCGAGCGGCACTTGGTGGGGGAGAGCCATCGACACCTCTTTCTCCCATTGACTTGCCAAGTAGCCCGCTCACCTCCTGGGTGGATGGTGGTGCCGGGATGTCTGAGGCCTGGCCAGGCCCAGGGTTGGGGTCGATCGGGGCCCAGGCGGCCTCGTGGTGGAGTGTCCAAGATGGCGCCCAGGATGGGCGCGCCGGCCGGCAGTGGATCGAGTCCACGAGGTTGACATGTTCGAGAGTAGGGGTCCCGGAGGGGACGGAGGGCGTGTAATGGTGGTGTGTGGTACCTGCGTGACCGGGCTTGGGCCTGGTCGGGCCGGGGGAGTGCGGCCTTTCATGTGGCCTGTCCAACATGCGTCCCCCCCAGCTGAAGGCGGGGAGAGTTACCCATCCTCTTGGGGACTCTCCTCGTCGAGGCGGAAGAACCGGGACAGGCCATCCGCGTTGGCGTGATCTGGCCCAGGCCGGTGTTCAACCGTGAAGTCCATCCCTTGAAGGGAGATGGACCAACGTAGTAACTTCGGGTTTTCCCCCCGCATCTGCATCAGCCACTGCAGGGGTCGGTGGTCGGTCTGCACCCGAAAGTGTGTGCCAAAGAGGTAGGGCCGGAGTTTCTTGAGGGCCCATACCACGGCGAAGGCCTCCCTCTCGATGGTGCTCCAGCGTTGTTCTCGTGGTAGGAGTCGCCTGCTGATGAAGGCCACTGGCTGATCAAGGCCTTCGGTGTTCACTTGAGACAAGACTGCCCCAATGCCATGGTCGGAGGCATCCGTTTGGACGACGAACTCCCGGCTGTAGTCGGGGGCCTGGAGCACAGGGGCGGAACACATGGCGGCTTTCAATTGTTCGAAGGCTGTTTGACATTCAGGGGTCCAGTTGACTTTCTTGGGTTGATTTTTTGACGTGAGTTCTGTGAGGGGCCCCACTATAGTACCATAGTCTTTCACGAACCTTCGGTAATAGCCCGTGAGGCCCAGGAAGGCTCGTACTTCGGTCTGGGTGATGGGGGGCTGCCAGGACTGGATGGCGGCAATTTTGAGCTGCAGAGGGGCCACCAGGCCGCTTCCCACCTGGTGCCCGAGGTAGGTTACAGACCCTTGACCAATTTGACATTTGCTGGCCTTGATCGTGAGGCCAGCTCGCTGAAGGGTTTGTAGCACGGCTCGGAGGTGGTGGAGGTGCTCGGTCCAATGGTGGCTGTATACAGCGATATCATCTAGGTAGGCGGCGCTGAACCCTTCGAGCCCCGCCAGGACTTGATTGACGAGCCGCTGAAAGGTTGCTGGGGCATTCTTCATGCCAAAGGGCATGACCTTGAAATGGTAATGGCCATCGGGGGTGGAAAAGGCAGAACGTTCTTGGGCCCGGGGTGTGAGGCCGATTTGCCAGTAGCCCGCCGTCAGGTCGAAAATACTGAGGTAGCGGGCAGCTCCCATGCGGTCGATTAGTTCATCTGCCCGGGGGATGGGATGTGCGTCTGTTCTGGTGACCGCATTTAACCCCCGGTAGTCGACGCAGAACCGGAGTTCCGGCGTGGTGCCAGGGGCGGCTGCTTTGGGGACCAGTACTACAGGACTGGCCCAGGGGCTATCTGAGGGCTCGATGACCCCGAGCGTGAGCATTCTTGCTACCTCTTCCTGGATGCAGGCCCGTACCCGATCTGGCACGCGGTAGGCCCGGTGGCGGATAGGGGGGCTGTCCCCTGTGTCCACATCGTGCACACACCAGGAAGTGACACCTGGGGCGAGGGAGAACAGGCTGGCGAACTGTGACAGGAGGACTCGACACTCCTGGCGTTGCTCTCGGGTGAGGGCCTCCGAGAGTCGGACCCCATCCACGGAGCCGTCTTTCTCCTGAGTCCGTAGGAGGTCAGGGAGGGGCTCGGAGTCCTCTTCAGCCCCATTGTCTGTGGCCATCAGGAGGCTGAGTTCTGAACGCACAAAGTGGGGTTTCAGTCTGTTAGCGTGGAGGACCCGGAGGGGGTTCCGGGGAGATTCCATGTCGATGAGATAGGTGGCAGGACCCTTGCGCTCGACTACTTTGAAGGGCCCTGTCCACTTGTCTTGCAGGGCGCAGGGTTCGGTGGGGGACATCACCCATACCTGTTGCCCAGGTTCAAATTCGATGGAGGAGGCATTCCGGTCATACCACTTTTTCATGTCCTCTTGACTGGCCTCTAGGTTGGCTTTTGCCAGCTCTCTGAACTGCCGGGTCTGGTTGCGGAGGGTTAGGAGGTATCGGAAAACATCTGGTGGGTTCTTTAGAGGGGGCATCTCCCAGCCTTCCTTGACTAGGCTGAGCGGCCCCCGCACTGGGTGTCCATATAGTAGCTCAAACGGGCTGAAGCCCAGGGACTTCTGGGGAACCTCTCGATAGGCGAAGAGGAGGCACGGCAGCAGCACGTCCCACTGGCGACGGAGGGGCTCTTCCAACCCCCCGATCATCCCTTTGAGTGTGCGGTTGAACCGCTCAACGAGTCCGTTTCCTTGAGGGTGATAGGGGGTCGTGAATCGGTAGGTAACCCCGCACTGTTGCCAGAGGGACTTCATATATTTAGAAATAAAGTTCGTGCCTCTGTCGCTGACGACTTCTCGGGGGAAGCCCACACGGGAGAAGATCCCCAACAGAGCCCGGCCGACTACCGGGGCTGTCACAGTTCGCAGGGGAACAGCCTCGGGGTAGCGGGTGGCGTGGTCCACTAGCACCAGGATGAATCGATGGCCTTGTTTGGTGCGCGGGTCCAGGGGTTCCACGATGTCTATCCCGACCCTCTCGAACGGGGTGGTGACCACGGGAAAAGGTTGCAGGGGGGCTTTTAGTTTGCGGCCGCTCTTTCCACTGGCTTGGCACGTGGGGCAAGATCGGCAATGCTGGTGTACATCGTTCCTCATTTTGGGCCAGAAGAAGTGGGTCACCAGATGACTATAGGTTTTATCTTGACCCAGGTGTCCCGCCAGGGGGACATCGTGGGCCAGGTTTAGCAGAAAGTCTCTAAAACGGAGGGGCACCACCAGTACTCGGCTAGCCCCCAGCTCCGCGATTCTTTGCTCACTGTACAGCAGTTCATTGTCCCAGTAGACCCAGTGCGTTCCGGAGGTATCCCCTGCACTTTGGGCGAGCGCTTGTTGGCGGAGTCCCTCGAGGGAGGGACAGGTCTTCTGTTCTTGGCGAAATTGTTCTTGCGTGGGCCCCCCCTCTTGAGGCCACTGGTCGATGTTAGCGAGGTCTGGAGGTTGAGCTGGTTCTGGGGGGACGTCACGGTCGGTGGTTTCGGCTGGGGCGACCGGAGGCGGTGGCGCCGGCCATTCGGGTTCCTCTGGGCGGGGGTTGGCACGGGCGGCCATGGACCGGGTGGTGACGCACGCCCAGTCCGGGACGCCTAACATCCCCAGGTGTTCTCTTCGTTCTACGGCTGCCCACGGAGAGCTTTCAAGGTCATTCCCCAGGAGGCAGTCTACGGGGGCATCGTCTCGGACCGTTACCTTTAACATGCCGGAGACCCCTCCCCATTCGAAGGGGATGCAGGCCATCCGACACAGACTTTCCGAGTTATCGGCTGAACGTACAGGGCAGAGAATGTTCGGTAGATATTGTTCTGGGGTCACCAGGTGACAGCGGACGGCTGTTACACTGGCCCCAGTGTCACGAAGGGCTTCGGCCCGGCGTCCATTGATGCTCACCCATTGGCTGTACTTCTGGGTGTTAGCGGGTAGGGGGACCCGCGGAACCATGTCTCTCCCCCCTAAGCAGGCTAGAGCCATGGCGGCTGGCTCCCATTCTTGGTGTTCCTGTTCATATTCCTCCTGTTCCTCTGAGATCTGTTCCTCCCCCAGAGCAGCAGCGGCTACTTGGCGGGGTCTTGGGCTCTGGTACTGGGGGCAGTTTGGGTCGTTTGCATAGTGTCCGATTCGTTGGCATCGATGGCACGTAACATTGGCTCGATATCCCGGTCGCGCCGGGGTGCTGCCCCGGTTGGCCGGGGGGGTGGTGCTGGTAGCGGGGGCGACCGGAACGTTGTCTCTTCCGCGTCCTTGGCCTCCTCCTCCTCCTCGGGGACGGTGTTGACCACTGTTGTTCCGGTTTTGTTCGTAGGACCCATTTCGGCCCACTCGGGTGATTTCCCACCGGTCAGCTTCGGCTGCGAGCTGCCGGGGATCCGTTAACTTGCTGTCGAGGAGGTGCTGGCGGAGTTCAATGAAGCAATTGTTCGACAGATGCTCCCAGACCATAAGATTGAACAGTTGTTCGTAGGTTGTGACCTTGCTTCCTTTGATCCAGCCTTCGAAGGCTCGGCTAAAGTAGTTTACATAGTCCACCCAAGTTGTACCCGGGATGCGGGTGCAGTCTCGGAACCTCTGACGGTACATCTCGGGTGTGAGGCCATAGCGGGTGAGGAGTGCAGCTTTCATATGGTCATAGGAGGTCATCTGGTGGTCCGGGAGTTGCAGCAGGGCGTCGCGGCCCTCATTGAGGAATGTCCCCCATAGACCGGCTCCCCAATCGCTTCTATCGATCCGGTGTGCAGTCATAGCGATTTCATAGGCCTTAAACCATTGCTGGATGTCGTCCTCTCGGAAGTACTCTCGAACGACATCCTTGGGGATGTGTACCTTTTTCTCTGTTGCCCCTGGGGTGTGGGGTCGCTCGGACACCCCTACTTCTTTATTCTGCTTGCGTAGGTCGATCTCAGCTAGGTTCCGCTCATGCTCATATGCCAGTTTCTTTTCCTCGAGCTCCCTTTGTCTCTGTTTCTCCTCTCTTTCTTCTCGGAGACGCAGGTGCTCTAAGTTGATTTTTTGTTCGGCCAATTTAAGTTCAATGTCCATTTTGAGCCGGGCCATTTCCAGCTCGTGTAGCCGGGTTTTCTCTCGTTCCTGGATCTCGTCTTGCGAGAGACCCGTTCTTCGCTCCTCAGGGGCCGTGGTGGTTTTTGCTGCGATGCTTTGATCCGAGGTTCCGGCAGCCCCGGTTTCTGCCCAAGATTCTAGGGCCTGCTTAAAATCGTCTTTGGTACTTAGTCCGGTGGTAGCGATACCTAGTTCGATGCAGAACTGCTTTAGTTCACGATGGCTGTACTCGTCCAATTTCTCCATCTGGAATTTCTCCGTTGATCCGCTTTCTTTAGTTGACATCGTGATTCGCCGTGGGGTGAGCTACTCTCTGTACGGTTATGCGGTGATTCGGATCGCGCCGCTGGCCACCAATGTTAGACGGACCGGGAGGGTCGGCCGAGGATAAGGGGAGAGGTCTCCGGGGAGAGCCGTCTCCAGCGATCGTACAGACAAGTAACTTCCCCCCCACAGACGGACACCACACAAGGGTAAAGTTCAACAAGACTTTATAGGCAATTCTTTAAGGTTACGATGGAATGGTACAAGGAGGTCTGGACTCAGGGGTCCCCTCGGTTCTGGTCTCTGGCTTGGGAAAAGGGTAGCGGGACAGTCTTGTTACCAAAAGATGAAACTAGCTCTCAATCCTCGAGCTCGGCGTTCTAGATGATCGGGCCGCGGCGGAGCCAGCAGGTCCCGAGATGGACGAAGGAAACGACGGTCCGCGGCGGAGCCAGCAGGTCCCGAGATGGACGAAGGAAACGACGGTCCGCGGCGGAGCCAGCAGGTCCCGATGAAGATGGTGATTACAAACGGTCCGCGGCCACGCCAGCAGGTCCCGACGACGATGAAGGATATGAAGGTTACGAAGGTTGCGGCAGCGCCAGCAGGCAAGGCGATGGTGCACGAGACAGAGCTATGGCAGCGCCAGTAGTCCGTCAAGGATGAGTTCTTCTCTGCGTCTCTCGACTCCAAGATACAACTGCCTTCCTGCTCTGGAGCTGCCCCAGTTATAGGGCTGGTGTTCTTTGATGTCCGGACCCTCGCACTTGGAGGTCGGGAGGCCCGGGATGAGGGAGTCCAGACACCCAGCAGGGGGGTGGAGCCAGCGTCCGGGGAGGCGATGGGCGAGCGGCACTTGGTGGGGGAGAGCCATCGACACCTCTTTCTCCCATTGACTTGCCAAGTAGCCCGCTCACCTCCTGGGTGGATGGTGGTGCCGGGATGTCTGAGGCCTGGCCAGGCCCAGGGTTGGGGTCGATCGGGGCCCAGGCGGCCTCGTGGTGGAGTGTCCAAGATGGCGCCCAGGATGGGCGCGCCGGCCGGCAGTGGATCGAGTCCACGAGGTTGACATGTTCGAGAGTAGGGGTCCCGGAGGGGACGGAGGGCGTGTAATGGTGGTGTGTGGTACCTGCGTGACCGGGCTTGGGCCTGGTCGGGCCGGGGGAGTGCGGCCTTTCATGTGGCCTGTCCAACAAGCAGTGTGTGGTGTGCAGCAGTGTGTGGTGTGCAGCAGTGTGTTGCATGCAGCAGTGTGTGGTGTGCAGCAGTTTGTGGTGTGCAGCAGTGTGAGGCATGCAGCAGTGTGAGGCGTGCAGCAGTGTGAGGCGTGCAGCAGTGTGTGGCGTGCAGCAGTGTCATGCGTGCAGCAGTGTGATGAGTGCAGCAGTGTGAGGCATGCAGCAGTGTGAGGCATGCAGCAGTGTGAGGCGTGCAGCAGTGTGTGGCGTGCAGCAGTGTGTGGCGTGCAGCAGTGTGTGGCGTGCAGCAGTGTGTGGCGTGCAGCAGTGTGTGGCATGCAGCAGTGTGTGGCGTGCAGCAGTGTTTGGCATGCAGCAGTGTTTGGCATGCAGCAGTGTGTGGCGTGCAGCAGTATGTGGCGTGCAGCAGTGTGTGGCATGCAGCAGTGTGTGGCATGCAGCAGTGTGTGGCATGCAGCAGTGTGTGGCCTGCAGCAGTGTGAGGCGTTCAGCAGTGTGTGGCGTGCAGCAGTGTGAGGTGTGCAGAAGTGTGTGGCATGCAGCAGCGTGAGGCGGGCAGCAGTGTGTGGCGTGCAGCAGTGTGTGGCATGCAGCAGTGTGTGGCGTGCAGCAGTGTTTGGCATGCAGCAGTGTTTGGCATGCAGCAGTGTGTGGCGTGCAGCAGTATGTGGCGTGCAGCAGTATGTGGCGTGCAGCAGTGTGTGGCATGCAGCAGTGTGTGGCATGCAGCAGTGTGTGGCATGCAGCAGTGTGTGGCCTGCAGCAGTGTGAGGCGTTCAGCAGTGTGTGGCGTGCAGCAGTGTGAGGTGTGCAGAAGTGTGTGGCATGCAGCAGTGTGTAGCATGCAGCAGTGTGTGGTGTGCAGCAGTGTGTGGCATGCAGCAGTGTGAGGCGTGCAGCAGTGTGAGGCCTGCAGCAGTGTGTGGCGTCTAGCAGTGTGATGCGTGCAGCAGTGTGATGCGTGCAGCAGTGTGCGGCGTGCAGCAGTGTGAGGCTTGCAGCAGTGTGAGGCGTGCAGCAGTGTGAGTGTTGGACAGGCCTCGTGAAAGGCACGCTCCCTCCCCACATGATAGGGTCCGAGCACGGACTCTCCCGGTGTCGCCAGAGGAACCACCCCAGCAACCCACAGAAGCAACCCGCAACCTGTCCCCCACGGGACGCCTGCTCCCGAACATCCCAGCATCGGCTGACCCGGGCCCCCGTCAGCACCATTGCCGGCCCAGCCGCCATCTTGGACACTGCACCACGAGGCCGCGTGGCCTCAGCCCGACCCCAACCCTGGGCCTGGCCAGGCCCCGATATCGAGGCACCACCATCCACCCAGGAGGTGAACGGACCACTTGGCAGGTCAATGGGAGAGAGGAGTGTCGATGGCTCTCCCCCACCAGGTGCCGATCGCCCCCAGCCTCCCCGGGCGCTGGCTCCACCCCCCTGCTGGGTGTCTGGACTCCCTCATCCCGGACCTCCCGACCTCCAAGCGCGCGGGTCCGGACATCAAAGGAGGCCAGACCTATAACTGGGGCAGCTCCAGAGCGGGAAGGCAGTTGTATCCTGGAGTCGAGAGACACCTTGAAGAACTCATCCTTGACGGACTGCTGGCGCCGCCGCAGCCCTGCCTTGTGAACCATCGTCCTGCCTGCTGGCGCTGCCGCGGCCTTCTGCAACCTACATCCTCGTCGGGACCTGCTGGCGCTGCCGCGGCCCTCTGCAACCTACATCCTCGTCGGGACCTGCTGGCGCTGCCGCGGCCCTCTGCAACCTACATCCTCGTCGGGACCTGCTGGCGCTGCCGCGGCCCTCTGCAACCTACACCTCTGTCGGGACCTGCTGGCGCTGCCGCGGCCCATCCTTGTGTGAACCAACGCTCCTGCCTGCTGGCGCTGCCGCGGCCCTTCTCAAGTGAGACTTATCATCCGAGCCTGCTGGCGCTGCCGCGGCCTGACCTCCCAGAACTCCGAGCTCGAGGATTGTGAGCTATTCGTCGTACCACCAGTACCAGACCGGTACCAAGACTGTCCCGCTACCCTTTTCCCCTCAGAGACTAGAATTGAGAGGACCCTCGTGTCCCGATCTCACTGTATCACTGATAACCTTGCTTCAAGAAACCTTATATAAAGAGGGTTGTCCTCATCCTTGTGTGGTGTCCATCTGTGGGGGGGAAGTTACTTGTCTGTACGATCGCTGGAGACGGCCCTCTCCGGAGGCCTCTCCCCTTGTCCTCGGCCGACCCTCCAGGTCTCCGTCTAACATTGGTGGCCAGCGGCGCGATCCGAACCAACGCGTAATCGTACAGAGAGTAACTCACCCCACGACTCAACCACAATGACAACAAAAGAGAGCGGATCCACAGAGAAATTCCAGATGGAGAAACTAGAAGAGTACAACCATCGAGAGCTAAAGCAATTTTGCATAGAACTAGGCATTGCTACCACCGGGCTGAGCACGAAAGAGGACTTCAAACACGCTGTTGGACCTGGGCCTCTTGGCAGGGTCATCCCTAAACTTTTTGCCTGCCTCCAATACTCTCTCTGACCTGTTTTTGTTGGTTTAATGACTCTGGGCACTTTACCACTGCTGACCAGTGCTAAAGTGCATATGCTCTCCCTGTATAAAGTATAACTGTGTTTGGTATACCTGATTGGTTCATTGGATTTACTGTCAGTGCCCAGTAAAGTGCACCAGGAGTGCCAGGGCTTGTAAATGCCAATACTGCTAGTGGGCCTGCAGCGCTGGTTGCGCCACCCACAGAAGCAGCCTTAAAATGTGTCTAGGGTCTGCCATTGCAGAACCTGCGTGCAGTCTGGTACTGTCATGCTGGCTGGGCAAGTGCACACACTTGCCAGCCCCTAAACCTTCCCTTAACTTCATATTAGTCACCCCTATGGTAGGCCCTAGGGCAGGGTGCATTGTAAGAGTAAGGTAGGACATGCCCTGATGTGTGTGGCATGTCCTAATAGTGAATTACAGCCAAATTCGTTTTTCACTATTGTAAGGCTACCTGCTCCCCTTAGGCCAGGATGGGCTGCTGGAATTATTACACTCTATAATCCCAGCAGGCTCAGGGAACATGGTAGAGAGTCATGTTTAGTATGCCTGAACTCAGAATAATAAAATACTTCTTTTAATAAAGTTTATTTTAATATCCTGGGTTTGCAAATGCTACTTTTAGAAAGTTAGCATTTGCTTGTCTAACCATTTCAGCCCGCCTCTGCTCTTGTGTGTATCTGACTGTCTGGGTGTGTGAGTGACAGGGCTGGGAGTTGACAGGTTGTGAATAGCAGGATGACACCTTAGTGGGTGGTGGGAGTTTCCCCTGAGTGATGCATCAGGCTGTGCTCTGCCTCCACAATGCTGGCTCCGCCCCCCTGGGGAGCGACTGATGACTCAGCCTGCACCTGGACCAGGAAGGACCGAAGCTTGTCAACAAAGTGCTCAAGCTGCCCCTGTCTTCACAATGCCGGCTCCGCCCCCCTGGGGAGCGGCTGATGTGCCTGCCCTCACACTGAATGCAGAAGCAGAAGTACCCCCAACAAGTGCTCAGAGGCTGAGAGCAGTTATGCAAAGGCCCCCCTGGCCTGTGAGAACAAAAGAAACTGTGTATAAAAGTAGGAGCCCTGCTCCTTGTAAATCAGAATCCTGTTTCCCCACAAAGGACCTCTGCCCGACTAGAAGGAGAAGAGACGCTGGAAGGACTGGCCTGCTGCTTGCCTTGCTGAGAAAGGAGAGGGAAAAGACTTGAAAACAGACTTTGCTGCTTTGTGCTCAGAAACATTCTCCAAGGGCTTGATTGAGCTTGCCCCCTGAACTGAACCCCAGGACCAGTGGGTTCTCCTGTGCTTTGGCTAGCCTCCTGCCTGAGGCCGAGTATTTCTTCCCGCCAGAAGGAGAAGTCTGCCCCCTCTCGCCCCCTCCTAGGGCCGTGGTACTCGGGAGCCAGCCTGCCCTCTTGCCCGTGAGAGCCTCGCTCCCCACGGAGTCGCTCTCTGCCCCAGGGCTAAGGCCGGCCGCTCCTCCACCGCCTGCCTGCTTGACAGAGAAGCGTGAGTCCGACTGAGCCCCTCCCGCCGGAATTCCGGGGACGCGAGCTGCCTGCCGCCTGGATGATCGATGTGCCCCTGAGTGCACCCGGCCGCCCCGCTGTCAGCTGTTCCCCCCCCGAGAGGCCGCGTCGCACGGTGAAGGGAGCCCCCGCTCGGTACTGCCTGTACTGAGGGCTCCCGTGTGACGTCTTGCCTCCCTGAGATCCTCCGCCTCTCGACGAGCCCCCAAAGCACGGACCGGACCGAGTCGCGCTGTGCTTGCCGACTCGGCCCCAACCACCAAAGAGAAGGAACGTCTCGTCATCGGGCTCGGGCCCGCAACGCCTTATTTCCCCGCTGCTGATCGGCCATACAAGCAGGTACTGTGTACTTCCTCCGCGGTGCGAGCCGCTCTCCTGGCCCGTCTCGCACCGCCCTGTGTGCCCCTGCAGCGCCCCTCCCTCGTGAGCGCCGCTCCGTTGTTCTGAAGGCAGCAGCGCGAGCCCTCCTGACATCGAGGCTCGCGCGGCGCGGTGTTCTCTGCCTCCCCCCTGGACCGTCCCAAGAGCTGTGCCCTCTCAGTGTGAGTCCCGCATAGCCGGTGGGACCCGTCCGCTCCCACAGACCCGGCCGGGCTGAGAAAGCCCCTCGCGGGAAGCGTGAGTCTTGGGAGGTCGGGCCCGCCGCACTACACGGAAACGGGCCAGAAGTGTTCAGGAGCCCGTGGGCAGCACTAGGGAGAGGGGAAGGAGTGAACAGACTCCCAGAGTGCCCTCAGAGAGCTAAAGGCTTGGGGAAATAAAACCCAGAGAGACCTAGAGAACTATTTTTAAGTAAAGTGAACTGAAACAGAAGAAAAGCTTGACTATTTACAATCTGTGGCCTAATTTGAAAACAACGTTATATGTGGTCTTGTGGTAAGACTGTACCTGAGTATATTTATATTTTTACATAAAGAAACGTATTTTTACATATACTTACAGCCTGGTGTCCATTTGTGGAGGGATTGGTGTATTTTACTGTGTGTGTAATTACAAATGCTTAACTAACTAACGCCTGAAGAATAGCCTTGGCTGCTCACGCCACGCACCTAGAGGGTGAGCAAGGGTACTTCTAAGGGGTCATCCTTCGCCCTGACTTAGAGGAGAGGGTCCCTGCTTGTCACAAGTGAAAACTTGCGCCAACCAGAGACCCCCAATTCTAACATTGGACGCAGCGGTGAGGATTTGCGAATTTGCATTTGTAGTTTACATACAGTGAATTACTGATCACCACATAGTGAGAGCAGATCTATAACGCAGCCACAGATTTTATTGTTTTGTTTAATTTTGCTGGGAGATCTCCATGTGCTGGTGAAACGTCATGCCTGGTTCAGTGAGAATGGAAAAGGCAGCAAGCAGATGCCTGTCGCCAGAGGAGTTGGCAGACAGGGCAGCAACCAGGGCACATGAAATGGAGATGGCGAGATTAAAAGGACAATTGGAAATGGAGAAGCAGAAATTGGCAATGGAAGCGCAAGAACGCCAAAGAGCTCACTACTTGAGGATGAGAGAACTTGATTTGGAGCTTGAAGCCAGGAGGGCTTCAGCCCAACATCCAGAGATTTGTGTAGCTCGCAGATTGAGCTTTGCTGAGTCGGAGGTGGAGTCCAGCTCAGCTGGTGGCAGCAACATCCAGGTATCTAGTGCTGACAGCATAGTGCGCGCACCTAGAGATATGGCACCTGACTTGGAGGGGGTTAACTTACACCAGGAGGTTCAAGGGCATGAGGTAGCTCCAGTAGTGCGCAGCGTCCCTGAAGGGAATAGGGTAGCTGGCGTAGGAGTTCATGGTCCTAGTGGTGGGAGGGATTCCCCCATGGTTGAGGTCCTGGTGGGTGAGTGTAAGGACCGCCCAGAAGAGTGCGGGTTGTGTGACAGAGACAGTCCGCTACTGTCTGGCCAGTCTCAGGAGAATGGTGTGGAGTATGTGTGTGAGGCGCTGGATGGTGAGGTGAAGGATAGTTTGGTTAACCCTGCTAGGGGGCTGTGTAATCCAATTGTGGGAGGGCATACTTTAAGTCCCAGTTTTCCAGAGCTATGCCAACACCTGTTCGATAGTGAGTTCTCTGACCCCAGGGAGCTCACATTGGAGGCAGACCTTGTGGTGGATTCCAGAGGGTCTGGAGAGGCATTGGGGTGTGATCCTGTGGGGAGTGGCTCAGGTATCTTCCAGCCCAGAGTGGTGGAAGTGGCGCAGGGTAGCCCAGCTAGGTCCTGTAGTAGTGAGAGGGGTGTAGGGCCTCACGTCCTGTCCTTGAGGGGAAGGAGTGAGAATGGGTTTTGTCCTGGTAGTGCCCAACCTCAGTCTCAGAGCCTGGATGGTTCTGTAAGGGAACACCAGGTGGGGAGCCTAGGCTGTCCGGAGGAGTCACCCTCTGAGGGGGATCCCCCAGTGGCTAGAGAACGTGGAGGCTCTGTAAACAGAGGTCCAGTAGTTCTGGTATCTGGCAGTACCGCTCCAGTTGGGAGGGTGCAGAGGTCCAGATGGAGGGGCGAGAGGGGGAAAGAGTCCCCAGTGGAAGAACCAGTGGGTCAGGGGCCAGCCAGCAGGGCTGCGTCCCCAGTGAATGACCATGGGGACACCACTTCTGTCCTGGGGGATCTTCCCGCACTGTCAGAGGGACAGAGGCTGGGAGATCTGTGCCAGGCAGACTGTCGCACGGCACATGAGCTATGTGCCACCCTCAGGGGGGGCATGCGTGCTCCCCGGGAAGTCCTGGTGCGCCAGGCAAGTGTTCAACTGCAGGGTTGGGTCCCTGAGTTGGAGAGCCAGGTTCAGGTGTTGTCTGACCTGGAGGGTGGGACCACTGTAATCAGTGTCCTGACCATTGTCACTTCTAGGGGTACCACTCCAGTGGGGAGTGGGCAGTACTCTGGGAGGGGGTGCAGAGGGAGGGAGTCCTTGCCTCTGACCCCGGTGCAGTTTGAGGGTTTAGACCCTAGGATAGAGGGCCAGGTGCAGGGTGTCCCCCCTGACCTGGTGCCCCAGTTGCAGGATAGCACCCCTGAACTGGTGGGCGAATTGTGCAGGTCACCTGCCACAGGTGCCCTGACAATTCTGGAAGGGGGTACCACTCCAGGTGGGAGGGTACAGAGCCCCCAGGAGGAGGACCGGGTGTGGGAGAGGACACCCCTGTGTTTGGTCCAGCCGCCAGGTACAGGCCTGGGGCTGGTGGGTCAGTGCCAGGACGACATACCTGACCGGACAGGAGGGAGAGTGTACACAGGGTGCCAAGCACCTGGGGCTACTGCCCCCCGCTCTCTGAGGCCACAGAGGTTTGAGAGCCCTGAGAGGCATGAGGCCTGGGTCTCAGCCCTGACTACTGTCAGTGGCCACTGTGATTTGATGACTGTCTGTTGGGACACACCTGTGAGCCAGTTAAGGTTAGAGGCTGCACAGGTGGTGTCCACAGAGAAAGAGAAGGGTGCCCAAGGGATTAGCTGGGTGAACCCTGAGAGTATGGACAGAGGATTTGAAATAGGTTCAGATTGGCGTAGAACTGGAATGTGCCCCTGCTGTTGCGGGCCAGGTCCAGGTTCTATCGCCCAAAGCAGGGAAGCCCATCACAGTGGTGATTGGTCTACCCTGCGTTTTGGCTGGAAGGGGGTTGTGTTGGACCTGGGCCTCTTGGCAGGGTCATCCCTAAACTTTTTGCCTGCCTCCAATACTCTCTCTGACCTGTTTTTGTTGGTTTAATGACTCTGGGCACTTTACCACTGCTGACCAGTGCTAAAGTGCATATGCTCTCCCTGTATAAAGTATAACTGTGTTTGGTATACCTGATTGGTTCATTGGATTTACTGTCAGTCCCCAGTAAAGTGCACCAGGAGTGCCAGGGCTTGTAAATGCCAATACTGCTAGTGGGCCTGCAGCGCTGGTTGCGCCACCCACAGAAGCAGCCTTAAAATGTGTCTAGGGTCTGCCATTGCAGAACCTGCGTGCAGTCTGGTACTGTCATGCTGGCTGGGCAAGTGCACACACTTGCCAGCCCCTAAACCTTCCCTTAACTTCATATTAGTCACCCCTATGGTAGGCCCTAGGGCAGGGTGCATTGTAAGAGTAAGGTAGGACATGCCCTGATGTGTGTGGCATGTCCTAATAGTGAATTACAGCCAAATTCGTTTTTCACTATTGTAAGGCTACCTGCTCCCCTTAGGCCAGGATGGGCTGCTGGAATTATTACACTCTATAATCCCAGCAGGCTCAGGGAACATGGTAGAGAGTCATGTTTAGTATGCCTGAACTCAGAATAATAAAATACTTCTTTTAATAAAGTTTATTTTAATATCCTGGGTTTGCAAATGCTACTTTTAGAAAGTTAGCATTTGCTTGTCTAACCATTTCAGCCCGCCTCTGCTCTTGTGTGTATCTGACTGTCTGGGTGTGTGAGTGACAGGGCTGGGAGTTGACAGGTTGTGAATAGCAGGATGACACCTTAGTGGGTGGTGGGAGTTTCCCCTGAGTGATGCATCAGGCTGTGCTCTGCCTCCACAATGCTGGCTCCGCCCCCCTGGGGAGCGACTGATGACTCAGCCTGCACCTGGACCAGGAAGGACCGAAGCTTGTCAACAAAGTGCTCAAGCTGCCCCTGTCTTCACAATGCCGGCTCCGCCCCCCTGGGGAGCGGCTGATGTGCCTGCCCTCACACTGAATGCAGAAGCAGAAGTACCCCCAACAAGTGCTCAGAGGCTGAGAGCAGTTATGCAAAGGCCCCCCTGGCCTGTGAGAACAAAAGAAACTGTGTATAAAAGTAGGAGCCCTGCTCCTTGTAAATCAGAATCCTGTTTCCCCACAAAGGACCTCTGCCCGACTAGAAGGAGAAGAGACGCTGGAAGGACTGGCCTGCTGCTTGCCTTGCTGAGAAAGGAGAGGGAAAAGACTTGAAAACAGACTTTGCTGCTTTGTGCTCAGAAACATTCTCCAAGGGCTTGATTGAGCTTGCCCCCTGAACTGAACCCCAGGACCAGTGGGTTCTCCTGTGCTTTGGCTAGCCTCCTGCCTGAGGCCGAGTATTTCTTCCCGCCAGAAGGAGAAGTCTGCCCCCTCTCGCCCCCTCCTAGGGCCGTGGTACTCGGGAGCCAGCCTGCCCTCTTGCCCGTGAGAGCCTCGCTCCCCACGGAGTCGCTCTCTGCCCCAGGGCTAAGGCCGGCCGCTCCTCTACCGCCTGCCTGCTTGACAGAGAAGCGTGAGTCCGACTGAGCCCCTCCCGCCGGAATTCCGGGGACGCGAGCTGCCTGCCGCCTGGATGATCGATGTGCCCCTGAGTGCACCCGGCCGCCCCGCTGTCAGCTGTTCCCCCCCCGAGAGGCCACGTCGCACGGTGAAGGGAGCCCCCGCTCGGTACTGCCTGTACTGAGGGCTCCCGTGTGACGTCTTGCCTCCCTGAGATCCTCCGCCTCTCGACGAGCCCCCAAAGCACGGACCGGACCGAGTCGCGCTGTGCTTGCCGACTCGGCCCCAACCACCAAAGAGAAGGAACGTCTCGTCATCGGGCTCGGGCCCGCAACGCCTTATTTCCCCGCTGCTGATTGGCCATACAAGCAGGTACTGTGTACTTCCTCCGCGGTGCGAGCCGCTCTCCTGGCCCGTCTCGCACCGCCCTGTGTGCCCCTGCAGCGCCCCTCCCTCGTGAGCGCCGCTCCGTTGTTCTGAAGGCAGCAGCGCGAGCCCTCCTGACATCGAGGCTCGCGCGGCGCGGTGTTCTCTGCCTCCCCCCTGGACCGTCCCAAGAGCTGTGCCCTCTCAGTGTGAGTCCCGCATAGCCGGTGGGACCCGTCCGCTCCCACAGACCCGGCCGGGCTGAGAAAGCCCCTCGCGGGAAGCGTGAGTCTTGGGAGGTCGGGCCCGCCGCACTACACGGAAACGGGCCAGAAGTGTTCAGGAGCCCGTGGGCAGCACTAGGGAGAGGGGAAGGAGTGAACAGACTCCCAGAGTGCCCTCAGAGAGCTAAAGGCTTGGGGAAATAAAACCCAGAGAGACCTAGAGAACTATTTTTAAGTAAAGTGAACTGAAACAGAAGAAAAGCTTGACTATTTACAATCTGTGGCCTAATTTGAAAACAACGTTATATGTGGTCTTGTGATAAGACTGTACCTGAGTATATTTATATTTTTACATAAAGAAACGTATTTTTACATATACTTACAGCCTGGTGTCCATTTGTGGAGGGATTGGTGTATTTTACTGTGTGTGTAATTACAAATGCTTAACTAACTAACGCCTGAAGAATAGCCTTGGCTGCTCACGCCACGCACCTAGAGGGTGAGCAAGGGTACTTCTAAGGGGTCATCCTTCGCCCTGACTTAGAGGAGAGGGTCCCTGCTTGTCACAAGTGAAAACTTGCGCCAACCAGAGACCCCCAATTCTAACACACGCCCTAGAATCTTGGGCAGAAACGGGTACGGCCGTACCCCAAAACCAAAACCGCGAGGCGCCAGAAACAAACACCACTCCGACGGAAGGAAGGAGAGCGGGTCTCTCCCTGGAGGAGATCCAAGAACGAGAGAAAAGCAGACTCCATGAATTAGAGTTGGCACGGCTCCGGTTGGACGGAGAGCTGAAATTGGCGGAACAAAAGATAACATTAGAACACTTGCGGCTCCGAGAGGAGCGGGAAGAGAAACAAAGGCAGAAAGAACTCGAAGAGAAAAAACTGGCATACGAACATGAGCGCAAGCTAGCGGAGATAGAGATGCGGAAACAGAATAAAGACCTCGGGGTGCCCGAGCGCCCGAACACCCCGGGCACTGCCGAGCCAAAAGTCCACATCCCCAAGGATGTCGTCAGAGAATACTATCGGAACGACGATATCCAGCAGTGGTTCAAGGCCTACGAGATCGCCATGACCTCCCACCGGATTGATCGAAGTGACTGGGGAGCCGGGCTAGGGGGATGTTAGACGGGGACCTGGAGGGTCGGCCGAGGTCAAGGGGAGAGGCCTCCAGGGAGGGCCGTCTCCAGCGATCGTACAGACAAGTAACTTCCCCCCCACAGATGGACACCACACAAGGATGAGGTTAACGCTCTTTATAGGCAGTTCTTGAAGCAAGGTATCACGGTACAGTGAGATCGGGACACGAGGGTCCTCTCAATTCTAGTCTCTGGAAGGGAAAGGGGGTAGCGGGACAGTCTTGATACCGATCTGGTATTGAGGTGAAATGATGGATAGCTCACAATCCTCGAGCTCGGGGTTCTGGAGGGTCGGGCCGCGGCAGCGCCAGCAGGTCCCTACGATGATGTAGTTGGTAGAGGGCCTCGGCAGCGCCAGCAGGTCCCTTGGACGATGTAGGTTGCAGAGGGCCGCGGCAGCGCCACAGGTCCCTTGGACGACGTAGGTTGCAGAGGGCTGCGGCAGCGCCAGCAGGTCCCTTGGACGAGGAGGAAGGTTGCAGAAGGCCGCGGCAGCGCCGGCAGGCAGGACGATGGTTCACAAGGCAGGGCTGCGGCAGCGCCAGCAGTCCGTCAAGGATGAGTTCTTCAAGGTGTCTCTCGACTCCAGGATACAACTGCCTTCCTGCTCTGGAGCTGCCCCAGTTATAGGTCTGGCCTCCTTTGATGTCCGGACCCTCGCTCTTGGAGGTCGGGAGGTCCGGGATGAGAGAGTCCAGACACCCAGCAGGGGGGTGGAGCCAGCGCCCGGGGAGGCTGGGGGCGATCGGCACCTGGCGGGGGAGAGCCATCGACACTCCTCTCTCCCATTGACCTGCCAAGTGGTCCGTTCACCTCCTGGGTGGATGGTGGTGCCGGGATGTCGGGGCCTGGCCAGGCCCAGGGTTGGGGTCGAGCTGAGGCCACGCGGCCTCGTGGTGCAGTGTCCAAGATGGCGGCTGGGCCGGGCAATGGTGCTGGTGGTGGCCCAGTGATACAGAGATGTCCGGGAGCAGGCGTCCCGTAGGGGACGGGTTGCGGGTTGCTTCTGTGGGTCGTCGGGGTTGTTCTTCTGGGGACCCCGGGAGACCCGGTGTCCAGGCTCTGTCATGGGGGGAGGGAGCGAGCCCTTCACGAGGCCTGTCCAACATGCGTCCCCCCCAGCTGAAGGCGGGGAGAGTCACCCATCCTCTTGGGGACTCTCTTCGTCGAGGCGGAAAAAGCGTGACAGGCCGTCCGCATTGGCGTGGTCCTGACCTGGACGATGCTCCACAGTGAAGTCCATCCCCTGCAGGGAGATGGACCATCGCAACAGTTTGGGATTCTCCCCCCGCATCTGCATCAACCATTGTAGGGGGCGATGATCTGTTTGTACCCGGAAGTGGGTACCGAAGATGTAGGGCCGGAGCTTTTTGAGGGCCCACACTACTGCAAAGGCCTCCCGTTCGATGGTGCTCCAGCGCTGCTCTCGGGCCAGCAGGCGTCGGCTGATGAAGGCCACTGGCTGGTCGACTCCCTCGGGGTTTAGCTGGGAGAGGACTGCCCCAATGCCATGGTCGGAGGCATCCGTCTGGACGATGAACTCACGGCTGTAGTCGGGGGCCTGGAGCACAGCGGCGGTGCACATGGCGGCCTTCAGTTTCTCGAAGGCCGCTTGACAGTCCGGAGTCCAGTTGACAGTTTTGGGGTGTTTCTTGGATGTGAGTTCCGTGAGGGGCCCCACAATGCTGCCATAGTCCTTCACAAACCGCCTGTAGTATCCGGTGAGCCCCAAGAAGGCTCGGACCTCGGTTTGGGTGATGGGTGGTTGCCAGGACTGGATGGCAGCGATCTTGAGCTGGAGAGGGGCCACCAGACCCCTCCCGACTTGGTGCCCGAGGTAGGTCACGGACCCCTGGCCAATTTGGCACTTGCTGGCCTTGATGGTAAGGCCGGCCTGTTGGAGGGCGTGCAGGACTTCTCCGAGGTGGTGAAGGTGGTCTGTCCAGTGGCGGCTGTACACAGCGATATCGTCCAGGTAGGCGGCGCTGAATTCTTCGAGGCCCGCCAATACCTGGTTCACAAGTCGTTGGAAAGTGGTAGGGGCGTTTTTCATGCCGAATGGCATTACTTTGAAATGGTAGTGACCATCCGGGGTAGAGAAGGCAGATCGTTCTTGGGCTCTGGGGGTGAGGCCGATCTGCCAGTAGCCCGCTGTCAGATCATAGATGCTCAGGTAGCGGGCAGCCCCCATGCGGTCAACCAGTTCATCTGCTCGGGGAATGGGATGGGCGTCGGTTCGGGTGACAGCGTTCAGGCCCCGATAGTCGACGCAGAATCGGAGCTCGGGGGTGGTGCCCGGGGCAGCAGCTTTGGGAACCAGTACGACTGGGCTGGCCCAGGGGCTGTCGGATGGCTCGATGACTCCGAGTGTGAGCATTTTGGAGACTTCATCTTGGATGCAGGCGCTCACCCGATCTGGCACTCTGTACGGCCGGTGCCGGATAGGGGGACTGACCCCCGTGTCCACATCGTGAAGGCACCAGGGGGAGACCCCGGGGTGAGGGAGAACAGGCTTGCAATTTGCAGCAGGAGGGCCCGACAGTCTTGGTGCTGCTCCGGGGTCAGGGCATCGGCGAGTCGGACCCCGTCCACCGAGCTATCTTTCTCCCGGGTCCTCAGTAGGTCAGGTAGGGCCTCGGAATCTTCTTCTGCCCCACTATCTGTGGCCATCAGCAGGCTGAGCTCCGAGCGGACGAAGTGGGGCTTGAGTCTGTTGGCGTGAAGGACCCGGAGGGGGTTCCGGGGGGACTCCATGTCGATTAGATAGGTGACAGGGCCCTTGCGCTCGACCACCTTGAAGGGTCCTGTCCATTTGTCCTGCAAGGCACAAGGCTCGGTGGGAGACATTACCCATACTTGCTGACCCGGCTCGAACTCGATGGAGGAGGCATGTTGATCGTACCATTTCTTCATGTCCTCCTGACTGGCCTCGAGATTGGCTTTAGCGAGTTCCCTGAATCGCCGGGTCTGGTTGCGGAGGGTCAGGAGGTACTTATACACGTCCGGAGGGGTCTTCAGGGGGGCCATTTCCCATCCTTCTTTAACCAGGCTGAGGGGCCCCCGGACAGTGTGTCCGTACAGGAGCTCGAAGGGGCTGAAACCGAGGGATTTCTGGGGGACTTCTCGGTAGGCGAAGAGGAGGCACGGGAGCAGCACATCCCACTAGCGATGTAGGGGTTCCTCCAGCCCCATGATCATCCCCTTGAGCGTGCGGTTAAACCGCTCGACCAGTCCGTTTCCTTGCGGGTGATAGGGGGTCGTGAACCGGTACGTGACCCCGCACTGCTGCCAGAGAGATTTCATATATTTAGAGATAAAGTTCGTGCCTCTGTCGCGGACGACTTCCCGGGGGAATCCTACTCGGGAGAAGATCCCCATTAGGGCTCGGCCTACCACTGGTGCTGTTATAGTCCGAAGAGGAATGGCCTCGGGATAGCGGGTGGCGTGGTCCACCAGGACCAGGATGAATCGATGTCCTTGTGCTGTTCGGGGGTCCAGGGGCCCCACGATGTCTATTCCCACCCGTTCGAACGGGGTAGTTACGACGGGGAATGGCTGCAAGGGGGCTTTGATTTTTCGGCCGCTCTTCCCGCTGGCCTGGCAGGTGGGGCATGCTCGGCAGTGGTTGGAGACGTCATTTCGCATTTTGGGCCAGTAAAAGTGGGTTACCAGGCGGTTGTACGTTTTGTCTTGCCCCAAGTGCCCAGCAAGGGGGACATCGTGTGCCAAGTTCAAGAGGAAGTCCCTGAAGCGGAGGGGCACTACCAGTACCCGACTGGCCCCCAACTCTGCAATTCTTTGCTCGCTGTTGTAATGGCAGAGTTTTTGGCTCTCTTTAGCAGTGATATAGATCTTAGTCTTGCTCACATCTAGGATAGGTATTCTTAGCCTGTGTTGGCCCTTTTAAGCCCTTTCTTCGAGACCTAGAAGAGGATAGCTGCTTAATATGATGATAGATCCCTTATTCTTGACTCTAACCTGTCTATTGCCTATTGGCTTTGACATAGTAGACACATTGGTATGGTTTATGTAGGTATTCTGGCAGAGCTAAGGGGTATTTCATTCCTTTCAGGCCTACAGGCCTAGAACTAGAGGGACTCCATCTTGAGGGAGCTGAGAGGCTTTTTAGAGTAAAGGTAAAGTTTATAGTTAAAGCTGTTGTTCGCCCTAAGCGAACCGGAGAGAACCGGCCAGAGCTGAATCTAATCAGGAATTGTTCCCGGGCTCAGGTCTCTAGACGAAACAAGCAGACTGGTCACTGTGGGAGCGTCTAGCGCAAGGAGCCTGGTGCATGGGATTGGTGGGAGGAAGCTGCTGGCTGGAACTTTCCATGAGGAAACAGCATTCTATATCAGTGAAGTGCAGAGGCGGAGTCAGGCAGTCGTGTTGAGGTGGAGGAGTGGTAAGCAGTCGAGTGGAGTTGGCAGAGAGAGAGGATTCAAGCTGGAGAGAGCTGAGTTGAATAGTGAGCTGGAACTGAAGGAAGCAGTCAGAAGCAGTTACTTATCAGGAGGAGGTGTGAATAGCTGGAGTCTGAAGTAATGCCTTTTAGAAGAGACGGAGGAGAGATCGTGGACTAACCTGTGGGAGCAGCTGGAGTTATTTGGACATTGGCGCAGAGACAGAGTGAACAAGCTAGTGGAATGAAAAGCATTAGAGCGGCAGGAACCATTAGATTGAAGCTGGAAGGTGGAGACAGTTCGTGGGGGAGAGGAGTCCAGTGCAAAGTGATCAGCGCAGAGGTGTATCCAAGAGTGCAGGAGAGAGAGAGAGTCCGGGATGAGCCAAGGCACAGACGAGAGAGGAACCCAGATGACAGCTAGAACAAGACTTCACACTAATCAGGTGATATTGATTCCAGCACATTAGTTTACTTTACACTTGCATCTTAATCTTGTCTTTATTCCCTAGGCTATTGTATGTTTAATCCTTTCCCTTTCAGCGGTGTGTTCTATCTATAGTCTTTGTCAGTTACAGATCTGTGTAGGTGTTTATATTGTTCTAATAAAACCCCCAGTTTGTAGCAAACTACAATGTGCCTTGTATTCTTGTTCAATCCAGGTAAATGTATCTCCTAGGTGGTTATTATTTTTATGAATGGATGAGTAACCCCAATCAGGTAAGTGGTGATCACATAAATAGGGAGCGAGTGGACCTATGATGCCAAGAATAAGAGGTACATTATATTTGCTAACTCCTAATATTGTAGTAGCAAGCCCTTAGTGAATAGGGAGAGAGAGACTTCCCAACATATAACTGAAGGTGTTCATAGGAATGTGGTCGTCGTTGATATACGGCGTTAGTGAGAGCGCTGGGGTGGATGACCAGCGTGGATACCCACAGGATTGTGGCTTGTGTAAGTGAGAGCGCCAGGGGGGATACTGGCGTGTAGGTTTGCCGGATTGTAAACCGTTTGGAAAAGAGAGCATTGGGTTCTGCAGGCCCATGTGTAGACGCACCGGATTGTGTGTCATATCTGCCCTGGGGTAGATCAGTCTGGGTCGGAGTGGCCGCGAGACTAACTGATGTGAATAAGATATCCTTAGTAATCAGTGAGTATTCTTAGTATCCCTATAGATTTAGTGGTGTTTCTAATAATATGAGCTTGTATATTGCGAGTTCCCCATCCTCAGGTAGGTACCCAGGTGCCTGGATAGATGGTCCTGAGGAGGGAGGTGGTTACGTTCTGGCTGGGTTGGAGGGGCCCCTAGGGGCTGATCCCATCTAATCAGAAAATCCGGCCATGACAGCTGTATAGTAGGTCATTGTCCCAATAGATCCAGTGGGCCCCTGCGGTGTCTCCGGCGCTCTGGGCGAGTGCTTGCTGTCGGAGTCCCTCGAGGGAGGGACAGGTCTTCTGCTCCTGCCGGAATTGTTCCTGGGTGGGTCCACCCTCTTGACACCACTGAGCCAGTTCTGGAAGATCTTGGAGCGGAGTGGGCCCTTCTGGGGTTTGCTCTGGGGGATCAGTGTTGAAGGTGACTTCCTCTGGGTTGATCGGGGGCGGAGGTGCTGGCCATTCCGGTTCTTCGGGTCTGGGGATGGCACGGGCGGCCATGGACCGGGTTGTTACGCACGCCCAGTCCGGGAGGCCCAGCATCCCCAGGTGCTCTCTTCTCTCAACGGCCGCCCACGGGGAACTCTCGAGGTCGTTTCCCAGGAGGCAGTCCACGGGGGCATCATCGCGGACAGTCACTTTTAGCATGCCGGACACTCCTCCCCATTCGAAGGGGACGCAGGCCATCCGACACAGGCTCTCTGAATTGTCGGCTGATCGGACAGGGCAAAGAACGTTTGGCAGGATTTGTTCTGGGGTCACCAGGTGACAGCGGACTGCCGTCACACTGGCCCCGGTGTCGCGCAGAGCTTCGGCCTTGCACCCATTTATGCTCACCCACTGGCTGTATTTTCTGGTGTTGGCGGGTAGGGGAGCCTGCGGAATCATGTCTCTTTCCCCCAGGCAGGCCAGGGTCATGGCGGCAGGCTCCCACTCGGGCTGTTCCTGCTCGTACTCTTCATACTCCTCGGAGTTTTGCTCTTCTCCTAGCGCGGCAGCAGCGACCTGGCGGGGCACTGGAGTCTGGTTCTTCGGGCAGCTCGGGTCGCTGGCGTAGTGTCCGATTCGCTGGCACCGGTGGCAAGTAACGTTGGCTCGGAACCCTGGGCGCATCGGGGGGTTTCCCCTACCGGCCGGGGGCGGGGTGTTGCTGGCGGGAGCTGCCGGGACGGCATCTCGGCCCCGGCCCTGGCCTCCTCCTCCTCCTCCTCGGGGGCGATGGAGACCTTGGTTGTTTCTGTTCTGTTCACTTGGCCCACTCCGGGCCACGAGTGCTTTCCCATCGGTCAGCTTCGGCGGCGAGCTGCCGAGGTTCAGTCATTTTACTGTCAAGAAGATGCTGCCTGAGCTCGACGAAGCAATTGTTGGAGAGGTGCTCCCAGACCATGAGGTTAAAGAGTTGCTCGTAGGTGGTTACGTGGCTGCCCTTGATCCATCCCTCGAAGGCTCGACTGAAATAGTTCACATACTCTACCCAAGTTGTACCCGGGATCCGTTTGCAGTCGCGGAACCTCTGGCGGTACATCTCGGGCGTGCAGTGCGGGGTTACCTACCGGTTCACGACCCCCTATCACCCGCAAGGAAACGGACTCGTCGAGCGGTTTAACCGCACTCTCAAGGGGATGATCATGGGCCTGGAAGAACCCCTATGTCGCCAATGGGACGTGCTGCTCCCGTGCCTCCTCTTCGCCTACCGAGAGGTTCCCCAGAAATCCCTCGGTTTTAGCCCCTTCGAGCTCCTGTACGGACACCCTGTCCGGGGGCCCCTCAGCCTGGTCAAAGAAGAATGGGAGATGACCCCCCAGAAGACCCCTCCGGACGTGTATAAGTACCTCCTGACCCTCCGCAACCAGACCCGGCGGTTCAGGGAACTCGCCAAAGCCAATCTTGAGGCCAGTCAGGAGGACATGAAGAAATGGTTTGATCAGCATGCCTCCTCCATTGAGTTCGAGCCCGGTCAGCAAGTCTGGGTGATGTCTCCAGTTGAGCCTTGTGCCTTGCAGGACAAATGGACGGGGCCCTTCAAAGTGATTGAGCGCAAGGGCCCTGTCACCTACCTAATAGACATGGAGTCCCCCCGGAACCCCCTCCGGGTACTCCACGCCAACAGACTCAAGCCACACTTCGTACACTCGGAGCTCAGCCTACTGATGGCAACAGATAGTGGGGCGGAAGAAGACTCCGAGCCCCTCCCTGACCTACTGAGGACCGGTGAAAAAGATGGCTCAGTGGAAGGGGTCCGACTCTCCGATGCCTTGACCCCGGATCAATGCCAAGACTGTCGGGCTCTCCTGCTGCAATTTGCGAACCTGTTCTCGCTCACCCCGGGGGTCACCCCCGGGTGCCTCCATGACGTGGACACTGAGGATAGTCCCCCTATTCGACACAGGGCGTACCGAGTGCCGGATCGGGTGCGCGCCTGCATCCAGGACGAAGTCTCTAAAATGCTCGCACTCGGAGTGATCGAGCCATCCGACAGCCCCTGGGCCAGCCCAGTCGTACTGGTCCCCAAAGCTGCCGCCCCGGGCACCACCCCCGAGCTCCGATTCTGTGTAGACTATCGGGGCCTGAACGCTGTCACCCGAACCGACGCTCACCCCATTCCACGGGCAGATGAACTGGTTGACCGTATGGGGGCTGCCCGCTACCTGAGCATCTTCGACCTGACAGCGGGCTACTGGCAGATCGGCCTCATCCCCCGAGCCCAAGAACGATCTGCCTTCTCTACCCCGGATGGCCACTACCATTTCAAAGTGATGCCATTCGGCATGAAAAACGCTCCAGCTACCTTCCAACGACTCGTGAACCAGGTATTGGCGGGCCTCGAAGAATTCAGTGCTGCTTACCTGGACGATATCACTGTGTACAGTCGTCACTGGGCCGACCACCTTCACCACCTCCAAGAAGTCCTGCACGCCCTCCAACAGGCCGGCCTTACCATCAAGGCCAGCAAATACCAGATTGGCCAGGGGTCCGTGACCTACCTCGGACACCAAGTGGGGAGCGGTCTGGTGGCCCCCCTCCAGCTCAAGATCGCTGCCATCCAGTCCTGGCAGCCACCCGTCACCCAAACCGAGGTCCGAGCCTTCTTGGGGCTCACCGGATACTACAGACGGTTTGTGAAAGACTATGGCAGCATTGTGGGGCCCCTCACAGAACTCACATCCAAGAAAAAAAAACAAAACCGTCAACTGGACTCCGGACTGTCAAGCGGCCTTCGAGAAGTGGAAGGCCGCCATGTGCACCGCCCCGTGCTCCAGGCCCCCGACTACAGCCGAGAATTCCTCGTCCAAACGGACGCCTCGGATCATGGCATTAGGGCAGTCCTCTCTCAACTCAACGCCGAGGGGGTCGATCAGCCAGTGGCCTTCATCAGCCGACGCCTGCTAGCCCGAGAGCAGCGCTGGAGCACCATCAAACGGGAGGCCTTCACAGTGGTATTGGCCCTCAAGAAACTCCGGCCCTACCTCTTCGGTACCCATTTCAGGGTACAAACAGATCACAGACCCCTGCAATGGTTGATGCAGATGCGGGGGGAAAATCCAAAACTGTTACGATGGCCCATCTCCCTGCAGGGGATGGACTTCACTGTGGAGCATCGCCCTGGCCAAGACCACGCCAACGCGGACGGCCTGTCACGATTTTTCCGCCTCGACGAGGAGAGTACCCAAGAGGATGGGTGACTCTCCCCGCCTTCAGCTGGGGGGGACGCATGTTGGACAGGCCTCGTGAAAGGCCCTCTCCCTCCCCACATGATAGGGTCCGAGCACGGACTCTCCCGGTGTCGCCAGGGGAACCACCCCAGCAACCCACAGAAGCAACCCGCAACCTGTCCCCCACGGGACGCCTGCTCCCGAACATTCCAGCATCGGCTGACCCGGGCCCCCGTCAGCACCATTGCCGGCCCAGCCGCCATCTTGGACACTGCACCACGAGGCCGCGTGGCCTCAGCTCGACCCCAACCCAGGGCCTGGCCAGGCCCCGACATCCCGGCACCACCATCCACCCAGGAGGTGAACGGACCACTTGGCAGGTCAATGGGAGAGAGGAGTGTCGATGGCTCTCCCCCGCCAGGTGCCGATCGCTCCCAGCCTCCCCGGGCGCTGGCTCCACCCCCCTGCTGGGTGTCTGGACTCTCTCATCCCGGACCTCCCGACCTCCAAGAGCGAGGGTCCGGACATCAAAGGAGGCCAGACCTATAACTGGGGCAGCTCCAGAGCAGGAAGGCAGTTGTATCCTGGAGTCGAGAGACACCTTGGAGAACTCATCCTTGACGGACTGCTGGCGCCGCCGCAGCCCTGCCTTGTGAACCATCGTCCTGCCTGCTGGCGCTGCCGCGGCCTTCTGCAACCTACATCCTCGTCGGGACCTGCTGGCGCTGCCGCGGCCCTCTGCAACCTACATCCTCGTCGGGACCTGCTGGCGCTGCCGCGGCCCTCTGCAACCTACATCCTCGTCGGGACCTGCTGGCGCTGCCGCGGCCCTCTGCAACCTACACCTCCATCGGGACCTGCTGGCGCTGCCGCGGCCCATCCTTGTGTGAACCAACGCTCCTGCCTGCTGGCGCTGCCGTGGCCCTTCTCAAGTGAGACTTATCATCCGAGCCTGCTGGCGCTGCCGCGGCCCGACCTCCCAGAACTCCGAGCTCGAGGATTGTGAGCTATTCGTCGTACCACCAGTACCAGACCGGTACCAAGACTGTCCCGCTACCCTTTTCCCCTCAGAGACTAGAATTGAGAGGACCCTCGTGTCCCGATCTCACTGTATCACTGATAACCTTGCTTCAAGAAACCTTATATAAAGAGTGTTGTCCTCATCCTTGTGTGGTGTCCATCTGTGGGGGGGAAGTTACTTGTCTGTGCGATCGCTGGAGACGGCCCTCTCCGGAGGCCTCTCCCCTTGTCCTCGGCCGACCCTCCAGGTCTCCGTCTAACAGTGAGGCATTCAGCAGTGTGAGGCGTGCAGCTGTGTGAGGTGTACAGCGTACAGCGTGCAGCAGTGTGTGGCATGCAGCAGTGTGTGGCATGCAGCAGCGTGAGGCGGGCAGCAGTGTGTGGCATGCAGCAGTGTGTGGCGTGCAGCAGTGTGTGTCATGCAGCAGTGTGTGGCGTGCAGCAGTGTGTGGTGTACAGCAGTGTGAGGCGTGCAGCAGTGTGTGGCGTGCAGCAGTGTGTTGCGTGCAGCAGTGTGTTTGTGTGCAGCAGTGTGTGGCATGCAGCAGTGTGTTGCATGCAGCAGTGTGTGGTGTGCAGCAGTGTGAGGCATGCAGCAGTGTGAGGCGTGCAGCAGTGTGAGGCGTGCAGCAGTGTGAGGCGTGCAGCAATGTGTGGCGTGCAGCAGTGTCATGCGTGCAGCAGTGTGATGAGTGCAGCAGTGTGAGGCGTCAGCAGTGTGAGGCGTGCAGCAGTGTGTGGATTGCAGCAGCGTGAGGCGGGCAGCAGTGAGTGGCGTGCAGCAGTGTGTGGCATGCAGCAGTGTGTGGCGTGCAGCAGTGTTTGGCATGCAGCAGTGTTTGGCATGCAGCAGTGTGTGGCGTGCAGCAGTATGTGGCGTGCAGCAGTGTGTGGCATGCAGCAGTGTGTGGCATGCAGCAGTGTGTGGCATGCAGCAGTGTGTGGCCTGCAGCAGTGTGAGGTGTGCAGCAGTGTGTGGCGTGCAGAAGTGTGTGGTGTGCAGCAGTGTGTGGCATGCAGCAGTGTGTAGCATGCAGCAGTGTATGGTGTGCAGCAGTGTGTGGCATGCAGCAGTGTGAGGCGTGCAGCAGTGTGAGGCCTGCAGCAGTGTGTGGCATCTAGCAGTGTGATGCGTGCAGCAGTGTGATGCGTGCAGCAGTGTGATGCGTGCAGCAGTTTGAGGCATGCCGCAGTGTGAGGCGTGCAGCAGTGTGAGGCGTGCAGCAGTGTGTGGCGTGCAGCAGCATGCGGCAGGCAGCAGTGTGTGGCGTGCAGCAGTGTGTGGCATGCAGCATTGTGTGGTGTGCAGCAGTGGGTGGCATGCAGCAGTGTGTGGCGTGCAGCAGTGTGTGGTGTACAGCAGTGTGAGGCGTGCAGCAGTGTGTGGCGTGCAGCAGTGTGAGGTGTGCAATAGTGTGCAGCGTGCAACAGTGTGAGCAATGCAGCAGTGTGCAGCGTGCAGCAGTGTGAGGCATGCAGCAGTTTGAGGCATGCAGCAGTGTGTGGCGTGCAGCAGTGTGTGGTGTGCAGCAGTGTGTGGGATGCAGCAGTGTGTGGCGTGCAGCAGTGTGTGGCATGCAGCAGTGTGAAGCGTGCAGCAGTGTGAGTAATCCAACAGTGTGAATAATGCAGCAGTGTGAGTAATGCAGCTGTGTGCAGCAAAGTGAGTCGGGCAGCAGTATGAGGCGGGCAGCAGTGTGCAGTATGCAGCAGTATGAGTAATGCAGCAGTGTGAGGCGTGCAGCAGTGTGAGGCGTGCAGCAGTGTGTGGCGTGCAGCTGTGTGCTGCTTGCAGCAGTGTGTGGCGTGCAGCAGTGTGTGGCGTGCAGCAGTGAATTAAAATGAAAATACACTTATACAGCGCGATTGCTGCCCTGGGGCGTCCAAGCGCTAGGGAACCAGAAGAGGGGGTGTAATGAGGCTGACAGAAACTGGAAGAAGATGGGGGGCTGAATTGATTACGGGGATTTGAATAGATGGGTTTTAAGTTGCTTACGGAAGGAGGCAAGGTTAGGGTTAGATCTCAGGTGAGGGGGTAGGGCGTTCCAGGTTTTTGAGGCGTTGAAGGTGAACATTCTTCCACCTGCTCTAGACCTCTTGATTCTGGGAACTTTTGCCATAAAAGCCTGGCTAGAACGTAGTTCACGGCCTGGGTGGTATTGGCTGACTAGGCTACGCAAGAGTTTTGGGCCCGAGTCCCAGAAGGCCTGATGGGCAATACACATTGCCTTAAAGGTGACTCTTTTTCGTACTGGCAGCCAGTGAAGGCTGGTCAGTGCCTCTCTGACTGAAGTTCTTCGTGGAATTTGCAGTAGGGTGCGAGCCGCACAGTTCTGCACCAGTTGCAGCCTATTTAATGTGTACTCTGGGGCTCCCAAGTAAAGGACGTTATTTGAGTCCAGGCGTGATTGTATTATACCCTGAATAGCTGTTTGTTTAGCCTCCATAGGGAGCAGGGGTAGGACCTTCTTCAATGTCCGAAGGAGTCCAAAGCAGGTGGCGGAAAGCTTTGTGGCCTGGGTGTTAAAAGTGAGGTTCTGGTCCAGCCATACCCCTAGGCTTTTGATGTTATCTTTCGGGGCCGGGGGGGGGCCTAGACAGGTGGGCCATAATGACTTGAAGAAGGTCGGGTCGGCCGGGCCTAGCAGCATGAGCTCCGTTTTGTCCCCATTCAGCTTCAGTGAGGACAGCGTCATCCAGGACTTCACCTCCTCCAGACATTTGGTTAGACCCCCCGATGGAGAGTGTTGGGCTTCCTGCGCTAAGGAGACCACCAGCTGTGTGTCGTCCGCATAGGAAATGATCTTAACTCCATACGGACGAACTACATCAGCCAGTGGCCTCATATAGATATTAAAAAGCGCAGGGCTTAAAGAGGAGCCCTGGGGGACTCCACACTTCATCGGTATGCTGGAAGAGACGGCTTGTCCGTCAAATATCTGGAACGACCTGTCACTCAGGAAGGATTTTATCCAGAGCCAGGCCTTGTCCACAATGCCGACGTTTGCTATACGGTTCAGTAAGGTGTTATGACTGACCGTGTCAAACGCCGCACTGAGATCAAGGAGGACCACTGCCACTGATCCTCCTTGATCGATGATTCTTCTGGACTCCTCAACGACCATAAGGAGGGCGGACTCTGTTCCATGCTTGGGCCTGAATCCTGTCTGTGTAGGGTCTAACAGCAGATTGCTTTCCAGGTAGTTGACCAATTGGAGATTGATATATTTCTCTGCAATTTTACTTACCCAGGGGAGTAGTGAGATCGGGCGGTAATTGGCAAAGTCCGAGGGATCCAAATGAGGCTTTTTTATTAGTGCTCGAACCATTGCCTTTTTCCAGGCAGGAGGAACCGTGGCAGAGTCAATGGACGCATTCACTAGATTCATGATGATGGGTAGAACCGTCTGGGATGCGAGTAACATTGTCTCTGGGGGGGCCGGGTCTGTTGGTGAGCCGGATTTCACTTTCCGAGCTATGGATTTAACTGCTTCTAGGTCCATACAAGTGAAGTGGTCGAGTGTGGAGAGGGAGGCAAGCTCTGGGTCTGACCCTCCGTTGTTGTTATGAGGCGACGTGAACACAGTGCTGGTAGGGAAGGAGGAATATATGTTGTTCACCTTGGCCGAGAAGAATTCTGCCAGGTCGTTACATTGGGCAATTGATTTGTCCTCGTGAACACTGGAGGGGGGTGGTTTAATCAGGGACTGCAGAGTTTGGAAGATTTCCCTGGGTTTGGAAGATGAGGTTAAGATTTTGTTCGAGAAGTATTCTGTTTGGGCAGTTTTTATCTGCTCTTTATAGGTTTTTATTTCTTCCCGATATCGAGTTTTGTCTTCCATAGCGTAGTTCTCGCGCCATTTTCTTTCTGCTTTCCGGCAATGTCGCTTTTTGTCTCTAAGGGCTTGTTGGAAATGGGATCCCTGGCTGGCCAGGGCTTTCGCCAAAGTCAGTCAGAGACCACCACTCCCAAGTCAGGGCAAGGGAGTCACACACCAAGGCAACCCCCACTCGCCCTCTAGGTAACGTGGCGCGAGCAGTCTAGGCTAAACTTGGAGGCAGTATGAGTTAAGTCTTTGCGCATGCACCCGAGCAACAACACCCAAGGCCCACCACAAAGAAAGACTCCACACAAGGTTATATAAAAATAGCCTTTGTATTCCAATAAACATACATTAGATAAAACACACACTTTACATTGTGCCAGAGGCACGGGCAGAATTTACAGGGGATAATGTACAGGACAGGGCCACCTGGACCACTGTCAAGGGTAGGCACTTTTAGAAATAATACTTTCAGAAATAGCACTTTTTGGATCATAGAATTATCACTGTAGCACAAAATTAACATACAACCAGTCACTACTGGTACCAGGTGAGCACCACCTATGCAACCCTCACTATCTTAGGAGATTACACTAGGGAACCTGGGCTCTGCTAGCACCACCTGTACTAGCAAGAAGGAAACAACCACCTACATATCACACTACCTGTAGGGGTGTAAGAACATAACACATGATGCAATGCATAACATTCATTCAGAGGTGTAAGCAAAATGAACAATTGCGCCAAACTCACGTAAGTCACCACCTGTGACTGTCCCTAGGCCCTCTGGCCTTGTTGGGGCTAGGACGCCCTGTGTCCAATGTCAGGGGGGGCCTAAACGGAGCAGTTGCCCACAAAGTGCTGGGCAACTGGGTAGCACAATGATGGGGGGCAACACGCTTGGGGAGCCTCACAGGCTCTGCAGAATGACTGTCCCCTTGGAGCCTCTCGGGGCTCTTAAACAACAATGGGGTCGCCTGAGCCTCTCTGGGCTCTTAACTCATGATGTGCCCCTCAAGAGCCTCTCGTGGCTCTAACAAATGGTGTGCCCCTCAAGAGCCTCTCGTGGCTCTGAAACCAAAAAAAAAAGATGCAGCCTCACTGGGCTGTTGGGCTCCCTCACGGGGGACCCGGGAACACTGGGGGTGCCTCGAGCCTCTCACTAGGCTCCGAACACCAAATGGGGGCGGGGAGCCTCTCAGGGCTCGAAATACCGGATGCGGCCGTGGGGGGAGCCTCCTAGGCTCAACAAAGGAATGCCCCTGGAGCCTCGTGGCTCCCAAACAAATGCTGCCGTGGTTGGAGTCCCTCCCGGACTCGAGACAGCAAAATACCACGCGGGAGTCCCCCAGCCCTTCTACACTCACCGGGCTATCCTCGGGGGACTCTGCAGGCGTTGGGGTCCTTCTCGGCGGGCTCTTCTTCTCCCCGGGGCTTCTTCTTTCACATGGGAGCCCCGGCAGGCAGCAGCTTCCGCCTGCCTTTCTGTCCTGCCCCCGGCCTGCCTGACTTCCGGGTCGCGGCTGCGGGGCGGGACTTTCGTCGGGCCGCACTCTGATTGGCCGGCTTCTCAGCTGCTTCCGGGTCGCCGTGGGCAGAGCGGCGGCCCGGGGATAATTCACGGCCAGAATCTGTGCAAATGCCGGGTGGGCACCGGCTCCTTTTAAAATATTAGATCGAGGTGGGCACTCGATCTGGGGGCCAACAACAAATAGCGGCAAGGTCCCTGGCGAGGTGGGCACTCGCCAGGGGCTCGAAAATCGGCAATTTTAGACGGCAAATGCCGGGTGGGCACCGGCTCGGGACAATAAAGCGCCCTGAGGCGCTGGGAGGAAATCGAGTGCGCTCTCAGCGCTAGGTGGCTGATCTAGCGCCGCAAATCAAGCGAAGCGCTCCCAGGTCCCCGGAGAGAAATTGCTAGCGCTCCTCGCGCTAGCAATAATCCTAACGCTTCCAGGTGCCCTCAGCAGGGCAGGGTCCCAGGAAAGTTCCTTGTGGAATGTAGGGGGGGGCAAGGCTGGGCCCAGAGCCAGCACACTGGGTCTCCAGGCAGGGAGACACTCCAAGTGGCGGTCCTCTGGCCCAGCAGCAGCAACAGCCCCCTCAAGTAGGATCCTGTCAGAGAACAGTTTCAGTGGGGACACAGCCCCATTTTTATACACCCAATCCTTTGTCTGAAGGTGCAGGGTGGGGGCGGAACCAGTCGCAGCTGGTTCTTGAGTACCCTTGATGGCCCAACCACCCCTTTCTTTCACTGGCAGGGCTAGGGTCGTTAGACACACCACAGGGGGGCGGAGCCAGCATTGTGTGGGGAAAACCCAGCCCATCCAGGACACAGGTACACTCCTCCCACACATCACTCATGCTAATCTCCCACTCACCACCGGGCAGACCCATCCAGACTTCCTGGAGCCTGGCATGCCAGCCAATCACGCTCCAGCACCCTCACTGCACACATATCTCAATGTCCAGAAGTAGCACTTCCCTTCTAGACACATACATGCCGCAGACACCATCTCGCAGCATTCACTCTCACGAGTTTACACATACTAAACTCGAGCCTGCACTCCCCACGCATCAGGAACTACCAGGGACACACACATTCCCCATGCATTCCTATGGGAGGGCAGGCCAGCCATACTACACACACGCACTTTCACTCTGGGACCCAGGGAAAAGTGCGCAGAGACCCAAAAATCACTAACACAGGGTCACAAATAAAGCAAAAAGTCTAGGGGTGAACCTGCCCTAAGGGCCAAGTCCAACACAACCCCCTTCCAGCCAAAACGCAGGGGAGAACAATCACCACCGTGATGGACTTCCCTGCTTGGGGCGATAGAACACGGACGCAGGCCCGCCACTGCCGGGACACCCTCCTGTTCTATGCCACGGTGAACCCCTAGGGTTCCTTCTAAAGCTACTGTAAGGACCAACTGGGCTACCCCACTGGTACTCCTCAGCTGTCCGCGGCCAGGACCAGGCCCTGGGCCACCCAGGTGCCACCGGTCCTTGCCAATTCGCAGAGCGGGGGGTAGTAACCCCTGGCACATAGTATCCATTCTCCACTCTCCCTGTCTGCAAGACAGGACTGGACTGCCACTGGTTCTCCAGCCTAGGGTCTACAACCTTAGGTGGACCAGGAGTCGCAGGGAAGGCTCTCCTCCCCTTACCTCTTCTCCTAGGGTTCCTCCTCCTCCGGCGAGGGGTACACCTAGCACGCCATTCCAACCCAGGGTTTAACCCCTCAGGCTGCACCGGGGTCAGAGGTGGGCTTTCCCACCCTCTGCACCCCCTTCCAGAGGTCTGCCCTCTCCCAACTGGAGAAGTTCCTCTGGAAGAAGAACCGGTCAGGACACTGGTTACAGTCGTCCTACCCTTCAGGTCAGGCTGATCCTGAACCTGGCCATCCACCCGCCGGTCTAAAACCTTTGGTGGAACAATTGCCTGGCACTCCAGGACTTCTGGGGATTCACACACAATCCCCCTGAGGCTGACACATGACCCATGTGTCGTGTGACTGTCTGCCCGGCGCAGATCTCCCGCCTCCTGTCCACCTGACAGTGCGCAAAGATCCCCCAGCACAGAAGTGGCGCCACCCGGGTCCCCCCAAGAAGATCTAGCCCAACTGGCTAGTCTCTGGTCCACTGGTGCATCCACTGGGAAACTCATCCCCCAATCACTCCTCACGCTGGACTCCTGTACCCTCCCCACCGGAGCGGTACTGCCAGCCTCTAGAACCACAGGAGCTCTGGTTACAGACGCTCCAGGTCCTCTACTCACGGGGAGATCCTCCTCAAATGGGCTAACAGGACAGCCTAGGTCCCCAACCTGGTGTTCCCTCAAGAAACCACCCAGGTTCTGAGACAGGGCTTTGGGCCTCTGGGGGCATTCAGCCACCCACTGACTCCTGCTCCACTGAGCCAGGTAGTCAGCCCCTACACCCTTCTCACTATACTGGGACCTAGCTGGGCTACACTGAGCCTCTTCCACCACGCTGGGCTGGAAGATCCCTGACCCACTACTTTCGGAGTCACTCCCTAATGACTCAAAGGAACCTCTTGCACTCTCCCAGTGCTCTGCTTCATCTGCAAGGTCCCAAGGACTAAGGGATTCAGACTTCAACAGGTGCTGGCGCAACTCTGGACCAACAACACTGAGCAACTGCTCTTTGAGAAACATATTCAGTACTCCGTCTCTCTCATCATCCGAGCTAGCCGCCAGCCAATCCCACATTGCATCAGAACAGTCATCCACAAACTCCCCCCACTCCTGGTGAGGCAGTCTCCTAAGGTTCCTGAACTTCATCCGGCACTCCTCCTCTTGGGAGCAAGGGACCATACGTTGGGCCCTGGGTAGGGGACTTCCTACACTGAAGTCTAAATAGCTGCCACCACTGGACTCAACCCTCCCTGGGGGATCCAGAAAATTATGACTGCAGTCAGGGGATAACCTACACTCTAGGGCTATCTTCTCCCTGGCCAAGGCCCTCTCAGCCTCTGCAGTCCGCTCATTCACACCCAGCTGCGCCATCTCTCTGGCATACTCTAACCTGAGCTTCTCCATGGCCAGCTGGTGCTCCCTCTCTTCTCTCCTATCCACCCACTCCTCTGGGGACAGGGAAAGGGATGGGGTGCTACATCTGACACTGGACCCAGCAAGGGACTCCCTATCTAGGGGGTACTCGCTCTCTGCTGGCGCCCATCCACTGTCAAACTCACTCTCCACATCAGACTCTTCAGGGCTCCCCTCAGACCCACCACCCTCATGGTGTGCGGTCTGGGCCCTCTCCCTCTCACTGTGCTCACGCTCCCAGTCACTCTTCTGCCACAGGATCATGTTATCCCTAAGCTTGGACTGGGTGTCTGACTCACTCACTGGGATGTCTCTCTCCTTGCATAACCGTACCAACTCATGCACACTGTACTTAAACAGGCCACAAAGGTTAAAAGGAGATTCCATCTTGACAGGATGCCCACAGACACATGCAACACAAGGGACCTAGCAATCTGAAGTAAAAGTACACAATTCCAAAACTTCCACACTCTCCTTAAAAAAAAGAACTCACTCATGCGTCCAGGGAAACACACCATTCATCCACACACACCCTCCCCTCGGATCGGTGAGGCAGTTTCTACCACCCCTGACTTCTCAACCTGACCACATGTGACACAGGTACCAAACTCTGGAAGCAGGGCGGGGGACAAATGTACTGAACACAATTATCAAATGACACTCTTCAGGAGAAGAAACAATGGAACTTTACCAAAAACACAATAATCCCCAAAATGTGGTTATCTAACGAATGTAGAGCTTTGAAGTGCGGCCTGTCGCCACTGCGGTACAACGCAAACACAAATCCTTATCCCACCGCTGCCACCAATGTTGGAAATGGGATCCCTGGCTGGCCAGGGCTTTCGCCAAAGTCAGTCAGAGACCACCACTCCCAAGTCAGGGCAAGGGAGTCACACACCAAGGCAACCCCCACTCGCCCTCTAGGTAACGTGGCGCGAGCAGTCTAGGCTAAACTTGGAGGCGGTATGAGTTAAGTCTTTGCGCATGCACCCCAGCAACAACACCCAAGGCCCACCACAAAGAAAGACTCCACACAAGGTTATATAAAAATAGCCTTTGTATTCCAATAAACATACATTAGATAAAACACACACTTTACATTGTGCCAGAGGCACGGGCAGAATTTACAGGGGATAATGTACAGGACAGGGCCACCTGGACCACTGTCAAGGGTAGGCACTTTTAGAAATAATACTTTCAGAAATAGCACTTTTTGGATCATAGAATTATCACTGTAGCACAAAATTAACATACAACCAGTCACTACTGGTACCAGGTGAGCACCACCTATGCAACCCTCACTATCTTAGGAGATTACACTAGGGAACCTGGGCTCTGCTAGCACCACCTGTACTAGCAAGAAGGAAACAACCACCTACATATCACACTACCTGTAGGGGTGTAAGAACATAACACATGATGCAATGCATAACATTCATTCAGAGGTGTAAGCAAAATGAACAATTGCGCCAAACTCACGTAAGTCACCACCTGTGACTGTCCCTAGGCCATCTGGCCTTGTTGGGGCTAGGACGCCCTGTGTCCAATGTCAGGGGGGGCCTAAACGGAGCAGTTGCCCACAAAGTGCTGGGCAACTGGGTAGCACAATGATGGGGGGCAACACGCTTGGGGAGCCTCACAGGCTCTGCAGAATGACTGTCCCCTTGGAGCCTCTCGGGGCTCTTAAACAACAATGGGGTCGCCTGAGCCTCTCTGGGCTATTAACTCATGATGTGCCCCTCAAGAGCCTCTCGTGGCTCTAACAAATGGTGTGCCCCTCAAGAGCCTCTCGTGGCTCTGAAACCAAAAAAAAAAGATGCAGCCTCACTGGGCTGTTGGGCTCCCTCACGGGGGACCCGGGAACACTGGGGGTGCCTCGAGCCTCTCACTAGGCTCCGAACACCAAATGGGGGCGGGGAGCCTCTCAGGGCTCGAAATACCGGATGCGGCCGTGGGGGGAGCCTCCTAGGCTCAACAAAGGAATGCCCCTGGAGCCTCGTGGCTCCCAAACAAATGCTGCCGTGGTTGGAGTCCCTCCCGGACTCGAGACAGCAAAATACCACGCGGGAGTCCCCCAGCCCTTCTACACTCACCGGGCTATCCTCGGGGGACTCTGCAGGCGTTGGGGTCCTTCTCGGCGGGCTCTTCTTCTCCCCGGGGCTTCTTCTTTCACATGGGAGCCCCGGCAGGCAGCAGCTTCCGCCTGCCTCTCTGTCCTGCCCCCGGCCTGCCTGACTTCCGGGTCGCGGCTGCGGGGCGGGACTTTCGTCGGGCCGCACTCTGATTGGCCGGCTTCTCAGCTGCTTCCGGGTCGCCGTGGGCAGAGCGGCGGCCCGGGGATAATTCACGGCCAGAATCTGTGCAAATGCCGGGTGGGCACCGGCTCCTTTTAAAATATTAGATCGAGGTGGGCACTCGATCTGGGGGCCAACAACAAATAGCGGCAAGGTCCCTGGCGAGGTGGGCACTCGCCAGGGGCTCGAAAATCGGCAATTTTAGACGGCAAATGCCGGGTGGGCACCGGCTCGGGACAATAAAGCGCCCTGAGGCGCTGGGAGGAAATCGAGTGCGCTCTCAGCGCTAGGTGGCTGATCTAGCGCCGCAAATCAAGCGAAGCGCTCCCAGGTGCCCGGAGAGAAATACACAGCGCTCCTCGCGCTAGCAATAATCCTAACGCTTCCAGGTGCCCTCAGCAGGGCAGGGTCCCAGGAAAGTTCCTTGTGGAATGTAGGGGGGGGCAAGGCTGGGCCCAGAGCCAGCACACTGGGTCTCCAGGCAGGGAGACACTCCAAGTGGCGGTCCTCTGGCCCAGCAGCAGCAACAGCCCCCTCAAGTAGGATCCTGTCAGAGAACAGTTTCAGTGGGGACACAGCCCCATTTTTATACACCCAATCCTTTGTCTGAAGGTGCAGGGTGGGGGCGGAACCAGTCGCAGCTGGTTCTTGAGTACCCTTGATGGCCCAACCACCCCTTTCTTTCACTGGCAGGGCTAGGGTCGTTAGACACACCACAGGGGGGCGGAGCCAGCATTGTGTGGGGAAAACCCAGCCCATCCAGGACACAGGTACACTCCTCCCACACATCACTCATGCTAATCTCCCACTCACCACCGGGCAGACCCATCCAGACTTCCTGGAGCCTGGCATGCCAGCCAATCACGCTCCAGCACCCTCACTGCACACATATCTCAATGTCCAGAAGTAGCACTTCCCTTCTAGACACATACATGCCGCAGACACCATCTCGCAGCATTCACTCTCACGAGTTTACACATACTAAACTCGAGCCTGCACTCCCCACGCATCAGGAACTACCAGGGACACACACATTCCCCATGCATTCCTATGGGAGGGCAGGCCAGCCATACTACACACACGCACTTTCACTCTGGGACCCAGGGAAAAGTGCGCAGAGACCCAAAAATCACTAACACAGGGTCACAAATAAAGCAAAAAGTCTAGGGGTGAACCTGCCCTAAGGGCCAAGTCCAACAGGGCTTCTGTATACCATGGGGCTGTTTTTTGGGTACGTTTAGCCGACGATTTTTTGAGGGGGAGAATGGTCTCAAGAGAGTGCAAAATCCAGCTTTCGTATTCCTGGTTTGCCAGACAAGGGTCTTCATTATTTGAAGGAAGACTTTCCACTAGTTTGCTTGTCCATTCGTCTACTTGTATCCGTGCCCACGATCTCACGTATCTAATCGAGGGGGTGGCAGGGATGGGTTTCTCAGTGAGCCAGGTGAGGGGCACCAAGGAATGATCCGTCCATGGGAGGGGAAGAGGAGAGTCGGTTGAAAGTTCTGCGCAGTTGCTGAATACTGGGTCCAGCAGGTGTCCCTTTGTATGGGTAGGAGTGTTCACTCGTTGAATGAGTTGTAGTGCGGCCAGGTCGTCAGTTAAGGTAATGGCCGTCACATCTGCTGGTGAGTCAAAGTGTAGGTTGAGGTCGCCTTACACGATGAAGTTGGCAGCAGCGCAGATACGAGGTGCTATAGTTGCTGGGAGGCTGCTATGAAATTATTTTGGGGGGCAGGGTGGGCGGTATATCAAGGTGCCCGAGAGGCAGTGGTTGGGGGAAAACTCCAGCGCGAAAGCTAAGTTTTCACAGTCTGGGATGTTTTCCGTTATAGGCCGGCAGCGATATTGATCTTTTACTATGATTGCAAGTCCTCCCCCTCTGCCATCTGGTCGATCTTGACGAGTGATTTGATAGCCGGCGGGGAGGGCGGCAACCACATCGGGGTCAGAGTCAGACGTTAACCATGTTTCCGTAAGAAACAGCGCGTCTGGCTTGCGTTCTTCTAATAGGAGGGATATTTCCAGCTTGTGTTTGGGGAGGTATCGGCAGTTTAAAAGGAGCATGCGGTATTCGTGGCGTGGGGGTTTCCTCTGCCTTGTGGGGAGGGAGGCAGTGCATTTAGGACAGTTGGCAGGAAGTGATGTGGTATCAAGAGCATACCTTCGACAGTCATGTTCCATGGGTCTCAGGTCGTGGAGGGTGGCCGAGCTGTAGGCCAGGGTCTGGTTTGCCTGGATAGTAGGTGGTATGGCCCCTGGCCCGGACTCGGCGCGGACGAGCGCAGATGAGCTTGCCTTATGCGCGCCTTCGGCGCGCATTCGTCGCGCCCGCTGCGCTCGTCCGCTGCGCTTCCTGAAAGGACACATTTTTATAGTCAGTAGTCAGGGAGTGCGCGAGGGGGCGTGGCCTGTCCGGTAGGCGTGGCCAATGTGTTCAGAATGGCGTCGCTGGTAAACAAACACTCTCCGATGGCAGCCTATTGCTCAGCTGTCCTCCCGGGGGTTTGTGCAGCGCGAGGTGCTCAGGAGGGGGGGGTAAGTGCAGCGGAGGTGGATTAAAACACAAGCAATTCCGTTTTAAAAATATCAGCGCTTCCGCTTCTACTCCCGGCTCAAGCCTCAGGAGGTTCCAATTTTAAGCTGTAGGCGCTAGGATTCAGCGCGCTTTTATGGCGAGGAACGAGTGAGGGGGCGTGGCCTGTCCGGTAGGCGTGGCCAATGTGTTCAGAATGGCGTCGCTGGTAAACAAACACTCTCCGGTGGCAGCCTATTGCTCAGCTGTCCTCCCGGGGGTTTGTGCAGCGCGAGGTGCTCAGGAGGGGGGGTAAGTGCAGCGGAGGTGGATTAAAACACAAGCAATTCCGTTTTAAAAATATCAGCGCTTCCGCTTCTACTCCCGGCTCAAGCCTCAGGAGGTTCCAATTTTAAGCTGTAGGCGCTAGGATTCAGCGCGCTTTTATGGCGAGGAACGAGTGAGGGGGGCGTGGCCTGTCCGGTAGGCGTGGCCAATGTGTTCAGAATGGCGTCGCTGGTAACAAACACTCTCCGGTGGCAGCCTATTGCTCAGCTGTCCTCCCGGGGGTTTGTGCAGCGCGAGGTGTCAGGAGGGGGGGTAAGTGCAGCGGAGGTGGATCAAAACACAAACAATTCCGTTTTAAAAATATCAGCGCTTCCGCTTCTACTCCCGGCTCAAGCCTCAGGAGGTTCCAATTTTAAGCTGTAGGCGCTAGGATTCAGCGCGCTTTTATGGCGAGGAACGAGTGAGGGGGGCGTGGCCTGTCCGGTAGGCGTGGCCAATGTGTTCAGAATGGCGTCGCTGGTAAACAAACACTCTCCGGTGGCAGCCTATTGCTCAGCTGTCCTCCCGGGGGTTTGTGCAGCGCGAGGTGCTCAGGAGGGGGGGTAAGTGCAGCGGAGGTGGATTAAAACACAAGCAATTCCGTTTGAAAAATATCAGCGCTTCCGCTTCTACTCCCGGCTCAAGCCTCAGGAGGTTCCAATTTTAAGCTGTAGGCGCTAGGATTCAGCGCGCTTTTATGGCGAGGAACGAGTGAGGGGGGCGTGGCTTGTCCGGTAGGCGTGGCCAATGTGTTCAGAATGGCGTCGCTGGTAAACAAACACTCTCCGGTGGCAGCCTATTGCTCAGCTGTCCTCCCGGGGGTTTGTGCAGCGCGAGGTGCTCAGGAGGGGGGGTAAGTGCAGCGGAGGTGGATTAAAACACAAACAATTCCGTTTTAAAAATATCAGCGCTTCCGCTTCTACTCCCGGCTCAAGCCTCAGGAGGTTCCAATTTTAAGCTGTGTGCCGTGTGCAGCAGTATAAGGCGTTGTTGGACAGGCCACGTGAAGGGCTTGCTCCCTCCTCGCATGACAAGGCCCGAGCCCGGCCCTCCAGGTGTAACCCACAGTAACCACCCGCTCCCCGTCTCATACGGGACCCCTGCCCCCGGACATCCCTGCATCATGGGCCCAAATCACTACCGGCCCCCTCGCCCGGCCTGGGCGCCATCTTGGACATTGCACCACGAGGCCGCGTGGCCTCCGATCGACCCTAACCCTGGGCCTGGCCAGGCCCCGACATCCCGGCACCACCATCCACCCAGGAGGTGAACGGACCACTTGGCAGGTCAATGGGAGAAAGAAATGTCGATGGCTCTCCCCCACCAGGTGCCGATCGCCCCCAGCTCCCCCAGGCGCTGGCTCCACCCCCCTGCTGGGTGTCTGGACTCCCTCATCCCGGACCTCCCGACCTCCAAGTGCGAGGGTCCGGACATCAAAGGGCGCCAGACCTATAACTGGGGCAGCTCCAGAGCAGGAAGGTAGTTGTATCCTGGAGTCGAGAGACGCAGTGAAGAACTCATCCTTGACGGACTACTGGCGCTGCCGTAGCCCTGCCTTGCGAACTACCGTCTTGCCTGCTGGCGCTGCTGCAACCTTCTGAAGCCTTTATCCTCGTCGGGACCTGCTGGCGTGGCCGCGGACCGTTTGTAACTACCACCTTCTCGGGACCTGCTGGCTCCGCCGCGGCCCGATCATCTAGAACGCCGAGCTCGAGGATTGTGAGCTATCCCTCTTATCATCGCATCTACCAGATTGGTAACGAGACTGTCCCGCTACCCCTTCTCCCCAAACCAAGAGACTAGAATCGAGGGGACCCCCTGAGTCCAGACCTCCTTGTACCATTCCACCGTACTTAACGAATTGCTTATAAAGAACGTTAAAACCTTATTTCTGTGTGGTGTACCTCTGTGGGGGGGAAGTTACTCGTCTGTACGATCGCTGGAGACGGCTCTCCCCGGAGACCTCTCCCCTTGTCCTCGGCCGACCCTCCCGGTCCGTCTAACAGGCGTGCAGCGGTGTGTGGCGTGCAGCAGTGTGAGGCGTGCAGCAGTGTGAGGCATGCAGCAGTGTGAGGCATGCAGCAGTGTGAGGCATGCAGCAGTGTGTGCGTGCAGCAGTGTGTGGCATGCAGCAGTGTGTGGCATGCAGCAGTGTGGCATGCAGCAGTGGGAGGAGTGAAACAGTGTGAGGCATGCAGCAGTGTGAGGCGTGCAGCAGTGTGTGCCATGCAGCAGTGTGAGGCATGCGTGGCGTGCAGCAGTGTGCAGCAGGTTGTGGCGGGCAGCAGTTTGTGGCGTGCAGCAGTGTGTGACGTGCAGCAGTGTGTGGCGTGCAGCAGTGTGTGGCGTACAGCAGTGTGTGGCATAGAGCAGTGTGAGGTGTGCAGCAGTGTGAGGCATGCAGCAGTGTGTGGCGTGCAGCAGTAAGTGGTGTGCAGCAGTGTGAGGCATGCAGCAGTGTGAGGCGTGCAGCAGTGTGAGGCATGCAGCAGTGTGAGGTTGCAGTAGTGTGAGGCGTGCAGCATGCAGCAGTGTGAGGCGTGCAGCAGTGTGAGGCATGCAGCAGTGTGAGGCATGCAGCAGTGTGTGGCATGCAGCAGTGTGTGGCATGCAGCAGTGTGAGGCATCCAGCAGTGTGTGGCATGCAGCAGTGTGTGGCGTAGAGCAGTGTGTGGCGTGCAGCAGTGTGAGGCATGCAGCAGTGTGTGGCGTGCAGCAGTGAGTGGTGTGCAGCAGTGTGAGTGTTGGACAGGCCACATGAAGGGCCGCTCTCCCCCGGCCCGACCAGGCCCGAGCCCGGTCACGCAGGTACCACACACCACCATTACACGTCCTCCGTCCCCTCAGGGACCCCTACCCTCGAACATGTCGACCTCGTGGGCCCGATCCACTGCCGGCCTGCGCGCCCATCCTGGGCGCCATCTTGGACACTCCACCACGAGGCCGCCTGGCCCCCGATCGACCTCAACCCTGGGCCTGGCCAGGCCTCAGACATCCCGGCACCACCATCCACCCAGGAGGTGAGCGGGCTACTTGGCAAGTCAATGGGGGAAAGAGGTGTCGATGGCTCTCCCCCGCCAAGTGCCGCTCGCCCATCGCCTCCCCGGGCGCTGGCTCCACCCCCCTGCTGGGTGTCTGGACTCCCTCATCCCGGACCTCCCGACCTCCAAGTGCGAGGGTCCGGACATCAAAGAACACCAGCCCTATAACTGGGGCAGCTCCAGAGCAGGAAGGCAGTTGTATCTTGGAGTCGAGAGACGCAGAGAAGAACTCATCCTTGACGGACTACTGGCGCTGCCATAGCTCTGTCTCGTGCACCATCGTCTTGCCTGCTGGCGCTGCCGCAACCTTCGTAACCTTCATATCCTTCATCGTCGTCGGGACCTGCTGGCGTGGCCGCGGACCGTTTGTAACCATCATCTTCATCGGGACCTGCTGGCTCCGCCGCGGACCGTCGTTTCCTTCGTCCATCTCGGGACCTGCTGGCTCCGCCGCGGCCCGATCATCTAGAATGCCGAGCTCGAGGATTGAGAGCTATTTCCATCTTTTTGGTAACAAGACTGTCCCGCTACCCTTTTCCCAAACCAGAGACCAGAATCGAGGGGACCCCTGAGTCCAGACCTCCTTGTACCATTCCATCGTAAACTTAAAGAATTGCCTATAAAGTCTCGTTGAACTTTAACCTTGTGTGGTGTCCGTCTGTGGGGGGGAAGTTACTTGTCTGTATGATCGCTGGAGACGGCTCTCCCCGGAGACCTCTCCCCTTATCCTCGGCCGACCCTCCCGGTCCGTCTAACATTGGTGGCCAGCGGCGCGATCCGAATCACCGCATAACCGTACAGAGAGTAGCTCACCCCACGGCGAATCACGATGACAACTAAAGAAAGCGGATCAACCGAGAAATTCCAGATGGAGAAATTGGACGAGTACAGCCATCGTGAACTAAAGCAGTTCTGCATCGAACTAGGTATCGCAACCACCGGACTAAGTACCAAAGACGATTTTAAGCATGCCCTAGAATCTTGGGCAGAAACCAGGGCTGCCGGAACCCCCGATCAAAGCATCGCAGCAAAAACCACCACGGCCCCTGAAGAGCGAAGAACGGGTCTCTCGCAAGACGAGATCCAGGAACGAGAAAAAACCCGACTACACGAGCTGGAAATGGCCCGGCTCAAAATGGACGTTGAACTTAAGTTGGCCGAACAAAAAATCAACTTAGAGCACCTGCGTCTCCGAGAAGAAAGAGAGGAGAAACAGAGACAAAGGGAGCTCGAGGAAAAGAAACTGGCATATGAACATGAGCGGAAACTAGCTGAGATCGACCTACGCAAGCAGAATAAAGAAGTAGGAGTGTCCGAGCAACCCCACACCCCAGGGGCAACAGAGAAAAAGGTACACATCCCCAAGGATGTCGTTCGAGAATACTTCCGAGAGGACGACATCCAGCAATGGTTTAAGGCCTATGAAATCGCTATGACTGCACACCGGATCGATAGAAGCGATTGGGGAGCCGGTCTATGGGGGAGATTCCTCAATGAGGGCCGCGACGCCCTGCTGCAACTCCCGGACCACCAGATGACCTCCTATGACCATATGAAAGCTGCACTCCTCACCCGCTATGGCCTCACACCCGAGATGTACCGTCAGAGGTTCCGAGACTGCACCCGCATCCCGGGTACAACTTGGGTGGACTATGTAAACTACTTTAGCCGAGCCTTCGAGGGCTGGATCAAAGGAAGCAAGGTCACAACCTACGAACAACTGTTCAATCTAATGGTATGGGAGCATCTGTCGAACAATTGCTTCATTGAACTCCGCCAGCACCTCCTCGACAGCAAGTTAACGGATCCCCGGCAGCTCGCAGCCGAAGCTGACCGGTGGGAAATCACCAGAGTGGGCCGAAATGGGTCCTACGAACAGAACCGGAACAACAATGGTCAGCACCGTCCCCGAGGAGGAGGAGGAGGCCAAGGACGCGGAAGAGACAACGCTCCGGTCGCCCCCGCTACCAGCACCACCCCCCCGGCCAACCGGGGCAGCACCCCGGCGCGACCGGGATACCGAGCCAATGTTACGTGCCATCGATGCCAACGAGTCGGCCACTATGCAAACGACCCAAGCTGCCCCCAGTACCAGAGCCCAAGACCCCGCCAAGTAGCCGCTGCTGCTCTGGGGGAGGAACAGATCTCAGAGGAACAAGAGGAATATGAACAGGAACACCAAGAATGGGAGCCAGCCGCCATGGCTCTAGCCTGCCTAGGGGGGAGAGACATGGTCCCGCGGGTCCCCCTACCCGCTAACACCCAGAAGTACAGCCAATGGGTGAGCATCAATGGACGCCGGGCCGAAGCCCTTTGTGACACCGGGGCCAGTGTAACAGCCGTCCGCTGTCACCTGGTGACCCCAGAACAATATCTACCAAACATTCTCTGCCCTGTACGTTCAGCCGATAACTCGGAAAGTCTGTGTCGGATGGCCTGCGTCCCCTTCGAATGGGGAGGGGTCTCCGGCATGTTGAAGGTAACGGTCCGAGATGATGCCCCCGTAGACTGCCTCCTGGGGAATGACCTTGAAAGCTCTCCGTGGGCAGCCGTAGAACGAAGAGAACACCTGGGGATGTTAGGCGTCCCGGACTGGGCGTGCGTCACCACCCGGTCCATGGCCGCCCGTGCCAACCCCCGCCCAGAGGAACCCGAATGGCCGGCGCCACCGCCTCCGGTCGCCCCAGCCGAAACCACCGACCGTGACGTCCCCCCAGAACCAGCTCAACCTCCAGACCTCGCTAACCTCGACCAGTGGCCTCAAGAGGGGGGGCCCACGCAAGAACAATTTCGCCAAGAACAGAAGACCTGTCCCTCCCTCGAGGGACTCCGCCAGCAAGCGCTCGCCCAAAGCGCAGGGGATACCTCCGGAACTCACTGGGTCTACTGGGACAATGATCTGCTGTACAGTGAGCAAAGAATCGCGGAGCTGGGGGCCAGCCGAGTACTAGTGGTGCCCCTCCGTTTTAGAGACTTTCTGCTAAACCTGGCCCACGATGTCCCCCTGGCGGGACACCTGGGTCAAGATAAAACCTACAGTCGTCTGGTGACCCACTTCTTCTGGCCCAAAATGAGGAACGATGTACACCAGCATTGCCGATCTTGCCCCACGTGCCAAGCCAGTGGAAAGAGCGGCCGCAAACTAAAAGCCCCCCTGCAACCTTTTCCCGTGGTCACCACCCCGTTCGAGAGGGTCGGGATAGACATCGTGGGGCCCCTGGACCCGCGCACAAAACAAGGCCATCGATTCATCCTGGTGCTAGTGGACCACGCCACCCGCTACCCCGAGGCTGTTCCCCTGCGAACTGTGACAGCCCCGGTAGTCGGCCGGGCTCTAATGGGGATCTTCTCCCGTGTGGGCTTCCCCCGAGAAGTCGTCAGCGACAGAGGCACGAACTTTATTTCTAAATATATGAAGTCCCTCTGGCAACAGTGCGGGGTTACCTACCGATTCACGACCCCCTATCACCCTCAAGGAAACGGACTCGTTGAGCGGTTCAACCGCACGCTCAAAGGGATGATCGGGGGGTTGGAAGAGCCCCTCCGTCGCCAGTGGGACGTGCTGCTGCCGTGCCTCCTCTTCGCATATCGAGAGGTTCCCCAGAAGTCCCTGGGCTTCAGCCCGTTTGAACTGCTATATGGACACCCAGTGCGGGGGCCGCTCAGCCTAGTCAAGGAAGGCTGGGAGATGCCCCCTCTAAAGAACCCACCAGATGTCTTCCGGTACCTCCTAACCCTCCGCAACCAGACCCGGCGGTTCAGAGAGCTGGCAAAAGCCAACCTAGAGGCCAGTCAAGAGGACATGAAAAAGTGGTATGACCGGAATGCCTCCTCCATCGAATTTGAACCTGGGCAACAGGTATGGGTGATGTCCCCCACCGAACCCTGCGCCCTGCAAGACAAGTGGACAGGGCCCTTCAAAGTAGTCGAGCGCAAGGGTCCTGCCACCTATCTCATCGACATGGAATCTTCCCGGAACCCCCTCCGGGTCCTCCACGCTAACAGACTGAAACCCCACTTTGTGCGTTCAGAACTCAGCCTCCTGATGGCCACAGACAATGGGGCTGAAGAGGACTCCGAGCCCCTCCCTGACCTCCTACGGACTCGGGAGAAAGACGGCTCCGTGGATGGGGTCCGACTCTCGGAGGCCCTCACCCGAGAGCAACGCCAGGAGTGTCGAGTCCTCCTGTCACAGTTCGCCAGCCTGTTCTCCCTCGCCCCAGGTGTCACTTCCTGGTGTGTGCACGATGTGGACACGGGGGACAGCCCCCCTATCCGCCACCGGGCCTACCGCGTGCCAGATCGGGTACGGGCCTGCATCCAGGAAGAGGTAGCAAAAATGCTCACGCTCGGGGTCATCGAGCCCTCAGACAGCCCCTGGGCCAGTCCTGTAGTACTGGTCCCCAAAGCGGCCGCCCCTGGCACCACACCGGAACTCTGGTTCTGCGTCGACTACCGGGGCTTGAATGCGGTCACCAGAACAGACGCACATCCCATCCCCCGGGCAGATGAACTAATCGACCGCATGGGAGCTGCCCACTACCTCAGTATTTTCGACCTGACGGCGGGCTACTGGCAAATCGGCCTCACACCCCGGGCCCAAGAACGTTCTGCCTTTTCCACCCCCGATGGCCATTACCATTTCAAGGTCATGCCCTTCGGCATGAAGAATGCCCCAGCAACCTTTCAGCGGCTCGTCAATCAGGTACTGGCGGGGCTCGAAGGGTTCAGCGCCGCCTATCTAGACGACATCGCTGTATACAGCCACCATTGGTCCGAGCACCTCCACCACCTCCGAGCAGTGCTACAAGCCCTTCAGCGAGCTGGCCTCACGATCAAGGCCAGCAAATGTCAAATTGGTCAAGGGTCTGTAACCTACCTCGGGCACCAGGTGGGAAGCGGCCTGGTGGCCCCTCTGCAGCTCAAAATTGCCGCCATCCAGTCCTGGCAGCCCCCCATCACCCAGACCGAGGTACGAGCCTTCCTGGGCCTCACGGGCTATTACCGAAGGTTCGTGAAAGACTATGGTACTATAGTGGGGCCCCTCACAGAACTCACGTCAAAAAATCAACCCAAGAAAGTCAACTGGACCCCAGAGTGTCAAACAGCATTCGAACAATTGAAAGCCGCCATGTGTTCCGCCCCTGTGCTCCAGGCCCCCGACTACAGCCGGGAGTTCGTCGTCCAGACGGATGCCTCCGACCATGGCATTGGGGCAGTCCTGTCTCAAGTGAACACCGAAGGCCTTGATCAGCCAGTGGCCTTCATCAGCAGGCGACTCCTACCACGAGAACAACGCTGGAGCACCATCGAGAGGGAGGCCTTCGCCGTGGTATGGGCCCTCAAGAAACTCCGGCCCTACCTCTTTGGCACACACTTTCGGGTGCAGACCGACCACCGACCCCTGCAGTGGCTGATGCAGATGCGGGGGGAAAACCCGAAGTTACTACGTTGGTCCATCTCCCTTCAAGGGATGGACTTCACGGTTGAACACCGGCCTGGGCCAGATCACGCCAACGCGGATGGCCTGTCCCGGTTCTTCCGCCTCGACGAGGAGAGTCCCCAAGAGGATGGGTAACTCTCCCCGCCTTCAGCTGGGGGGGACACATGTTGGACAGGCCACATGAAGGGCCGCTCTCCCCCGGCCCGACCAGGCCCGAGCCCGGTCACGCAGGTACCACACACCACCATTACACGTCCTCCGTCCCCTCAGGGACCCCTACCCTCGAACATGTCGACCTCGTGGGCCCGATCCACTGCCGGCCTGCGCGCCCATCCTGGGCGCCATCTTGGACACTCCACCACGAGGCCGCCTGGCCCCCGATCGACCTCAACCCTGGGCCTGGCCAGGCCTCAGACATCCCGGCACCACCATCCACCCAGGAGGTGAGCGGGCTACTTGGCAAGTCAATGGGGGAAAGAGGTGTCGATGGCTCTCCCCCGCCAAGTGCCGCTCGCCCATCGCCTCCCCGGGCGCTGGCTCCACCCCCCTGCTGGGTGTCTGGACTCCCTCATCCCGGACCTCCCGACCTCCAAGTGCGAGGGTCCGGACATCAAAGAACACCAGCCCTATAACTGGGGCAGCTCCAGAGCAGGAAGGCAGTTGTATCTTGGAGTCGAGAGACGCAGAGAAGAACTCATCCTTGACGGACTACTGGCGCTGCCATAGCTCTGTCTCGTGCACCATCGTCTTGCCTGCTGGCGCTGCCGCAACCTTCGTAACCTTCATATCCTTCATCGTCGTCGGGACCTGCTGGCGTGGCCGCGGACCGTTTGTAACCATCATCTTCATCGGGACCTGCTGGCTCCGCCGCGGACCGTTGTTTCCTTCGTCCATCTCGGGACCTGCTGGCTCCGCCGCGGCCCGATCATCTAGAACGCCGAGCTCGAGGATTGAGAGCTATTTCCATCTTTTTGGTAACAAGACTGTCCCGCTACCCTTTTCCCAAACCAGAGACCAGAATCGAGGGGACCCCTGAGTCCAGACCTCCTTGTACCATTCCATCGTAAACTTAAAGAATTGCCTATAAAGTCTCGTTGAACTTTAACCTTGTGTGGTGTCCGTCTGTGGGGGGGAAGTTACTTGTCTGTACGATCGCTGGAGACGGCTCTCCCCGGAGACCTCTCCCCTTATCCTCGGCCGACCCTCCCGGTCCGTCTAACAGTGAGGCATGCAGCAGTGTGAGGCGTGCAGCAGTGTGAGGTGTGCAGTAGTGTGAGGCATGCAGCATGCAGCAGTGTGAGGCGTGCAGCAGTGTGAGGCATGCAGCAGTGTGTGGCATGCAGCAGTGTGTGGCATGCAGCAGTGTGAGGCATGCAGCAGTGTGAGGCATGCAGCAGTGTGTGGCGTAGAGCAGTGTGTGGCGTGCAGCAGTGTGAGGCATGCAGCAGTGTGTGGCGTGCAGCAGTGAGTGGTGTGCAGCAGTGTGAGGCATGCAGCAGTGTGAGGCGTGCAGCAGTGTGAGGCGTGCAGCAGTGTGAGGCGTGCAGCGTGCAGCAGTGTGAGGCATGCAGCAGTGTGAGGCATGCAGCAGTGTGTGGCAGGCAGCAGTGTGTGGCATGCAGCAGTGCGAGGCGTGCAGCAGTTTGAGGAGTGCATCAGTGTGTATCGTGCAGCAGTGTGTATCGTGCAGCAGTGTGTATCGTGCAGCAGTGTGAGGCGTGCAGCAGTGTGAGGCGTGCAACAGTGTGAGGTGTGCAGCAGTGTGAGTCGTGCAGCAGTGTGTAGCGTGCAGCAGTGTCAGGTGTGCAGCAGTGTGTTGCATGCAGCAGTGTGTGGCGTGCAGCAGTTTGAGGCATGCGTGGCATGCAGCAGTGTGCAGCGTGCAGAAGTGTGCAGCGTGCAGCAGTGTGAGGCGTGTAGCAGTGTGAGGTGTGCAGCCGTGTGTGGCGTGCAGCAGTGTGTGGCGTGCAGCAGTGTGAGGTGTTCAGCAGTGTCAGGCATACAGTAGTGTGTGGCGAGCAGCAGTATGAGGCGTGCAGCATTCTGAGGCATGCAGCAGTGTGTGGCGTGCAGCAGTGAGAGGCGTGCAGCAGTGAGAGGCGTGCAGCAGTGAGAGGCATGCAGCAGTGTGAGGCGTGCAGCAGTGTGAGGCGTGCAGCAGTGTGAGGCATGCAGCAGTGTGTATCGTGCAGCAGTGTGTATCGTGCAGCAGTGTGTATTGTGCAGCTGTGTGTATCGTGCAGCTGTGTGAGGCGTGCAGCAGTGTGAGGCATGCAGCAGTGTGAGGCGTGCAGCAGTGTGAGGTGTGAAGCAGTGTGAGGCGTGCAGCAGTGTGTAGCGTGCAGCAGTGTGAGGTGTGCAGCAGTGTGTTGCATGCAGCAGTGTGTGGCGTGCAGCAGTTTGAGGCATGTGTGGCATGCAGCAGTGTGCAGTGTGCAGCAGTGTGCAGCATGCAGCAGTGTGAGATGTGCAGCCGTGTGTGGCGTGCAGCAGTGTGAGGTGTGCAGCAGTGTCAGGCATGCAGTAGTGTGTGGCGAGCAGCAGTATGAAGTGTGCAGCATTGTGAGGCATGCATCAGTGTGTGGCGTGCAGCAGTGAGAGGCGTGCAACAGTGTGAGGCGTGCAGCAGTGTAAGGCATGCAGCAGTGTGAGGCGTGCAGCAGTGTGTATCGTGCAGCAGTGTGTATCGTGCAGCATTGTGAGGCGTGCACCAGTGTAAGGAGTACAGCAGTGTGAGGCGTGCAGCAGTGTGTGGTATGCAGCAGTTTGAGGCGTACAGCAGTGTGTGGCGTGCAGCAGTGTGTGGCCTACAGCAGTGTGAGGCATGCAGCAGTGTGAGGCATGCAGCAGTGTGAGCCGTGCAGCAGTGGTTGGCGTGCAGCAGTGTGCGGCATGCAGCATTGTGAGGCATGCAGAAGTGTGAGGCATGCAGCAGTGTGAGACGTGCAACAGTGTGTGGCGTGCAGCAGTGTGTGGCGTGCAGCAGTGTGTAGCAGCAGTGTGTGGCATGCAGCAGTGTGAGGTGTGCAGCAGTGTGTGGCGTGCAGCAGTGTGAGGCATGCAGCAGTGTGTGGCATGCAGCAGTGTGTGGCGTGCAGCAGTGTGAGGCGTGCAGAATTGTGTGGCATGCAGCAGTGTGTGGTGTGGAGCAGTGTGAGGCATGCAGCAGTGTGTGGCTTGCAGTCATGTGTGGTGTGCAGCAGTGTGAGTCGTACAGTAGTGTGAGGCATGCAGCAGTGTGCGGCGTGCAGCAGTGTGAGGCATGCAGCAGCGTGTGGTATGCAGCGTGCAGCAGTGTGTGGTGTGCAGCAGTATGAGGCGTGCAACAGTGTGAGGCATGCAGCAGTGTGAGGCATGCAGCAGTGTGAGGCATGCAGCTGTGTGAGGCTTGCAGCTGTGTGAGGCGTCCAGCGTGCAGCAGTGTGTGGCATGCAGCAGTGTGAGGTGTGCAGCAGTGTGTGGCGTACAGCAGCGTGAGGTGGGCATCAGTGTGTGGCGTGCAGCAGTGTGTGGGGTGCAGCAGTGTGTGGGGTGCAGCAGTGTGTGGCGTGCAGCAGTGTGTGGCATGCAGCAGTGTGTGGCGTACAGCACTGTGAGGCGTGCAGCAGTGTGTGGTGTACAGCACTGTGAGGCGTGCAGCAGTGTGTGGCGTGCAGCAGTTTGAGGAGTGCATCAGTGTGTATCGTGCAGCAGTGTGTATCGTGCAGCAGTGTGTATCGTGCAGCAGTGTGAGGCGTGCAGCAGTGTGAGGCGTGCAACAGTGTGAGGTGTGCAGCAGTGTGAGTCGTGCAGCAGTGTGTGGCATGCAGCAGTGTGTGGCATGCAGCAGCGTGAGGCGGGCAGCAGTGTGTGGCGTGCAGCAGTGTGTGGCGTGCAGGAGTGTGTGGCGTGCAGCAGTGTGTGTCATGCAGCAGTGTGTGGCGTGCAGCAGTGTGTGGTGTACAGCAGTGTGAGGCGTGCAGCAGTGTGTGGCGTGCAGTAGTGTGAGGCGTGCAGCATGCAGTAATATGTGGCGTGCAGCAGTGTGTGGCGTGCAGCAGTGTGTGGCGTGCAGCAGTGTGTGTCATGCAGCAGTGTGTGGCGTGCAGCAGTGTGTGGTGTGCAGCAGTGTGTCCAGAAGGAGACCCCAAGCAATACTGCTCGGCTATTCTCCCATGTAACTCCACCACAGGACCTGGGCTATTGTGTAGAACAGGTTTTAGGCATAATACTTTGTGTCCTGATGATGATTCCTTGTATTTTGGCTATGGAATCGAAACGTCGTCGACCTCTTGTCACACCATACATGAATGTGTATATTTATTGAGATATGCTATTTATGGTGTTGTTGAATTTCTGTCATCGTCATAATTAACAGAAATCGCTCACTTTCTGCCTAAATATCTTTCTCTCCCTTTCCTTTCACCTTGCCAATCTGTAAGCGTGAAGGCACAGGCTTGTGTCTCACTCTTTGTTGAATGTAAGAGAATTTTCGTTGTTTATTATATATAGTAAAAAAAAATTGTGATCACTGTCCGGCTGGACATATCACTCCAAACTAATATAGTTCCATTGTGTCTATATTATTACTTTTCTAAAATCTTAACCTTGCATTGGACCACTGTTGTTAGATATAGTGCAGCAGTGTGTGGCATGCAGCAGTGTGTTGCATGCAGCAGTGTGTGGTGTGCAGCTGTTTGTGGTGTGCAGCAGTGTGAGGCATGCAGCAGTGTGAGGCGTGCAGCAGTGTGTGGCGTGCAGTAGTGTGTGGCATCCAGCAGTGTCATGCGTGCAGCAGTGTGATGAGTGCAGCAGTGTGAGGCATGCAGCAGTGTGAGGCGTGCAGCAGTGTGTGGCGTGCAGCAGCGTGAGGCGGGCAGCAGTGTGTGGCGTGCAGCAGTGTGTGGCATGCAGCAGTGTGTGGCGTGCAGCAGTGTGTGGCATGCAGCAGTGTGTGGCGTGCAGCAGTGTTTGGCATGCAGCAGTGTTTGGCATGCAGCAGTGTGTGGCGTGCAGCAGTATGTGGCGTGCAGCAGTGTGTGGCATGCAGCAGTGTGTGGCATGCAGCTGTGTGTGGCATGCAGCTGTGTGTGGCATGCAGCAGTGTGTGGCCTGTAGCAGTGTGTGGCCTGCAGCAGTGTGAGGCGTGCAGCAGTGTGTGGCGTGCAGCAGTGTGAGGTGTGCAGCAGTGTGTGGCATGCAGCAGTGTATAGCATGCAGCAGTGTGTGGTGTGCAGCAGTGTGTGGCATGCAGCAGTGTATAGCATGCAGCAGTGTGTGGTGTGCAGCAGTGTGTGGCATGCAGCAGTGTGAGGCGTGCAGCAGTGTGAGGCCTGCAGCAGTGTGTGGCGTCTAGCAGTGTGATGCGTGCTGCAGTGTACTGCGTGCAGCATTGTGATACGTGCAGCAGTTTGAGGCATGCAGCAGTGTGAGGCGTGCAGCAGTGTGAGGCGTGCAGCAGTGTGTGGCGTGCAGCAGTGTGTGGCGTGCAGCAGTGTGTGGCATGCAGCAGTGTGTGGTGTGCAGCAGTGTGTGGCATGCAGCAGTGTGTGGCGTGCAGCAGTGTGTGGTGTACAGCAGTGTCAGGCGTGCAGCAGTGTGAATTGTGCAGCATGCATTAATATGTGGCGTGCAGCAGTGTGTGGTGTGCAGCAGTGTGTGGCATGCAGCAGTCTGTAGCATGCAGCAGTGTGTGGTGTGCAGCAGTGTGTGGTGTGCAGCAGTGTGTGGCATGCAGCAGTGTGAGGCATGCAGCAGTGTGATGTGTGCAGCAGTGAGAGTCATGCAGCATTGTGAGGCGTGCAGCATAGTGAGGCGTGCAGCATTGTGAGGTGTGCAGCAGTGTGAGGCGTGCAGCAGTGAGGCGTGCAGTAGTGTAAGTAATGCAGCAGTGTGAGTAATGCAGCAGTGTGAGTAATGCAGCAGTGTGCGGCGTGCAGCAGTGTGAGGCTTGCAGCAGTGTGAGGCGTGCAGCAGTGTGAGGCGTGCAGCAGTGTGAGGCATGCAGCTGTGTGAGGCGTACAGCGTGCAGCAGTGTGTGGCGTGCAGCAGTGTGTGGCATGCAGCAGTGTGAGGCGGGCAGCAGTGTGTGGCGTGCAGCAGTGTGTGGCGTGCAGCAGTGTGTGGCGTGCAGCAGTGTGTGTCATGCAGCAGTGTGTGGAATGCAGCAGTGTGTGGTGTACAGCAGTTTGAGGCGTGCAGCAGTGTGAGGCGTGCAGCAGTGTGTGGCGTGCAGTAGTGTGAGGCGTGCAGCATGCAGTAATATGTGGCGTGCAGCAGTGTGTGGCATGCAGCAGTGTGTGGCGTGCAGCAGTGTGTGGCATGCAGCAGTGTGTGGCATGCAGCAGTGTGTGGTGTGCAGCAGTTTGTGGTGTGCAGCAGTGTGAGGCATGCAGCAGTGTGAGGCGTGCAGCAGTGTGTGGCGTGCAGCAGTGTGTGGCATCCAGCAGTGTGTGGCATCCAGCAGTGTGTGGCGTTGTTAGACGGGGACCTGGAGGGTCAGCTGAGGACAAGGGGAGAGGCCTCCGGTGAGGGCCGTCTCCAGCGATCGTACAGACAAGTAACTTCCCCCCCAGATGGACACCACACAAGGATGAGGTTAACGCTCTTTATATGCAGTTCTTGAAGCAAAGTATCACGGTAAAGTGAGATCGGGACACGAGGGCCCTCTCAATTCTAGTCTCTGGGAGGAAAAGGGGGTAGCGGGACAGTCTTGATACCGATCTGGTATTGAGGTGAAATGATGGATAGCTCACAATCCTCGAGCTCGGAGTTCTGGAAGGTCGGGCAGCGGCAGCGCCAGCAGGTCCCTACGATGATGTAGTTTGGAGAGGGCCGCGGCAGCGCCAGCAGGTCCCTTGGACGATGTAGATTGCAGAGGGCCGCGTCAGCGCCAGCAGGTCCCTTGGACGATGTAGGTTGCAGAGGGCCGCGGCAGCGCCAGCAGGTCCCTTGGACGATGTAGGTTTGCAGAGGGCCGCGCCAGCAGGTCCCTTGGACGAGGAGGAAGGTTGCAGAAGGCCGCGGCAGCGCCGGCAGGCAGGACGATGGTTCACAAGGCAGGGCTGCGGCAGCGCCAGCAGTCCGTCAAGGATGAGTTCTTCAAGGTGTCTCTCGACTCCAGGATACAACTGCCTTCCTGCTCTGGAGCTGCCCCAGTTATAGGTCTGGTCTCCTTTGATGTCCGGACCCTCGCACTTGGAGGTCGGGAGGTCCGGGATGAGGGAGTCCAGACACCCAGCAGGGGGGTGGAGCCAGCGCCCGGGGAGGCTGGGGGCGATCGGCACCTGGCGGGGGAGAACCATGGACACTCCTCTCTCCCATTGACCTGCCAAGTGGTCCGTTCACCTCCTGGGTGGATGGTGGTGCCGGGATGTCGGGGCCTGGCCAGGCCAAGGGTTGGGGTCGAGCTGAGGCCACGCGGCCCCGTGGTGCAGGGTCCAAGATGGCGGCTGGGCCGGGCAATGGTGCTGGTGGTGGCCCGGGCAAGTGACACAGAGATGTCCGGGAGCAGGCGTCCCGTAGGGGACGGGTTGCGGGTTGCTTCTGTGGGTCGTCTGGGTTGTTATTCTGGTGACACCGGGAGAACCGGTGTCCAGGCTCTGTCATGCGGGGAGGGAGCGAGCCCTTCACGAGGCCTGTCCAACATGCGTCCCCCCCAGCTGAAGGCGGGGAGAGTCACCCATCCTCTTGGGGACTCTCCTCGTCGAGGCGGAAAAAGCGTGACAGGCCGTCTGCGTTGGCGTGGTCTTGGCCAGGACGGTGCTCCACAGTGAAGTCCATCCCCTGCAGGGAGATGGACCATCGCAACAGTTTGGGATTCTCCCCCCGCATCTGCATCAACCATTGCAGGGGTCGATGATCTGTTTGTACCCGGAAGTGGGTACCGAAGAGGTAGGGCCGGAGCTTTTTGAGGGCCCACACTACTGCAAAGGCCTCCCGTTCGATGGTGCTCCAGCGCTGTTCTCGGGCCAGCAGGCGTCGGCTGATGAAGGCCACTGGCTGGTCGACCCCCTCGGGGTTTAGTTGGGAGAGGACTGCCCCAATGCCATGGTCTGAGGCATCCGTCTGGACGATGAACTCACGGCTGTAGTCGGGGGCCTGGAGCACAGGGGCAGTGCACAGGGCGGCCTTCAGTTTCTCGAAGGCCGCTTGACAGTCCGGGGTCCAGTTGACAGTTTTGGGGTGGTTCTTGGATGTGAGTTCCGTGAGGTGCCCCACAATGCTGCCATAGTCCTTCACAAACCGCCTGTAGTATCCGGTGAGCCCCAAGAAGGCTCGGACCTCGGTTTGGGTGACGGGTGGTTGCCAGGACTGGATGGCAGCGATCTTGAGCTGGAGAGAGGCCACCAGACCGCTCCCCACTTGGTGCCCGAGGTAGGTCACGGACCCCTGGCCGATTTGGCACTTGCTGGCCTTGATGGTGAGGCCGGCCTGTCGGAGGGCGTGCAGGACTTCTCGGAGGTGGTGAAGGTGGTCTGTCCAGTGGCGGCTGTACACAGCGATATCGTCCAGGTAGGCGGCGCTGAATTCTTCGAGGCCCGCCAATACCTGGTTCACAAGTCGTTGAAAAGTGGCGGGGCGTTTTTCATGCCGAATGGCATTACTTTGAAATGGTAGTGACCATCCGGGGTAGAGAAGGCGGATCGTTCTTGGGCTCTGGGGGTGAGGCCGATCTGCCAGTAGCCCGCTGTCAGATCGAAGATGCTCAGGTAGCGGGCAGCCTCCATGCGGTCAACCAGTTCATCTGCTCGGGGAATGGGATGAGCGTCGGTTCGGGTGACAGCGTTAAGGCCCCGATAGTCGACGCAGAATTGGAGCTCGGGGGTGGTGCCCGGGGCAGCAGCTTTGGGGACCAGTACGACTGGGCTGGCCCAGGGGCTGTCGGATGGCTCGATGACTCCGAGTGTGAGCATTTTGGAGACTTCATCTTGGATGCAGGCGCGCACCCGATCTGGCACTCGGTACGCCCAGTGTCGGATAGGGGGACTGTCCCCAGTGTCCACATCGTGAAGGCACCAGGGGGTGACCCCGGGGGTGAGGGAGAACAGGCTTGCAAATTGCAGCAGGAGGGCCCGACAGTCTTGGCGCTGCTCCGGGGTCAGGGCATCGGAGAGTCGGACCCCGTCCACCGAGCCATCTTTCTCCCGGGTCCTCAGTAGGTCAGGGAGGGGCTCGGAATCGTCTTCTGCCCCACTATCTGTGGCCATCAGTAGGCTGAGCTCCGAGCGGATGAAGTGTGGTTTGAGTCTGTGTTATGGCAGAGTTTTTGGCTCTATTTAGCAGTGATATAGACCTTAGTCTTGCTCACATCTAGTATAGGTATTCTTAGCCTGTGTTGGCCCTTTTAAGCCCTTTCTTCCAGACCTAGAAGAGGATAGCTGCTTAAATATGATGATAGATCCTTTATTCTTGACTCTAACCTGTCTATTGCCTATTGGCTTTGACATACTAGACACATTGGTATGGTTTATGTAGGTATTCTGGCAGAGCTAAGGGGCATTTCATCCCTTTCAGGCCTACAGGCCTAGAGCTAGAGGGACTCCATTTTGAGGGAGCTGAGAGGCTTTTCAGGGTAAAGTTAAAGTTTATAGTTAAGGCTGTTGTTCGCTTGGAGAGAACCGGCTCAGGCTGGCCCTTATCGAAGGAATGTATTTTTCTCCACTCCGAAGACACAACTTCAGGCTGGCCAGCTGGGAACGTGTCCTTGGTACGGGGAGGTACAAGAATTTGGTGGGCGGCAGGTTACTGGCCGTAACTTTCCATGAAAGGACAAGCTTCCATATTAGTGAGCTACAGGAGAGGAGGAGTGGTCAGTTCAGCTTGGAGTGCAGTTCAGCCTGGAGCTCAGAACAGCTTGGAGCTCAGAACAGCTGGGAGCTCAGTTCAGCTTGGAGCTCAATTCAGCTTGGAGAGAGAGAGAGAGAATGTCTGCTGGAGCTGCAGAATAGAGTGCAGTTCTTAAATGGAGAACGAAGGCAGACGATTGCTGAAGATGAGGAGAGAGAGAGAGCAGTGCAGAGGGCATCAAAGAAGGCTGTCAGCTGGAGCAACTGAACCAGAGGCGTGGTGATGTGGTGAAGGAGGGAGAGACAGAGAGAGCCCTAATCCCACCAGAGGCAGAGAGAGCCCTAATCCCACCAGAGGCAGAGAGATAAATCTTCCTTCTAATAGGTGAGGTAGTCTGAATTAGTTACACTTACACTTACACTTTAACCTTGTTCTTATTCCCTAGGCTATTGTATGTCTAATCTTTTCCCTTTCAGCGGAGTGTTCCTGTTATGTTTAATCCTTCTCTTTCAGCGGTGTGTTAAAGTTACTGCTAGTTATAGAGACCCCATAGTTTTGTATATGTATACTTTATTATTGTTACAATAAACATCCCCATTAATAGTGTGCATGAGTTTTTTTTTATGATAAAGCTATCTTGGCTTCTAGCCAGTTGCTGTTGAGCCACTGATGGATCAGAAGGGAGTAGGAGCGCTTAAATCAAGAAATAACTCAATCACATAGTGTGTATATCTTTGTCCCCATACAGTGAGGGTAATCTTTCCTGGTAGGTATTACTGTTTGAACAGATGCTACCCCTGATCAGGTAAGTAATAGTGAGGGAGAGAGGAGACCTGCAACTAAGGGACTAAGTTAGTACACCCTCCCATAATCCTGTAAACAGCGTCTTCTGTTCCAAAGCATAGGTAACCTTTTTCTCCTAGTCAGATGTTACAGCCAGAACAGATGCTGCCCCTGATCCGGTAAGTCTGAGTAAATAGAGAGAACAGGGAGCCCTTGAGCTAGGGAATTGTTGACACTAAGTAATTCGGCTATCCCATAATATTATTGTAGTAGCAGACCCTTAGTGAAGAGACATATATATATATATATATATCTGAAGGTGTTCATAGGAATGTGGTCGTCGTTGATATACGGCGTTAGTGAGAGCGCTGGGGTGGATGACCAGCGTGGATACCCACAGGATTGTGGCTTGCGTAAGTGAGAGCGTCAGGGGGGAGACTGGCGTGGAAGTTTGCCGGATTGCGAACCGTTTGGAAATAAGGGAGAGCACTGGGGCTGCAGACCCACGTGTGTAGACGCACCGGATTGTGTGTCATATCTGCCCCAGGGTAGATTAGTCTGGGTCTGAGTGGCCGCGAGACTATAAGTTATCCTTAGTAATCAGTGAGTATTCTTAGTATCCCTATAGATTTAGTGGTGTTTTTAATAATATGAGCTTGTATATTGCGAGTTCCCCATCCTCAGGTAGGTACCCAGGTGCCTGGATAGTTGGTCCTGAGGAGGGATGTGATTACGTTCTGGCTGGGTTGGAGGGGCCCCTAGGGGCTGATCCCATCTAATCAGAAAATCCAGCCATAACATCTGGCGTCTACGAACAGTTTACGAAACCTGTGTGACCTTGCCATGTGCTTAGATTGTTTCCCATGTGTTCTGAGGGAGTGCCCTGAGCGCCAGTTCCATCTGGCGTAATGTTGCAGTTTATGTAGCCTTTGTGACCTATGGGCTTGAACAGTTGCAGCGTGAGGAGATTGCATTACATCATGGCATTTGGTTTATTCAGGGTAGAAGGAATGGTTTTCATTTTGGTGTTTAAACTGTCAGGGTTGAAGGATGGCATTACATGAGGGAGCCAGTTACATCTTTGTGATGGTCCAATTGTATAAATGTGTGTAAAAAATGCTTTTAAATTGCCCATTAAATTGCTTGCTGCATCTGCTTATGCTGTGCAATGTGAAATGTGTTCATTGTAATATGATCTGTGGAGTTCTTTGAATATAGCTCCTTGTAAATATGGTTTGTGAATAGCGCCATATTAATGTGGCTTGTGAGGTGCATGTTCTCATGTTGACCTGCTGTGTTCCTTGTGCATTCCGCCTTGGATATATTGTTTGTGAAAAGCTTGTCTTGTAAATATGGCTTGTGAATAGCGCCATGTGGTCATGGCTTGGACAGGGCATGTTATCATTGCGTTTGGCAGGAGAGAGCTGGATCTCTCTCGGGTGCTTGGGGATAACGTTTTGAAAATGTGTGTACGTGTTATCTGTAAACGTGAAGAGATGTGCTCATGACTTTCCCATGTATCCATGGACATTGGGGAATGATTGTGCTTGAGCTGCCAAAGGGTTAATATCTTGAATTGAGATGGCAGTCTTTATTTTTAACATGCTGTTAACACGCATGGTTATCTGACCTGACTATAAAAGTCAGTGTATTATTTTAAGGATTGATGGTTTGATTTTGACTTTTACTGATTCCTAGGTCTGCCTACGTGCTTTGTCAGCTTCTTGACGGAAAGGTAACATCTTGTGCTTTGCAAAGGGTTCTGTTCATTTCACATTCTTTTTGAAATGAGTCTACGAATTTGTGTGGGTTTGCCTTGGAACTGATGATTTCATGTGTCTGGCTCGTAGGGGTCGCTAGGTTATAAATCAACCAGTCGGATTGAGATAAGGGTTTGCAAGGAGAGAGCTGTGTTCTTTTAAATGCGCTTCTTAATATGCATCCACTGACATGTGGAGAATTATTTTTGAATGCATGATTTAAAATGAGTGAAATGTTAAAAAGATGGCCCGGTTGGAGTGCAAGCTACGGGGCTATTTTCATTAATTATTTCTTTGAGGGTTTTCCATCTAGAAAGGAATGTGCTGGTTGCAATGATCACAGGTTGAGAATAATCAATCTTGCCCGACACAACCGTGTGCTTTTGAAAAAAAAAAAATGTGTGTGTTCTTATTATTATTTTCCCACATGCAGACTGAACCTTTTCTTTTTTTTGTGTGAAATGTGTCAGCAAAACCGGCATTGGTAAGTTAATATACTCAGTTAGAAAATAAATAGCTGTTTCATAATATATGAATGTGGCCCTTTTATTAGGTTCAATTTAAAAGTTTGCGCTATAAATTACATTGTAATGCAAAATTACATGATGCCCCTGGTTGAACTAAACACGATGGTGAAATGTGTCTGCATTTTATGTTGTTTTAAAATTATTTCTCTTTCAACAGCTGACAATGGTCCATGATAATTCATTTTTTCAAATGCAGAATGCATAATTTTGTGTGCAGATGTCAAATTGCACCTTTTTGTATGTTGATCTGCATGTTGCATAAATGCTGAATTAGTTAGACAAAAGTCTTTTTAGAAAGTGGAGCTTTTAAGTAGCAGTACATTGTAATAGAATTGTTTTTTTTTTAAAATGCTAGCTTTTGTTAGTTAGAGCAATCAGGCCTGGGAACAAGCTAACAAGGAATTTGTTTGTCGACCTTGGCAGACCAGCTGGTTTGTGAAGACGAGTTTTTTTTTCCTCTGCAGGCTTCGACTGCAGCCTGTCCTGTTTTTGATTGGCCATAATCCAATTTTGTTCCGCGGACGGCTTGTTTATGTAAGGGTGGGGTGAACTGGCTCTTCCTGGCTGTTGACGCAGGCAGCTTCATTGCCTGCTGATAAGGGATTCTTGTAGACTCTTGCCCTTGGAGTTAGTTAGATACAGTAGGCTTAGGCGGGCTTCTCTGATCTGGGAATTGGAGGCTTGCAGCGCCCTGCTCCTGCTGTGAGATCATCATTTGGCAGTGATTCAAATTACTTCATACTGTAGCCTGGCTCCTGCTCTGAAGGGAGGGGCTGTCTCAGTGAGGATTAGGGTATGTTAGGCCCTACTGAATGTCCTTAAAAATTAGATTTTGAATGTTTTTAATTAATTAGGATATTTTCTTTTCAATAATGAAAGGCACCTGGGGTGCTTTTTAAATGGAATACTTTGTCATGCAAGATTAATGATACTTGTTTTCTTGTCCTAGGATTGCTGGGTTGTGGTGTTGGTGCATGGGTCGCCCCCCCCCCCCCCCACTTCCTTTATTATTTTAGTTTTTTACTTTCATGTTTTTATGTTAGTTTATTATTTTTGGAAGATGGAACCAGACCAGACCAGACCGGTAGGGTGGTGAATGGCCGCATCGGAGGAAGTGTCCGGATACCGAAGATGCAGGGTGGTGACCTACACTGATGACCCAAATTGACATTGGACTTTTTTTTTTTTGGATGAAAAACTATTACACTTTTTTTAATTTGTGACAGAATCGCAAAAGGATTTTGTTACGTAATTCCTTGGCCTGCATTATTCCCATGTTTTTTTCTTTGCAATCACTACGAGCAGGCCCCACTTTTAAAAAAAAAACACAAACATGTCACCTATTATAGTTTTCCTGTTTTCTTCAAAACAGTTTTTGCCAATGAAGGACTTTTTTTTGAATGGTGGTGCACACATGTGTTCCACAGTGTGAAGAAACTAGGTGTTATATATTTACACCAGCTATCTTGTAGAAATGGGGTTGTTTTTTACTGTTATTACAATTTCACCTTAATTGATCAAAGGGTGGTTACCATAGACTTTAGATTGTCCTGGGAGGTGTGTCTTTTAGTATGATTATGTATTACTGTTTGCCCAGACCTTGAAAATAACTTGTCATGTCTACTTCTCAGATTTCACCAAAATGTTTCCTTAAGTTGACCATAGTAGGTAGGCCTCATTTGGGCCCATTGTTGTTTTTATTACACATTTATGTCCCTACACCAATAGATTTCATGAGTCATCATTAGCTTAAGTTGACCATAGTAGGTAGGCCTCATTTAGGCCCTTTGTTGTTTTTTCATTAGAAGTTGAAACACATTTAGTTCTTAAGTTGTCCGAAGTAGGTAGGCCCCATTTAGGCCCCTTGCTGTTTTCATTCAACACATCAGTCCCTACATCACTAGATTTCACCAGTTATCACTAGAAGTTGAGGCACATTTAGTTTGAAGATGCTTTGGTTAGTTTCTGCTGTTATCAGATCCAATCTTAGATATGTTTCAGCATTCGAATCAAGGGTGTTTTGATTTGTTTTCAGTTGGTTGTTAGGTTTGTATTCCCTACAATTGAGTTTCAGGTGGAATTTCCTTAAGTTGTCATTCTTTTTAGAGAGTTTTTTAGTTTTTGATTTGTTGATAGATTGTGTTGATGTTTGTTTATATGGATGTTGTTGTTTATTGATGTTCGCAAGATAAGGATCTAAGGGTGGAATGTTATGGCAGAGTTTTTGGCTCTATTTAGCAGTGATATAGACCTTAGTCTTGCTCACATCTAGTATAGGTATTCTTAGCCTGTGTTGGCCCTTTTAAGCCCTTTCTTCCAGACCTAGAAGAGGATAGCTGCTTAAATATGATGATAGATCCTTTATTCTTGACTCTAACCTGTCTATTGCCTATTGGCTTTGACATACTAGACACATTGGTATGGTTTATGTAGGTATTCTGGCAGAGCTAAGGGGCATTTCATCCCTTTCAGGCCTACAGGCCTAGAGCTAGAGGGACTCCATTTTGAGGGAGCTGAGAGGCTTTTCAGGGTAAAGTTAAAGTTTATAGTTAAGGCTGTTGTTCGCTTGGAGAGAACCGGCTCAGGCTGGCCCTTATCGAAGGAATGTATTTTTCTCCACTCCGAAGACACAACTTCAGGCTGGCCAGCTGGGAACGTGTCCTTGGTACGGGGAGGTACAAGAATTTGGTGGGCGGCAGGTTACTGGCCGTAACTTTCCATGAAAGGACAAGCTTCCATATTAGTGAGCTACAGGAGAGGAGGAGTGGTCAGTTCAGCTTGGAGTGCAGTTCAGCCTGGAGCTCAGAACAGCTTGGAGTTCAGAACAGCTGGGAGCTCAGTTCAGTTTGGAGCTCAATTCAGCTTGGAGAGAGAGAGAGAGAATGTCTGCTGGAGCTGCAGAATAGAGTGCAGTTCTTAAATGGAGAAAGAAGGCAGACGATTGCTGAAGATGAGGAGAGAGAGAGAGCAGTGCAGAGGGCATCAAAGAAGGCTGTCAGCTGGAGCAACTGAACCAGAGGTGTGGTGATGTGGTGAAGGAGGGAGAGACAGAGAGAGCCCTAATCCCACCAGAGGCAGAGAGAGCCCTAATCCCACCAGAGGCAGAGAGAGAAATCTTCCTTCTAATAGGTGAGGTAGTCTGAATTAGTTACACTTACACTTACACTTTAACCTTGTTCTTATTCCCTAGGCTATTGTATGTCTAATCTTTTCCCTTTCAGCGGAGTGTTCCTGTTATGTTTAATCCTTCTCTTTCAGCAGTGTGTTAAAGTTACTGCTAGTTATAGAGACCCCATAGTTTTGTATATGTATACTTTATTATTGTTACAATAAACATCCCCATTAATAGTGTGCATGAGTTTTTTTTTATGATAAAGCTATCTTGGCTTCTAGCCAGTTGCTGTTGAGCCACTGATGGATCAGAAGGGAGTAGGAGCGCTTAAATCAAGAAATAACTCAATCACATAGTGTGTATATCTTTGTCCCCATACAGTGAGGGTAATCTTTCCTGGTAGGTATTACTGTTTGAACAGATGCTACCCCTGATCAGGTAAGTAATAGTGAGGGAGAGAGGAGACCTGCAACTAAGGGACTAAGTTAGTACACCCTCCCATAATCCTGTAAACAGCGTCTTCTGTTCCAAAGCATAGGTAACCTTTTTCTCCTAGTCAGATGTTACAGCCAGAACAGATGCTGCCCCTGATCCGGTAAGTCTGAGTAAATAGAGAGAACAGGGAGCCCTTGAGCTAGGGAATTGTTGACACTAAGTAATTCGGCTATCCCATAATATTATTGTAGTAGCAGACCCTTAGTGAAGAGACATATATATATATATATATATATATGAAGGTGTTCATAGGAATGTGGTTGTCGTTGATATACGGCATTAGTGAGAGCGCTGGGGTGGATGACCAGCGTGGATACCCACAGGATTGTGGCTTGCGTAAGTGAGAGCGTCAGGGGGGAGACTGGCGTGGAGGTTTGCCGGATTGCGAACCGTTTGGAAATAAGGGAGAGCACTGGGGCTGCAGACCCACGTGTGTAGACGCACCGGATTGTGTGTCATATCTGCCCCAGGGTAGATTAGTCTGGGTCTGAGTGGCCGCGAGACTATAAGTTATCCTTAGTAATCAGTGAGTATTCTTAGTATCCCTATAGATTTAGTGGTGTTTTTAATAATATGAGCTTGTATATTGCGAGTTCCCCATCCTCAGGTAGGTACCCAGGTGCCTGGATTGTTGGTCCTGAGGAGGGATGTGATTACGTTCTGGCTGGGTTGGAGGGGCCCCTAGGGGCTGATCCCATCTAATCAGAAAATCCAGCCATAACAGTCTGTTGGCGTGAAGGACCCGGAGGGTGTTCCGGGGGGACTCCATGTCGATTAGATAGGTGACAGGGCCCTTGCGCTCGACCACCTTGAAGGGTCCTGTCCATTTGTCCTGCAAGGCACAAGGCTCGATGGGAGACATTACCCATACTTGCTGACCAGGCTCGAACTCGATGGAGGAGGCATGTTGATCGTACCATTTCTTCATGTCCTCCTGACTGGCCTCGAGATTGGCTTTAGCGAGTTCCCTGAATCGCCGGGTCTGGTTGCGGAGGGTCAGGAGGTACTTATACACGTCCGGAGGGGTCTTCTGGGGGGACATTTCCCATTCTTCTTTAACCAGGCTGAGGGGCCCCCGGACAGGGTGTCCGTACAGGAGCTCGAAGGGGCTGAAACCGAGGGATTTCTGGGGGACTTCTCGGTAGGCGAAGAGGAGGCACGGGAGCAGCACATCCCACTGGCGACGTAGGGGTTCCTCCAGCCCCATGATCATCCCCTTGAGCGTGCGGTTAAACCGTTCGACCAGTCCGTTTCCTTGCGGGTGATAGGGGGTCGTGAACCGGTACGTGACCCCGCACTGCTGCCAGAGAGATTTCATATATTTGGAGATAAAGTTCGTGCCTCTGTCGCTGAAAACTTCCCGGGGGAATCCTACTCGGGAGAAGATCCCCATTAGGGCTCGGCCTACCCCTGGTGCTGTTACAGTCCGAAGAGGAATGGCCTCGGGATAGCGGGTGGCGTGGTCCACCAGGACCAGGATGAATCGATGCCCTTGTGCTGTTCGGGGGTCCAGAGGCCCCACGATGTCTATTCCCACCTGTTCGAACGGGGTGGTTACGACGGGGAATGGTTGCAAGGGGGCTTTGATTTTTCGGCCGCTCTTCCCGCTGGCCTGGCAGGTGGGGCATGCTCGGCAGTGGTTGGAGACGTCATTTCGCATTTTGGGCCAGTAAAAGTGGGTTACCAGGCGGTTGTACGTTTTGTCTTGCCCCAAGTGCCCAGCAAGGGGGACATCGTGTGCCAAGTTCAAGAGGAAGTCTCTGAAGCGGAGGGGCACTACCAGTACCTGACTGGCCCCCAATTCTGCAATTCTTTGCTCGCTGTATAGTAGGTCATTGTCCCAATAGATCCAGTGGGCCCCTGCGGTGTCTCCCGCGCTCTGGGCGAGGGCTTGCTGTCGGAGTCCCTCGAGGGAGGGACAGGTCTTCTGCTCCTGCCGAAATTGTTCCTGGGTGGGTCCACCCTCTTGACGCCACTGAGCCAGTTCTGGAAGATCTTGGAGCGGAGTGGGCCCTTCTTGGGTTTGCTCTGGGGGATCAGTGCTGAAGGTGGCTTCCTCTGGGTTGATCGGGGAGGAGGTGCTGGCCATTCGGGTTCTTCGGGTCTGGGGATGGCACGGGCGGCCATGGACCGGGTTGTTACGCACGCCCAGTCCGGGAGGCCCAACATCCCCAGGTGCTCTCTTCTCTCAACGGCCGCCCACGGGGAACTCTCGAGGTCGTTTCCCAGGAGGCAGTCCACTGGGGCATCATCGCGGACAGTCACTTTTAGCATGCCGGACACTCCTCCCCATTCGAAGGGGACGCAGGCCATCCGACACAGGCTCTCTGAATTGTCGGCTGATCGGACGGGGCAAAGAACGTTTGGCAGGATTTGTTCTGGGGTCACCAGGTGACAGCGGACTGCCGTCACACTGGCCCCGGTGTCGCGCAGGGCTTCGGCCTTGCGCCCATTTATGTTCACCCACTGGCTGTATTTTCTGGTGTTGGTAGGTAGGGGAGCCCGCGGAATCATGTCTCTTTCCCCCAGGCAGGCCAGGGTCATGGCGGCAGGTTCCCACTCGGGCTGTTCCTGCTCGTACTCTTCATACTCTTCGGAGTTTTGCTCTTCTCCTAGCGCGGCGGCAGCGACCTGGCGGGGCACTGGAGTCTGGTTCTTCGGGCAGCTCGGGTCACTGGCGTAGTGTCGATTCGCTGGCACCGGAGGCAAGTAACGTTGGCTCGGAACCCTGGGCGCATCGGGGGGTTTCCCCGACCGGCCGGGGGCGGGGTGTTGCTGGCGGGAGCTGCCGGGACGGCATCTCGGCCCCGGCCCTGGCCTCCTCCTCCTCCTCGGGGGCGATGGAGACCTTGGTTGTTTCTGTTCTGTTCACTTGGCCCACTCCGGGCCACTTGAGTGCTTTCCCATCGGTCAGCTTCGGCGGCGAGCTGCCGAGGTTCAGTCATTTTACTGTCAAGAAGGTGCTGCCTGAGCTCGACGAAGCAATTGTTGGAGAGGTGCTCCCATACCATGAGGTTAAAGAGTTGCTCGTAGGTGGTTACGTGGCTGCCCTTGATCCATCCCTCGAAGGCTCGGCTGAAATAGTTCACATACTCTACCCAAGTTGTACCCGGGATCCGTTTGCAGTCGCGGAACCTCTGGCGGTACATCTCGGGCGTGAGTCCGTATCGAGTGAGGAGGGCGGCCTTCATGTGGTCATAGGAGGTCATCTGATGGTCTGGGAGCTGTAGCAGGGCATCGCGGCCTTCATTGACGAACCTCCCCCATAGCCCGGCTCCCCAGTCACTTCGATCAATCCGGTGGGAGGTCATGGCGATCTCGTAGGCCTTGAACCACTGTTGTATGTCGTCGTTCCGAAAATATTCTCTGACGACATCCTTGGGGATGTGGACCTTTGGTTCGGTAGTGCCCGGGGTGTGCGGGCGCTCGGGCACCCCTAGATCTTTATTCTGCTTCCGCATTTCTATTTCTGCTAGCTTGCGCTCGTGTTCGTATGCCAGTTTTTTCTCTTCGAGTTCTCTCTGCCTCTGTTTCTCTTCCCGTTCCTCTCGGAGCCGTAAGTGTTCCAAGTTTATCTTTTGTTCCGCCAGTTTCAGCTCTCCGTCCAACCGGAGCCGCGCCAACTCCAATTCATGGAGTCTGCTTTTCTCTTGTTCTTGGATCTCTTCCAGGGAGAGACCCGTCTCCTTTCTTCCGTCGGAGTGGTGTTTGTTTCTGGTGCCTCGCGGTTTTGGTTCCGGGGTGCAGCCGCACCCGTTTCTGCCCAAGATTCTAGGGCGTGTTTGAAGTCCTCTTTTGTGCTCAGCCCGGTGGTAGCAATGCCTAGTTCCATGCAAAATTGTTTTAGCTTTCGATGGTTGTAATCTTCTAGTTTCTCCATCTGGAATTTCTCTGCGGATCCGCTCTCTTTTGTTGTCATTGTGGTTGAGTCGTGGGGTGAGTTACTGTTGGACAGGCCACATGAAGGGCCACTCTCCCCCGGCCCGACCAGGCCCGAGCCCGGTCACGCAGGTACCACCCACCACCATTACACGTCCTCCGTCCCCTCCGGGACCCCTACCCTCGAACATGTCGACCTCGTGGGCCTGATCCACTGCCGGCCTGTGCGCCCATCCTGGGCGCCATCTTGGACACTCCACCACGAGGCCGCCTGGCCCCCGATCGACCCCAACCCTGGGCCTGGCCAGGTCTCAGACATCCCGGCACCACCATCCACCCAGGAGGTGAGCGGGCTACTTGGCAAGTCACTGGGAGAAAGAGGTGTCGATGGCTCCCCCCGCCAGGTGCCGCTCGCCCATCGCCTCCCCGGGCGCTGGCTCCACCCCCCTGCTGGGTGTCTGGACTCCCTCATCCCGGACCTCCCGACCTCCAAGTGCGAGGGTCCGGACATCAAAGGGCACCAGCCCTATAACTGGGGCAGCTCCAGAGCAGGAAGACAGTTGTATCTTGGAGTCGAGAGACGCAGAGAAGAACTCATCCTTGACGGACTACTGGCGCTGCCATAGCTCTGTCTCGTGCACCATCGTCTTGCCTGTTGGCGCTGCCGCAACCTTCGGAACCTTCATATCCTTCATCGTCGTCGGGACCTGCTGGCGTGGCCGCGGACCGTTTGCATTCACCATCTTCACCGGGACCTGCTGGCTCCGCCGCGGACCGTCGTTTCCTTCGTCCATCTCGGGACCTGCTGGCTCCACCGCGGCCCGATCATCTAGAACGCCGAGCTCGAGGATTGAGAGCTACTTCCATCTTTTAGTAACAAGACTGTCCCGCTACCCTTTTCCCAAGCCAGAGACCAGAACCGAGGGGACCCCTGAGTCCAGACCTCCTTGTACCATTCCATCGTAACCTTAAAGAATTGCCTATAAAGTCTCGTTGAACTTTACCCTTGTGTGGTGTCCGTCTGTGGGGGGGAAGTTACTTGTCTGTACGATCGCTGGAGACGGCTCTCCCCGGAGACCTCTCCCCTTATCCTCGGCCGACCCTCCCGGTCCGTCTAACATTGGTGGCCAGCGGCGCGATCCGAATCACCGCATAACCGTACAGAGAGTAGCTCACCCCACGGCGAATCACGATGTCAACTAAAGAAAGCGGATCAACGGAGAAATTCCAGATGGAGAAATTGGATGAGTACAACCATCGTGAACTAAAACAGTTCTGCATCGAACTAGGTATCGCTACCACCGGACTAAGTACCAAAGACGATTTTAAGCAGGCCCTAGAATCTTGGGCAGAAACCGGGGCCGCCGGAACCTCGGATCAAAGCATCGCAGCAAAAACCACCACGGCCCCCGAGGAGCAAAGAAAGGGTCTCTCGCAAGACGAGATCCAGGAACGAGAGAAAACCCGACTACACGAGCTGGAAATGGCCCGGCTCAAAATGGACATTGAACTCAAATTGGCCGAACAAAAAATCAACTTAGAGCACCTGCGTCTCCGAGAAGAAAGAGAGGAGAAACAGAGACAAAGGGAGCTCGAGGAAAAGAAACTGGCATATGAGCATGAGCGAAAATTAGCAGAGATCGACCTACGCAAGCAGAATAAAGAAGTAGGGGTGTCCGAGCAACCCCACACCCCAGGGGCAACAGAGAAAAAGGTACACATTCCCAAGGATGTCGTCAGAGAGTACTTCCGAGAGGACGACATCCAGCAATGGTTTAAGGCCTATGAAATCGCTATGACTGCACACCGGATCGATAGAAGCGATTGGGGAGCCGGTCTATGGGGGAGATTCCTCAATGAGGGCCGCGACGCCCTGCTGCAACTCCCGGACCACCAGATGACCTCCTATGACCATATGAAAGCTGCACTCCTCACCCGCTATGGCCTCACACCCGAGATGTACCGTCAGAGGTTCCGAGACTGCACCCGCATCCCGGGTACAACTTGGGTGGACTATGTAAACTACTTTAGCCGAGCCTTCGAAGGCTGGATCAAGGGAAGCAAGGTCACAACCTACGAACAACTGTTCAATCTTATGGTCTGGGAACATCTGTCGAACAATTGCTTCATTGAACTCCGCCAGCACCTCCTCGACAGCAAGTTAACGGATCCCCGGCAGCTCGCAGCCGAAGCTGACCGGTGGGAAATCACCAGAGTGGGCCGGAATGGGTCCTACGAACAGAACCGGAACAACAATGGTCAGCACCGTCCCCGAGGAGGAGGAGGAGGCCAAGGACGCGGAAGAGACAACGCTCCGGTCGCCCCCGCGGTCAGCACCACCCCCCCGGCCAACCGGGGCAGCACCCCGGCGCGACCGGGATATCGAGCCAATGTTACGTGCCATCGATGCCAACGAATCGGACACTATGCAAACGACCCAAACTGCCCCCAGTACCAGAGCCCAAGACCCCGCCAAATAGCCGCTGCTGCTCTGGGGGAGGAACAGATCTCAGAAGAACAGGAGGAATATGAACAGGAACACCAAGAATGGGAGCCAGCCGCCATGGCTCTAGTCTGCTTAGGGGGGAGAGACATGGTTCCGCGGGTCCCCCTACCCGCTAACACCCAGAAGTACAGCCAATGGGTGAGCATCAATGGACGCCGGGCCGAAGCCCTTCGTGACACTGGGGCCAGTGTAACAGCCGTCCGCTGTCACCTGGTGACCCCAGAACAATATCTACCGAACATTCTCTGCCCTGTCCGTTCAGCCGATAACTCGGAAAGTCTGTGTCGGATGGCCTGCGTCCCCTTCGAATGGGGAGGGGTCTCCGGCATGTTAAAGGTAACGGTCCGAGACGATGCCCCCGTAGACTGCCTCCTGGGGAATGACCTTGAAAGCTCTCCGTGGGCAGCCGTAGAACGAAGAGAACACCTGGGGATGTTAGGCGTCCCGGACTGGGCGTGCGTCACCACCCGGTCCATGGCCGCCCGTGCCAACCCCCGCCCAGAAGAACCCGAATGGCCGGCGCCACCGCCTCCGGTCGCCCCAGCCGAAGCCACCGACCGTGACGTCCCCCCAGAACCAGCCCAACCTCCAGACCTCGCTAACATCGACCAGTGGCCTCAAGAGGGGGGGCCCACGCAAGAACAATTTCGCCAAGAACAGAAGACCTGTCCCTCCCTCGAGGGACTCCGCCAACAAGCGCTCGCCCAAAGTGCAGGGGATACCTCCGGAACGCACTGGGTCTACTGGGACAATGAACTGCTGTACAGTGAGCAAAGAATCGCGGAGCTGGGGGCTAGCCGAGTACTGGTGGTGCCCCTCCGTTTTAGAGACTTTCTGCTAAACCTAGCCCACGATGTCCCCCTGGCGGGACACCTGGGTCAAGATAAAACCTATAGTCGTCTGGTGACCCACTTCTTCTGGCCCAAAATGAGGAACGATGTACACCAGCGTTGCCGATCTTGCCCCACGTGCCAAGCCAGTGGAAAGAGCGGCCGCAAACTAAAAGCCCCCCTGCAACCTTTTCCCGTGGTCACCACCCCGTTCGAGAGGGTCGGGATAGACATCGTGGGACCCCTGGACCCGCGCACCAAACAAGGCCATCGATTCATCCTGGTGCTAGTGGACCACGCCACCCGCTACCCCGAGGCTGTTCCCCTGCGAACTGTGACAGCCCCGGTAGTCGGCCGGGCTCTGTTGGGGATCTTCTCCCGTGTGGGCTTCCCCCGAGAAGTCGTCAGCGACAGAGGCACGAACTTTATTTCTAAATATATGAAGTCCCTCTGGCAACAGTGCGGGGTTACCTACCGATTCACGACCCCCTATCACCCTCAAGGAAACGGACTCGTTGAGCGGTTCAACCGCACACTCAAGGGGATGATCGGGGGGTTGGAAGAGCCCCTCCGTCGCCAGTGGGACGTGCTGCTGCCGTGCCTCCTCTTCGCCTATCGAGAGGTTCCCCAGAAGTCCCTGGGCTTCAGCCCGTTTGAACTACTATATGGACACCCAGTGCGGGGGCCGCTCAGCCTAGTCAAGGAAGGCTGGGAGATGCCCCCCCTAAAGAACCCACCAGATGTTTTCCGATACCTCCTAACCCTCCGCAACCAGACCCGGCGGTTCAGAGAGCTGGCAAAAGCCAACCTAGAGGCCAGTCAAGAGGACATGAAAAAGTGGTATGACCGGAATGCCTCCTCCATCGAATTTGAACCCGGGCAACAAGTATGGGTGATGTCCCCCACCGAACCCTGCGCCCTGCAAGACAAGTGGACAGGGCCCTTCAAGGTAGTCGAGCGCAAGGGTCCTGCCACCTATCTCATCGACATGGAATCTCCCCGGAACCCCCTCCGGGTCCTCCACGCTAACAGACTGAAACCCCACTTTGTGCGTTCAGAACTCAGCCTCCTGATGGCCACAGACAATGGGGCTGAAGAGGACTCCGAGCCCCTCCCTGACCTCCTACGGACTCAGGAGAAAGACGGCTCCGTGGATGGGGTCCGACTCTCGGAGGCCCTCACCCGAGAGCAACACCAGGAGTGTCGAATCCTCCTGTCACAGTTCGCCAGCCTGTTCTCCCTCGCCCCAGGTGTCACTTCCTGGTGTGTGCACGATGTGGACACAGGGGACAGCCCCCCTATCCGCCACCGGGCCTACCGCGTGCCAGATCGGGTACGGGCCTGCATCCAGGAAGAGGTGGCAAGAATGCTCACGCTCGGGGTCATCGAGCCCTCAGACAGCCCCTGGGCCAGCCCTGTAGTACTGGTCCCCAAAGCAGCCGCTCCCGGCACCACACCAGAACTCCGGTTCTGCGTCGACTACCGGGGCTTGAATGCGGTCACCCGAACAGACTCACATCCTATCCCCCGGGCAGATGAACTAATCGACCGCATGGGAGCTGCTCGCTACCTCAGTATTTTCGACCTGACGGCGGGCTACTGGCAAATCAGCCTCACACCCCGGGCCCAAGAACGTTCTGCCTTTTCCACCCCCGATGGCCATTACCATTTCAAGGTCATGCCCTTTGGCATGAAGAATGCCCCAGCAACCTTTCAGCGGCTCGTCAATCAAGTCCTGGCGGGGCTCGAAGGGTTCAGCGCCGCCTACCTAGATGACATCGCTGTATACAGCCACCATTGGACCGAGCACCTCCGCCACCTCCGAGCCGTGCTACAAGCCCTTCAGCGAGCTGGCCTCACGATCAAGGCCAGCAAATGTCAAATTGGTCAAGGGTCTGTAACCTACCTCGGACACCAGGTGGGAAGCGGCCTGGTGCCCCCCCTGCAGCTCAAAATTGCCGCCATCCAGTCCTGGCAGCCCCCCATCACCCAGACCGAGGTACGAGCCTTCCTGGGCCTCACGGGCTACTACCGAAGGTTCGTGAAAGACTATGGTACTATAGTGGGTCCCCTCACGGAACTCACGTCAAAAAATCAACCCAAGGCAGTCAACTGGACCCCAGAGTGTCAAACAGCATTCGAACAATTGAAAGCCGCCATGTGTTCCGCCCCCGTGCTCCAGGCCCCCGACTACAGCCGGGAGTTCGTCGTCCAGACGGATGCCTCCGACCATGGCATCGGGGCAGTCCTGTCTCAAGTGAACACCGAAGGCCTGGATCAGCCAGTGGCCTTCATCAGCAGGCGACTCCTACCACGAGAACAACGCTGGAGCACCATTGAGAGGGAGGCCTTCGCCGTGGTATGGGCCCTCAAGAAACTCCGGCCCTACCTCTTTGGCACACACTTTCGGGTGCAGACCGACCACCGACCCCTGCAGTGGCTGATGCAGATGCGGGGAGAAAACCCGAAGTTACTACGCTGGTCCATCTCCCTCCAAGGGATGGACTTCACAGTTGAACATCGGCCTGGGCCAGATCACGCCAACGCGGATGGCCTGTCCCGGTTCTTCCGCCTCGACGAGGAGAGTCCCCAAGAGGATGGGTAACTCTCCCCGCCTTCAGCTGGGGGGGACGCATGTTGGACAGGCCACATGAAGGGCCACTCTCCCCCGGCCCGACCAGGCCCGAGCCCGGTCACGCAGGTACCACCCACCACCATTACACGTCCTCCGTCCCCTCCGGGACCCCTACCCTCGGCAATGTCGACCTCGTGGGCCTGATCCACTGCCGGCCTGCGCGCCCATCCTGGGCGCCATCTTGGACACTCCACCACGAGGCCGCCTGGCCCCCGATCGACCCCAACCCTGGGCCTGGCCAGGTCTCAGACATCCCGGCACCACCATCCACCCAGGAGGTGAGCGGGCTACTTGGCAAGTCACTGGGAGAAAGAGGTGTCGATGGCTCCCCCCGCCAGGTGCCGCTCGCCCATCGCCTCCCCGGGCGCTGGCTCCACCCCCCTGCTGGGTGTCTGGACTCCCTCATCCCGGACCTCCCGACCTCCAAGTGCGAGGGTCCGGACATCAAAGGGCACCAGCCCTATAACTGGGGCAGCTCCAGAGCAGGAAGACAGTTGTATCTTGGAGTCGAGAGACGCAGAGAAGAACTCATCCTTGACGGACTACTGGCGCTGCCATAGCTCTGTCTCGTGCACCATCGTCTTGCCTGTTGGCGCTGCCGCAACCTTCGGAACCTTCATATCCTTCATCGTCGTCGGGACCTGCTGGCGTGGCCGCGGACCGTTTGCATTCACCATCTTCACCGGGACCTGCTGGCTCCGCCGCGGACCGTCGTTTCCTTCGTCCATCTCGGGACCTGCTGGCTCCGCCGCGGCCCGATCATCTAGAACGCCGAGCTCGAGGATTGAGAGCTACTTCCATCTTTTGGTAACAAGACTGTCCCGCTACCCTTTTCCCAAGCCAGAGACCAGAACCGAGGGGACCCCTGAGTCCAGACCTCCTTGTACCATTCCATCGTAACCTTAAAGAATTGCCTATAAAGTCTCGTTGAACTTTACCCTTGTGTGGTGTCCGTCTGTGGGGGGGAAGTTACTTGTCTGTACGATCGCTGGAGACGGCTCTCCCCGGAGACCTCTCCCCTTATCCTCGGCCGACCCTCCCGGTCCGTCTAACAGTTACTTTCTGTACGATTACGCGTTGGTTCGGATCGCGCCGCTGGCCACCAATGTTAGACGGGGACCTGGAGGGTCGGCCGAGGACAAGGGGAGAGGCCTCCGGTGAGGGCCGTCTCCAGCGATCGTACAGACAAGTAACTTCCCCCCACAGATGGACACCACACAAGGATGAGGTTAACGCTCTTTATATGCAGTTCTTGAAGCAAAGTATCACGGTACAGTGAGATCGGGACACGAGGGTCGTCTCAATTCTAGTCTCTGGGAGGTAAAGGGGGTAGCGGGACAGTCTTGATACCGATCTGGTATTGAGGTGAAATGATGGATAGCTCACAATCCTCGAGCTCGGAGTTCTGGAAGGTCGCGCCGCGGCAGCGCCAGCAGGTCCCTACGATGATGTAGTTTGTAGAGGGCCGCGGCAGCGCCAGAAGGTCCCTTGGACGATGTAGATTGCAGAGGGCCACGGCAGCGCCAGCAGGTCCCTTGGACGATGTAGGTTGCAGAGGGCCGCGGCAGCGCCAGCAAGTCCCTTGGACGATGTAGGTTTGCAGAGGGCCGCGGCAGCGCCAGCAGGTCCCTTGGACGAGGAGGAAGGTTGCAGAAGGCCGCGGCAGCGCCGGCAGGCAGGACGATGGTTCACAAGGCAGGGCTGGGGCAGCGCCAGCAGTCCGTCAAGGATGAGTTCTTCAAGGTGTCTCTCGACTCCAGGATACAACTGCCTTCCTGCTCTGGAGCTGCCCCAGTTAAAGGTCTGGCCTCCTTTGATGTCCGGACCCTCGCACTTGGAGGTCGGGAGGTCCGGGATGAGGGAGTCCAGACACCCAGCAGGGGGGTGGAGCCAGCGCCCGGGGAGGCTGGGGGCGATCGGCACCTGGCGGGGGAGAGCCATCGACACTCCTCTCTCCCATTGGCCTGCCAAGTGGTCCGTTCACCTCCTGGGTGGATGGTGGTGCCGGGATGTTGGGGCCTGGCCAGGCCCAGGGTTGGGGTCGAGCTGAGGCCACGCGGCCTCGTGGTGCAGGGTCCAAGATGGCGGCTGGGCCGGGCAATGGTGCTGGTGGTGGCCCGGGCCAGTGACACAGAGATGTCCGGGAGCAGGCGTCCCGTAGGGGACGGGTTGCGGGTTGCTTCTGTGGGTCGTCTGGGTTGTTCTTCTGGTGACACCGGGAGAACCGGTGTCCAGGCTCTGTCATGCGGGGAGGAAGCGAGGTCTTCACGAGGCCTGTCCAACAGGCGTGCAGCAGTGTGATGAGTGCAGCAGTGTGAGGCATGCAGCAGTGTGAGGCATGCAGCAGTGTGAGGCGTGCAGCAGTGTGAGGCGTGCAGCAGTGTGAGGCGTGCAGCAGTGTGAGGCGGGCAGCAGTGTGTGGCGTGCAGCAGTGTGTGGCGTGCAGCAGTGTGTGGCGTGCAGCAGTGTTTGGCATGCAGCAGTGTTTGGCATGCAGCAGTGTTTGGCATGCAGCAGTGTTTGGCATGCAGCAGTGTGTGGCGTGCAGCAGTGTGTGGCGTGCAGCAGTGTGTGGCATGCAGCAGTGTGTGGCGTGGAGCAGTGTGTGGCATGCAGCAGTGTGTGGCCTGCAGCAGTGTGAGGCGTGCAGCAGTGTGTGGCGTGCAGCAGTGTGAGGCATGCAGCATGCAGTAAGATCTGGCGTGCAGCAGTGTGTGGCGTGCAGCAGTGTGTGGTGTGCAGCAGTGTGTGGCATGCAGCAGTGTGTAGCATGCAGCAGTGTGTGGTGTGCAGCAGTGTGAGGCGTGCAGCAGTGTGAGGTGTGTGAGGCGTGCAGCAGTGTGATGCGTGCAGCAGTGAGAGGCGTGCAGCATTGTGAGGTGTGCAGCATTGTGAGGTGTGCAGCAGTGTGAGGCGTGCAGCAGTGAGGCGTGCAGCAGTGTAAGTAGTGCAGCAGTGTGAGTAATGCAGAAGTGTGAGTAATGCAGCAGTATGAGGCGTGCAGCAGTGAGGCATGCAGCAGTGTAAGTAATGCAGCAGTGTGAGTAATGCAGCAGTGTGAGTAATGCAGCAGTGTGAGGCGTGCAGCAGTGTGAGGCGTGCAGCAGTGTGAGGCGTGCATCAGTGTGAGGCGTGCAGCAGTGTGAGGCATTCAGCAGTGTGCCGGGCAGCAGCATGCAGCAGTGCAGTAGTGTGCAGCATGCAGCAGCATGAGGCGTGCAGCAATGTGAGGCGTGCAGCAGTATGATGCGTGTAGCAGTGTGCAGCGTGCAGCAGTGTGAGTAATGCGGTAGTGTGCAGCAGTGTGAGGCATGCAGCAGTGTGAGGCGTGCAGCAGTGTAAGGCATGCAGCAGTGTGCCGTGCAGCAGTGTGAGGCATGCAGCAGTGTGAGGCGTGCAGCATGCAGCAGCATGAGACATGTAGCATTGTGAGGCGTGCAGCAGTGTGATGCGTGTAGCATTGTGCAGCGTGCAGCAGTGTGAGTAATGCGGTCGTGTGCAGCAGTGTGAGAAGTCCAGCAGTGTGAGGCGTGCAGCAGTGTGAGGCGTGCAGCAGTGTGTGGCGTGCAGCAGTGTGTGGCGTGCAGCAGTGTGTGGCATGCAGCAGTGTGAGTAATGCAGCAGGGTCCAGCAGTGTAAGGCGGGCAGCAGTGTGAGGCTGGCAGCACTATGAGGTGGGCAGCAGTGTGAGGTGGGCTGCAGTGTGAGGCGGGCAGCAGTGTGTGACGTGCAGTGTGCAGCAGTGTGTGGCTTGCAGCAGCCTGTGGCGTGCAGCAGTGTGTGATATGCAGCAGTATGTGGCATACAGCATGCAGTAGTGTGAGGCGTGCAGTAGTGTGTGGCGTGCAGCAGTGTGAGGCGTGCAGCAGTCTGTGGCGTGCAGCATTGGGATTCCTGCAGCAGTGGGAGGCGTGCAGCAGTGGGAGGCATGCAGCAGTGGGAGGCATGCAGCAGTGGGGGGCGTGCAGCAGTGGGGGGCATGCAGCAGTGCAAGGCGTGCAGCAGTGGGAGGCATGCAGCAGTGCAAGGCGTGCAGCAGTGCAAGGCGTACAGCAGTGTGAGGCGTGCAGCAGTTTGAGGCATGCAGCAGTGTGTGGCGTGGAGCAGTGTGTGGCGTGCAGCAGTGTGAGGAGTGCAGCAGTGTGTGGTGTGCAGCAGTGTGAGGCGTGCAGCAGTGTGTGGTGTGCAGCAGTGTGTGGCGTGCAGCAGTGTGAGGCGTGGAGCATTGTGAAGCGTGCAGCAGTGTGTGGTGTGCAGCAGTTCAGGCGTGTAGAACTGTGAGGCATGCAGCAGTGTGAGGCGTGCAGCAGTGTGTGGTATGCAGCGTGCAGCAGTGTGTGCTGTGCAGCAGTGTGTGGTGTGCAGCAGTGTGAGGCATGAAGCAGTGTGAGGCGTGCAGCAGTGTGTGGTGTGCAGCAGTGTGTGGCATGCAGCAGTGTGTGGCGTGCAGCAGTGTTTGGCATGCAGCAGTGTGAGGCATGCAGCGTGCAGCAGTGTGTGGCGTGCAGCAGTGTGTGGTGTGCAGCAGTGTGTGGCATGCAGCAGTGTGTGGTGTGCAGCAGTATGAGGCGTGCAGCGTGCAGCAGTGTGTGGCATGCAGCAGTGTGTAGCGTGCAGCAGTGTGAGGTGTGCAGCAGTGTGTGGCTTGCAGCAGTGTGTGGCATGCAGCAGTGTGTGGCGTGCAGCAGTATGTGGTGTGCAGCAGTATGTGGCGTGCAGCAGTGTGTGGCGTGCAGCAGTGTGAGGCGTGCAGCAGTGTGTGGCATGCAGCAGTGTGTGATGTGCAGCAGTGGGAGGCATGCAGAGTGCAGCATTGTGTGGCGTGCAGCAGTGTGTAGCATGCAGCAGTGTGAGGCGTGCAGCAGTGTGTGGCTTGCAGCAGTGTGTGGCGTGCAGCAGTGTGTGGTGTGCAGCAGTATGTGGCGTGCAGCAGTGTGAGGCGGGCAGCAGTGTGAGGCGGGCAGCAGTGAGTAATGCAGCAGGGTGCGGCAGTGTGAGGCGTGCAGCAGTGTGAGGCGTGCAGCAGTGTGTGGCGTGCAGCAGTGTGAGGCGGGCAGCAGTGTGAGGCAGGCAGCAGTGAGTAATGCAGCAGGATGCAGCAGTGTGAGGCGTGCAGCAGTGTGAGGCGTGCAGCAGTGTGAGGCCTGCAGCAGTGTGAGGCCGGCAGCAGTGTGAGGAGGGTGGCAGTGTGCAGCATGCAGCAGTATGAGTAATGCAGCAGTGTGAGGCATGCAGCAGTGTGAGGCATGCAGCAGTGTGAGGCGGGCAGCAGTGTGTGACGTGTAGTGTGCAGCAGTGTGTGGCGTGCAGCAATGTGAGGCGGGCAGCAGTGTGTGACGTGCATGTGTGCAGCAGTGGGAGGCGTGCAGCAGTGGGAGGCGTGCAGCAGTGGGAGGCGTGCAGCAGTGGGATGCATGCAGCACTGCAAGGTGTGCATTAGTGCAAGGCGTACAGCAGTGTGAGGCATGCAGCAGTTGGAGGCGTGCAGCAGTGTGTGGCGTGCAGCAGTGTGAGGAGTGCAGCAGTGTGTGGTGTGCAGCAGTGTGAGGCATGCAGCAGTGTGTGGTGTGCAGCAGTGCGTGGCGTGCAGCAGTGTGAGGCGTGGAGCAGTGTGAGGCGTGCAGCAGTGTGTGGTGTGCAGCAGTGTGAGGCGTGTAGAAGTGTGAGGCGTGCAGCAGTGTGAGGCATGCAGCAGCGTGTGTTATGTAGTGTGCAGCAGTGTGTGGTGTGCAGCAGTGTGTGGTGTGCAGCAGTGTGAGGTGTGCAGCAGTGTGAGGCGTGCAGCAGTGTGTGGTGTGCAGCAGTGTGTGGCGTGCAGCAGTGTGTGGCGTGCAGCAGTGTTTGGCATGCTGCAGTGTGAGGCATGCAGCGTGCAGCAATGCGTGGCGTGCAGCAGTGTGTGGCGTGCAGCAGTCTGTGGCATGCAGCAGTGTCTGGTGTGCAGCAGTATGAGGCATGCAGCGTGCAGCAGTGTGTAGCGTGCAGCAGTGTGAGGCGTGCAGCAGTGTGTGGCTTGCAGCAGTGTGTGGCATTGTTAGACGGGGACCTGGAGGGTCGGCCGAGGACAAGGGGAGAGGCCTCCGGTGAGGGCCGTCTCCAGCGATCGTACAGACAAGTAACTTCCCCCCCACAGATGGACACCACACAAAGATAAGGTTAACGCTCTTTATATGCAGTTCTTGAAGTAAGGTAGTACGGTACAATGAGATCAGGACACGAGGATCCTCTCAATTCTAGTCTCTGGAAGGGAAAGGGGGTAGCGGGACAGTCTTGTTACCAATCTGGTATTGAGATGAGACGATGGGTAGCTCACAATCCTCGAGCCCGGCGTTCGGGAAGTGTGGGCCGCGGCAGCGCCAGCAGGTCCCGAGGAGGTCGTAGGTAGCAACGGGCCGCGGCAGCGCCGGCAGGTCCCGACGAAGATGGTGGTTGCAAGAGGCCGCGGCAGCGCCAGCAGGTCCCCACGAGGATGAAGGTTGCAACGGGCCGCGGCAGCGCCAGCAGGTCCCACGAGGATGAAGGTTGCAGAAGGCCGCGGCAGCGCCAGCAGGCAGGACGACAGTTCACAAGGCAGGGCTGCGGCAGCGCCAGCAGTCCGTCAAGGATGAGTTCTTCACGGTGTCTCTCGACTCCAGGATACAACTGCCTTCCTGCTCTGGAGCTGCCTCAGTTATAGGTCTGGCGCCCTTTGATGTCCGGACCCTCGCTCTGGGAGGTCGGGAGGTCCGGGATGAGGGAGTCCAGAGACCCAGCAGGGGGGTGGAGCCAGTGCCCGGGGAGGCTGGGGGCGATCGGCACCTGGCGGGGGAGAGCCATCGACACTTCTTTCTCCCATTGACCTGCCAACTGGTCCGTTCACCTCCTGGGTGGATGGTGGTGCCGGGATGTCGGGGCCTGGCCAGGCCCAGGGTTGTGGTCGAGCTGAGGCCACGCGGCCGCGTGGTGCAGTGTCCAAGATGGCGGCTGGGCCGGGCAATGGTGCTGACGGTGGCCCGGGCCAGTGATACAGAGATATCCGGGAGCAGGCGTCCCGTAGGGGACGGGTTGCGGGTTGCTTCTGTGGGTAGCACCTGGAGAGCCGGTGTCCGGGCCCTGTCATGCGGGGAGGGAGCGAGCCCTTCATGGGGCCTGTCCAACATGCGTCCCCCCCAGCTGAAGGCGGGGAGAGTCACCCATCCTCTTGGGGACTCTCCTTGTCGAGGCGGAAAAAGCGGGACAGGCTATCCGCGTTGGCGTGGTCTTGGCCAGGGCGATGCTCCACAGTGAAGTCCATCCCCTGCAGGGAGATGGACCATCGCAATAGTTTGGGATTCTCCCCCCGCATCTGCATTAACCATTGCAGGGGGCGATGATCTGTTTGCACCCGAAAGTGGGTGCCGAAGAGGTAGGGCCGGAGCTTCTTAAGGGCCCATACTACTGCAAAGGCCTCCCGCTCGATGGTGCTCCAGCGCTGTTCTCGGGCCAGCAGGCGTCTGCTGATGAAGGCCACTGGTTGGTCGACTCCCTCGGGGTTCAGTTGGGAGAGGACGGCCCCAATGCCATGGTATGAGGCATCAGTCTGGACGATGAACTCGCGGCTGTAGTCGGGGGCCTGGAGCACAGGGGCGGTGCACATGGCGGCCTTCAGCTTCTCGAAGGCCGCTTGACAGTCGGGAGTCCAGTTGACTGTTTTTGGGTGGTTCTTGGATGTGAGTTCCGTGAGGGGCCCCACAATGCTGCCATAGTCCTTCACAAACCGCCGGTAGTATCCGGTGAGCCCCAAGAAGGCTCGGACCTCGGTTTGGGTTACGGGGGGCTGCCAGGACTGGATGGCAGCGATCTTGAGCTGGAGGGGGGCCACCAGACCGCTTCCCACTTGGTGTCCGAGGTAGGTCACGGACCCCTGGCCAATTTGGCACTTGCTGGCCTTGATTGTGAGGCCGGCCTGTTGGAGGGCCTGCAGGACCTCTCGGAGGTGGCGGAGGTGGTCTGACCAGTGGCGGCTGTATACCGCGATATCGTCCAGGTAGGCGGCGCTGAGCTCTTCGAGGCCCGCCAATACCTGGTTCACAAGTCGTTGAAAAGTGGCTGGAGCATTTTTCATGCCGAATGGCATCACTTTGAAATGGTAGTGTCCATCCGGGGTGGAGAAAGTGGATCGTTCTTGGGCCCTGGGGGTGAGGCCGATCTGCCAGTAGCCTGCTGTCAGGTCGAAGATGCTTAGGTAGCGGGCAGCCCCCATGCGGTCAACCAGTTCATCTGCTCGGGGGATGGGGTGAGCGTCGGTTCGGGTGACAGCGTTCAGACCCCGATAGTCGACGCAGATTCAGAGCTCGGGGGTGGTGCCCGGGGCAGCAGCTTTGGGGACCAGTACGACTGGGCTGGTCCAGGGGCTGTCCGAGGGTTCGATGACTCTGAGTGCGAGCATCTTGGAGACTTCTTCTTGGATGCAGGCGCGCACCCGATCTGGTACTCGGTACGCCCGGTGTCGGATAGGGGGACTGTCCCCAGTGTCCACGTCGTGCAGGCACCAGGGGGTGACCCCGGGGGTGAGGGAAAATAGGTTTGCAAATTGCAGCAGGAGGGCCCGACAGTCTTGGCGCTGCTCCGGGGTCAGGGCATCGGAGAGTCGGACCCCGTCCACCGAACCATCTTTGTCACGGGTCCTCAGTAGGTCAGGGAGGGGCTCGGAGTCCTCTTCCGCTCCACTGTCTGTAGCCATCAGCAGACTGAGCTCCGAGTGCACAAAGTGTGGTTTGAGTCTGTTGGCGTGGAGGACCCGGAGGGGGTTCCGGGGGGATTCCATGTCGATGAGATAGGTGTCGGGGCTCTTGCGCTCAACCACCTTGAAGGGCCCCGTCCATTTGTCCTGCAAGGCACAAGGTTCGGTGGGGGACATCACCCATACCTGCTGACCAGGCTCGAACTCGATGGAGGAGGCATGTTGATCGTACCATTTCTTCATGTCCTCCTGACTGGCCTCAAGGTTGGCTTTGGCGATCTCTCTGAATCGCCTGGTCTGATTGCGGAGGGTCAGGAGGTACTTGTAGACGTCTGGAGGGGTCTTCAGGGGGGCCATTTCCCATTCTTCTTTAACTAGGCTGAGGGGCCCTCGAACGGGGTGTCCGTACAGGAGTTCGAAGGGGCTGAAGCCGAGGGACTTCTGGGGGACTTCTCGGTAGGCGAAGAGGAGGCACGGGAGTAGCACGTCCCACTGGCGGCGTAGGGGTTCTTCCAGCCCCATGATCATCCCCTTGAGAGTGCGGTTGAACCGCTCGACCAGTCCGTTTCCTTGCGGGTGATAGGGGGTTGTGAATCGGTAGGTGACTCTGCACTGCTGCCAGAGGGATTTCATATACTTTGAAATAAAGTTTGTGCCCCTGTCGCTGACGACCTCCCGGGGTAAGCCCACTCGAGAGAAGATCCCCATTAAGGCTCGGCCTACCACTGGTGCTGTTACAGTTCGAAGGGGAACGGCCTCGGGATAGCGGGTGGCGTGGTCCACCAGGACCAGGATGAATCGATGCCCTTGTGCTGTTCGGGGGTCCAGGGGCTCCACAATGTCTATTCCCACCCTTTCGAACGGGGTGGTAACAACGGGGAATGGTTGCAGGGGTGCCTTGAGTTTGCGGCCGTTCTTCCCGCTGGCCTGGCAGGTGGGGCAGGACCGGCAGTGGTTGGAGACGTCATTTCTCATTTTTGGCCAGTAATGTGGGTTACCAGGCGGTTGTATGTTTTGTCTTGCCCCAAGTGTCCAGCCAGGGGGACATCATGTGCCAAGTTTAAAAGGAAGTCTCTGAAGCGGAGGGGCACCACCAGCACTCGACTGGCCCCCAACTCCGCGATTCTTTGTTCGCTGTACAGTAGGTCATTGTCCCAATAGATCCAGTGGGCCCCTGGGGTGTCTCCCGCGCTCTGGGCGAGTGCTTGCTGTCGCAGTCCCTCGAGGGAGGGACAGGTCTTTTGCTCTTGCCGGAATTGCTCCTGGGTGGGTCCCCTTCTTGACGCCACTGAGCCAGGTCTGGAAGGTCTTGGACTGAGCGGGCCCTTCTTGGGTTTGCTCCGGGGGGTCGGTATGGACGGTGTCTTCCTCTGGAGCGATCGGGGGAGGAGGTGCTGGCCATTCGGTTTCTTCAGGTCTGGGGATGGTGCGGGCAGCCATGGACCGGGTTGTTACGCACGCCCAGTCCGGGAGGCCCAACATCCCCAGGTGCTCTCTTCTTTCAACGGCCGCCCACGGGGAACTCTCGAGATCGTTTCCCAGGAGGCAGTCCACGGGGGCATCATCGCGGACAGTCACTTTTAGCATACCGGACACTCCTCCCCATTCGAAGGGGACGCAGGCCATCCGACACAGGCTCTCAGAATTGTCGGCCGATCGGACAGGGCACAGGACGTTTGGCAGGATTTGTTCTGGGGTCACCAGGTGACAGCGGACGGCCGTCACACTGGCCCCCGTGTCACGCAGGGCTTCGGCCTTGCGCCCATTTATGTTCACCCACTGGCTGTATTTCCTGGTGTTGGCAGGTAGGGGGGCCCGCGGGATCATGTCTCTTCCCCATAGGCAAGCCAGGACCATGGCGGCCGGTTCCCACTCGGGCTGCTCCTACTCGTACTCTTCACGCTCTTCGGAGATTTGCTCTTCTCCTAGGGCGGCGGCAGCTATCTGGCGGGGCCCGGGAGTCTGGTTCTTTGGGCAGTTCGGGTCACTGGCATAGTGGCCGACTCGCTGGCATCGGTGACAAGTAACATTGACTCGGAACCCCGGGCGCATCGGGGGTTGCCACGGCCGGCCGGGGGCGGGGTGTTGTTAGCGGGAGCGGCCGGGACGGCGTCTCTGCCCCGGCCCTGGCCTCCTCCTCCTCCTCGGGGACGATGATGACCTTGGTTGGTTCTGTTCTGCTCGTTTGGCCCACTCCGGGCCACTCGGGTGCTTTCCCATCGGTCAGCCTCAGCGGCGAGCTGCCGTGGTTCAGTCAATTTACTGTCGAGGAGGTGCTGCCTGAGCTCGACGAAGCAGTTGTTGGAGAGGTGCTCCCACACAATGAGGTTGAAGAGCTGCTCGTAGGTTGTTACGTGGCTACCCTTGATCCATCCCTCGAAGGCTCGGCTGAAATAGTTCACATATTCTACCCAAGTTGTACCCGGGATCCGGGTGCAGTCGCGGAACCTCTGGCGGTACATTTCGGGCGTAAGCCCATATCGAGTGAGGAGGGCGGCCTTCATGTGGTCATAGGACGTCATTTGATGGTCCGGGAGCTGTAGCAGGGCATCGCGGCCTTCATTGACGAACCTCCCCCATAGACCGGCTCCCCAGTCACTTCGAACGATCCGGTGGGAGGTCATGGCGATCTCGTAGGCCTTGAACCACTGCTGTATGTCGTCGTTCCGATAATATTCACGGACCACATCCTTGGGGATGTGGACCTTTTGTTCGGTAGCGCCTGGGGGGCGCGGTTGCTCGGGCACCCCTAGGTCTTTGTTCTGTTTCCGCATTTCTATCTCTGCTAGCTTGCGCTCGTGTTCGTATGCCAGTCTTTTTTCTTCGAGTTCTCTCTGTCTTTGCTTTTCTTCCCGCTCTTCTCGGAGCCGTAGGTGTTCTAAGTTTATCTTTTGTTCCGCCAGTTTCAGTTCTCCGTCCAACTTGAGCCGTGCCAACTCTAATTCAGTCTGCTTTTTTCTCGTTCTTGGATCTCTTCCCGGGAGAGACCCGCTCTCCTTTCTTCCGTCGGAGTGGTGTTTGTCTCTGGTGCTTCGATGTTTTGGTCCCGGGGTCCGGCGGCATTTGTTTCTGCCCAGGATTCTAGGGCATGTTTGAAGTCCTCTTTTGTGCTCAGCCCGGTGGTAGCAATGCCTAGTTCCATACAAAATTGTTTTAGCTCTCGGTGGCCGTACTCTTCTAGTTTTTCCATCTGGAATTTCTCTGTAGATCCGCTCTCTTTGGTCGTCATTGTGGTTTAGTCGTGGGGTGAGTTACTCTCTGTACGATTACGCGTTGGTTCGGATCGCGCCGCTGGCCACCAATGTTAGACGGGGACCTGGAGGGTCGGCCGAGGACAAGGGGAGAGGCCTCCGGTGAGGGCCGTCTCCAGCGATCGTACAGACAAGTAACTTCCCCCCCACAGATGGACACCACACAAAAATAAGGTTAACGCTCTTTATATGCAGTTCTTGAAGTAAGGTAGTACGGTACAATGAGATCAGGACACGAGGATCCTCTCAATTCTAGTCTCAGGAAGGGAAAGGGGGTAGCGGGACAGTCTTGTTACCAATCTGGTATTGAGATGAGACGATGGGTAGCTCACAATCCTCGAGCTCGGCGTTCGGGAAGGTCGGGCCGCGGCAGCGCCAGCAGGTCCCGAGGAGGTCGTAGGTAGCAACGGGCCGCGGCAGCGCCAGCAGGTCCCGACAAAGATGGTGGTTGCAAGAGGCCGCGGCAGCGCCAGCAGGTCCCCACGAGGATGAAGGTTGCAACGGGCCGCGGCAGCGCCAGCAGGTCCCACGAGGATGAAGGTTGCAGAAGGCCGCGGCAGCGCCAGCAGGCAGGACGACAGTTCACAAGGCAGGGCTGCGGCAGCGCCAGCAGTCCGTCAAGGATGAGTTCTTCACGGTGTCTCTCGACTCCAGGATACAACTGCCTTCCTGCTCTGGAGCTGCCTCAGTTATAGGTCTGGCGCCCTTTGATGTCCGGACCCTCGCTCTGGGAGGTCGGGAGGTCCGGGATGAGGGAGTCCAGACACCCAGCAGGGGGGTGGAGCCAGCGCCCGGGGAGGCTGGGGGCGATCGGCACCTGGCGGGGGAGAGCCATCAACACTTCTTTCTCCCATTGACCTGCCAAGTGGTCCGTTCACCTCCTGGGTGGATGGTGGTGCCGGGATGTCGGGGCCTGGCCAGGCCCAGGGTTGGGGTCGAGCTGAGGCTACGCGGTGCAGTGTCCAAGATGGCGGCTGGGCCGGGCAATGGTGCTGACGGTGGCCCGGGCCAGTGATACAGAGATATCCGGGAGCAGGCGTCCCATAGGGGACTGGTTGAGGGTTGCTTCTGTGGGTAGCACCTGGAGAGCCGGTGTCCGGGCCCTGTCATGCGGGGAGGGAGCGAGCCCTTCATGGGGCCTGTCCAACAGGCATGCAGCAGTGTGTGGCGTGCAGCAGTATGTGGCGTGCAACAGTATGTGGCATGCAACAGTGTGTGGCATGCAGCAGTGTGTGGCTTGCAGCAGTGAGAGGCATGCAGCAGTGTGAGGCGTGCAGCAGTGTGAGGCGTGCAGCAGTGTGAGGCGTGCAGCAGTGTGAGGCATGCAGCAGTGTGAGGCCGGCAGCAGTGTGAGGCCGGCAGCAGTGTGAGGAGGGCAGCAGTGTGAGGAGGGCGGCAGTGTGCAGCATGCAGCAGTATGAGTAATGCAGCAGTGTTTGGCATGCTGCAGTGTGAGGCATGCAGCGTGCAGCAGTGCGTGGCGTGCAGCAGTGTGTGGCGTGCAGCAGTCTGTGGCATGCAGCAGTGTGTGGTGTGCAGCAGTTTGAGGCATGCAGCATGCAGCAGTGTGTGGCGTGCAGCAGTGTGTAGCGTGCAGCAGTGTGAGGCGTGCAGCAGTGTGTGGCTTGCAGCAGTGTGTGGCATGCAGCAGTGTGTGGCGTGCAGCAGTATGTGGCGTGCAGCAGTATGTGGCATGCAGCAGTATGTGGCGTGCAGCAGTATGTGGCATGCAGCAGTGTGTGGCGTGCAGCAGTGTGTGGCTTGCAGCAGTGAGAGTGTTGGACAGGCCACATGAAGGGCTCGCTCCCTCCCCGCATGACAGGGCCCGGGCACCGGCTCTCCAGGTGCTACCCACAGAAGCAACTCGCAAACCGTCCCCTACGGGACCCCTGCTCCCGGACATCTCTGTATTACCGGCCCGGGCCACCGTCAGCACCATTGCCCGGCCCGGCCGCCATCTTGGACACTGCACCACGAGGCCACGTGGCCTTAGCTCGACCCCAACCCTGGGCCTGGCCAGGCCCCGACAGCCCGGCACCACCATCCACCCAGGAGGTGAACGGACCACTTGGCAGGTCAATGGGAGGAAGAAGTGTCGGTGGCTCTCCCCCGCCAGGTGCCGATCGCCCCCAGCCTCCCCGGGCGCTGGCTCCACCCCCCTGCTGGGTGTCTGGACTCCCTCATCCCGGACCTCCCGACCTCCAAGGGCGAGGGTCCGGACATCAAAGGGCGCCAGACCTATAACTGGGGCAGCTCCAGAGCAGGAAGGCAGTTGTATCCTGGATTCGAGAGACACCGAGAAGAACTCATCCTTGACAGACTGCTGGCGCTGCCGCAGCCCTGCCTTGTGAACTGTCGTCCTGCCGCTGGCGCTGCCGCGGCCCTCTGCAATCTACCATCTTCGTTGGGAACTGCTGGCGCTGCCGCGACCCGTTGTAACTACCATCTTCGTCGGGACCTGCTGGCGCTGCCGCGGACCGTTGCCACCTTCGACCACCCCGGGATCTGCTGGCGCTGCCGCAACCCGTCCTTCAAGAACGCCGATCTCGAGGATTGTGAGCTACCCATCATCTCATCGTAACTACCAGATTGGTAACAAGACTGTCCCGCTACCCCTTTCCCATCCAAGAGACTAGAATCGAGGGGACCCCTGAGTCCAGACCTCCTTGTACCATTCTACCGTACTTCAAGATTACTTATAAAGAACGTTAAATCTTATCCTTGTGTGGTGCCTATTCTGTGGGGGGGAAGTTACTTGTCTGTATGATCGCTGGAGACGGCTCTCCCCGGAGACCTCTCCCCTTGTCCTCGGCCGACCCTCCAGGTCCCGTCTAACAGAGAGGCATGCAGCAGTGTGAGGCGTGCAGCAGTGTGAGGCGTGCAGCAGTGTGAGGCATGCAGCAGTGTGAGGCCGGCAGCAGTGTGAGGCAGGCAGCAGTGTGAGGAGGGCGGCAGTGTGCAGCATGCAGCAGTATGAGTAATGCAGCAGTGTGAGGCATGCAGCAGTGTGAGGCATGCAGCAGTGTGAGGCGGGCAGCAGTGTGTGACGTGTAGTGTGCAGCAGTGTGTGGCGTGCAGCAGTCTGTGGCATGCAGCAGTGTGTGGCACACAGCGTGCAGTAGTGAAAGGCGTGAGGCAGGCAGCAGTGTGTGGCGTGCAGCAGTGTGTGGCATGCAGCAGTGTGTGGTGTGCAGCAGTGTGTGGCATGCAGCAGTGTGTGGCATGCAGCAGTGTGTGGCGTGCAGCAGTGTGTGGCGTGCAGCAGTGTGAGGCGTGCAGCAGTGTGTGGCATGCAGCAGTGTGAGGCTTGCAGCATGCAGTAATATGTGGCGTGCAGCAGTGTGTGGCGTGCAGCAGTGTGTGGTGTGCAGCAGTGTGTGGCATGCAGCAGTGTGTAGCATGCAGCAGTGTGTGGTGTGCAGCAGTGTGAGGCGTGCAGCAGTGTGAGGCGTGCAGCAGTGTGATGTGTGCAGCAGTGAGAGGCGTGCAGCATTGTGAGGCATGCAGCATTGTGAGGTGTGCAGCAGTGTGAGGCGTGCAGCAGTGAGGCGTGCAGCAGTGTAAGTAATGCAGCAGTGTGAGTAATTTAACAGTGTGAGTAATGCAGCAGTGTGCGGCTGTTAGACGGGACCTGGAGGGTCGGCCGAGGACAAGGGGAGAGGTCTCCGGGGAGAGCCGTCTCCAGGGATCGTACAGACCAGTAACTTCCCCCCCACAGATGGACACCACACAAAGATAAGGTTTAACGTTCTTTATAAGCAATCTTGAAGTACGGTAGAATGGTACAAGGAGGTCAGGACTCAGGGGTCCCCTCGATTCTAGTCTCTTGGTTGGGGAAGGAGGGTAGCGGGACAGTCTTGTTACCAATCCCTGACCCAGTCCTGCGCGGAAGCCGGGAGCTGGAGGTACGCATCAAACCTTGGAAAAAACCTTGTTTTTAAAATTTGTGTGGTGTCACTTATTACCTGAATTGTAATCCTTACTGTACCCTCCACAACAGTAAAAGCCTCTTAAAGCACACAGCGGTGCATACGCTGTAGCGCTTGTTACTTTGCTAAAGCGGCCGCCATTAGACCAGGCGCGCTCGCCGACCTCGCCCACTAGAGGCCACGCCCCCATTTCCCGCCTACTTAAACGCTGATCGTCAGCGCAACGTTTACATCCCTGACCCAGTCCTAAGGCGGAAGCCGGGAGCTGGAGGTACGCATCAAACCTTGGAAAAAACCTTGTTTTTAAAATTTGTGTGGTGTCACTTATTACCTGAATTGTAATCCTTACTGTACCCTCCACAACAGTAAAAGCCTCTTAAAGCACACAGCGGTGCATACGCTGTAGCTCTTGTTACTTTGCTAAAGCGGCCGCCATTAGACCAGGCGCGCTCGCCGACCACGCCCACTAGAGGCCACGCCCCCTCCACCTAGAAATGTGCATGCACAGGAAGCGCAGCGGACGAGCGCAGCGGGAGCGCCGTTTGCGCGCCTTGATCAATGCGAGGTCCATTTGCAAAAATGTGGAGCACATTCATGACCTCATTACGGAGAACGACATTGACATGCTCTTCATAACCGAAACATGGCTGAAACCATGGTGCAACCCGATCATAGCCCAAACTGTCCCCCAAGGATACCTCATTCAGAGGATCGACAGACAAGAACTCAGAGGTGGCGGCCTAGCCATCATCCATCGAGATTCACTGAAATGTACTACCATTGAACTCTCAGACGTAAAAGGGGCAGAAAGCATGGGTTTCTGCATCCAACTAAATGAGGAAAATACCTTCGCGGGAGCCCTCATCTACCGCCCCCCCAGGACCCCAAAACGGCTTCTTCGAAAGTTTTGAAGATGCTCTCAGCACTTTAACCTTAAAATACGCAAACTTTACAGTTTTGGGTGACCTAAATTTCCACCTAGACAAACCCAACGACCCCAATACCATATGGCTCAACGACTTAACAAATATCCTAGGACTGGAAATACTGACCAAAATGCCCACGCACAAAGCAGGCCATATACTAGACTGCATTTGCACCAATACCAAAACCCTAACTGTCGAAAACCCGCTGATCCAAACATGGACCAACCACTGGCTAATCCCTTTCAATCTAACCACCAACAAGAAAATGTCTAATACCGCCAACCTAAAAATCGAAGTCCCGATGCAAAAAGACTGGAAAAAGCTTGCCAGCTCACCAAATCTCCTGCTCACCGCAGAGAAATCTAAACCATCGCTATCTGGAGACACAGAATCAGACTACAAAATATTTTGCAATTGGATCTCAGAGTGCTGTGGTCCGGCCAACTCAGAGAAAGTAAGGAAAAAGCAGAATAGAAAATCGGCACCCTGGTTCTCCCCCGAGCTAAAAGCCAAACGTACAGAGATCAGAGCTCTCGAAAAGAAATGGCGCCAAAACTATGATCCAAAGGAAGCTCTTGCCTATAATATCGCTAGGAAACTATATCACTCTATGATAAAAAACACCAAAAAAGACCATTTTCTTCAAAGAATTAATCGGTCCAACAATAATCAGAAACAGATCTTTAAAATTGTTGACGAGTTTATGAACCCCAGAATCCTCAGGCAAGAAATACCACCCTCACTGGCTCTCTGTAACGACATAGCTGACTATTTCGAACAGAAAATACTTAAACTCACCACAGACTTCCCTGACCCTCCTGAACCCTCCCCCTACGACGCAACGCGACCAATTGACAACAAACCCCAGCTGAAAAATTTTACTCACATCAGTCTCGACGAATCCCGACAAGCAATCCTCTCCAGTAAATCAGGCTCCCCGTTTGACCCATGCCCCCCAAAGCTGCTCCACACTCTGGTGGATACGGTAAATCCAGCCATAAATTCCATCATAAACTCCTCTTTGGCCACTGCATCCATTCCGGCTGAATGGAAGCTCGCTGCAGTTAAACCTCTGCAGAAAAAGCCCCTACCTGACCCCACTACCCTCTCCAACCTTCGCCCCATCTCGCTGCTCCCACTACTGTTCAAACTGACTGAAGCTGCAGTAAATAAACAGTTGACTAAACATCTAGAGGAAAACCACCTATTTCATCCTAACCAGGCTGGTTTTAGGGCCAAACACTCCACGGAGTCAGCTCTCCTACATACTGTAGAGACCCTCAAGATGGCACTGGACCAAGGGAAAAAGGCCGTCCTGATCCTGCTCGACCTGTCGGCGGCCTTTGACACGGTCTCACACCCCGTGTTGATAGGCCGCCTGACAGAGTCAGGGCTAGCAGGAACCGCCCTCGAATGGCTGAAAAACTTCCTAAGCCATAGGAGACAAGTCACCATGCTAGGAAACTACTGCTCGGATGAAAAAACCATAAAAACAGGGGTACCACAAGGCTCAAGCCTGAGCCCGGTTTTGTTCAACCTTTATATGACCCCCCTGATTGAACTCATCACATCCTTTAACATCAGCACGATATCTTACGCTGACGACACCCAGCTCATCCTAGTATTGGATAACAACTCTTCCAAAGCGGAGGAAAATTTAAGAAACTGTCTGACGGCAACCTTTGAATGGATGCGAACAAACCATCTCAAATGTAATTCAGGTAAAACTGAAATCCTCCCTTTCGGCCAAAACAACCTTTTTTCCCCCACCAATTGGTGGCCCCAAGACGCTGAAATCCCACCAAACACCATCACGTCGGCCCGCAACCTTGGGATTAGGTTTGATGAAGCCTTATCCTTTAAGCAACAAGCAGGTACTGTGGCAGGGTCCTGCTTCAATATCATCAAAGGTCTTAGAAGGTTCTTCGACCTCCTTCCCCTAACAGCTAGAAAGACTGTGGCAGTAGCCCTCATCACATCCCGCCTAGACTACTGCAATAGCATCTATGCAGGCTCAAACAGAGCTGTTCTGCACAAGTTGCAGATGGTTCAAAACACCGCCGCCCGCCTGGTGCTAAGACTACCCAGGAAATCATCTGCCTCAAAAGCACTCAAAACCCTGCACTGGTTACCCATCCACAAAAGAGTGCTATTTAAAATCCTGCTCATTACGTTCAGAGCCTACCACCTGTCGGGACCGACATACCTGTCCCAAAGGTTTGGAAGATACACTCCCTCGCGGTCACTCAGATCATCTAACCTAAACCTACTCGCAGTTCCCAAGTTCAGACTAACCACAAAAGGTGGAAAATCCATCGGAGTACTTAGAGCCAAAGCCTGGAACAAGCTCCCACCACAAATGCGCCTGATCCACTCCGAAAAACTGTTTCGTAAAACGCTCAAAACATGGATCTTCAAAACCGAAGACTCACTCTGCTTGGCGTTAATCTAACCTTACACTTTATTCATAGACCAGGATCTATGAACATGATCAACCTTAAGCAGCATCCCCCCTTCTTTCCTTTACGGGACAGTGATGTCTAGCGCCAAGATGCTCCTTGGAGTGTAAGTGCGCTCTATAAAAGCCTATTCACATTCACATTCACAATCTGGTAGTTACGCCGATGTTAGACGGACCGGGAGGGTCGGCCGAGGACAAGGGGAGAGGTCTCCGGGGAGAGCCGTCTCCAGCGATCGTACAGACGAGTAACTTCCCCCCCACAGATGTACACCACACAGAAATAAGGTTTAACGTTCTTTATAAGCAATCTTTAAGTACGGTGGGATGGTACAAGGAGGTCTGGACTCAGGGGTCCCCTCGATTCTAGTCTCTTGGTTTGGGGAGAAGGGGTAGCGGGACAGTCTTGTTACCAATCTGGTAGATGCGATGATAAGATGGATAGCTCACAATCTTCGAGCTCGGCGTTCTAGATGATCGGGCCGCGGCGGAACCAGCAGGTCCCGAGAAGGTGGTAGTTACAAACGGTCCGCGGCCACGCCAGCAGGTCCCGACGAGGATGAAGGTTTCAGAAGGTTGCGGCAGCGCCAGCAGGTAAGGCAGTAGTTCGCAAGGCAGGGCTACGGCAGCGCCAGTAGTCCGTCAAGGATGAGTTCTTCACTGCGTCTCTCGACTCCAGGATACAACTGCCTTCCTGCTCTGGAGCTGCCCCAGTTATAGGTCTGGCGCCCTTTGATGTCCGGACCCTCGCACTTGGAGGTCGGGAGGTCCAGGGTGAAGGAGTCCAGACACCCAGCAGGGGGGTGGAGCCAGCGCCCGGGGGAGCTGGGGGCGATCGGCACCTGGCGGGGGAGAGCCATCGACACTTCTTTCTCCCATTGACCTGCCAAGTGGTCCGTTCACCTCCTGGGTGGATGGTGGTGCCGGGATGTCGGGGCCTGGCCAGGCCCAGGGTTAGGGTCGATCGGCCCCCAGGCCGGGCGAGGGGGCCGGTAGTGATTCGGGCCCATGATGTAGAGATGTCCGGGGGCAGGAGTCCCGTATGAGTCGGGGAGCGGGTGGTTTCTGTGGGTAACACCTGGAGGGCCGGGCTCGGGCCTTGTCATGCGGGGAGGGAGCGAGCCCTTCACGTGGCCTGTCCAACAGCCAAGATGATGGGTAGCTCACAATCCTCGACCTTGGTGTTCTAGGAGGACGGGCCGCGGCAGCGCCAGCAGGTCCCGAGAAGATCGTAGGTGGCAACGGTCCGCGGCAGCGCCAGCAGGTCCCGACGAAGATGGTAGTTACAACGGGCCGCGGCAGCGCCAGCAGGTCCCGACGAGGATGAAGGTTGCAGAGGGCCGCGGCAGCGCCAGCGGCAGGACGACAGTTCACAAGGCAGGGCTGCGGCAGCGCCAGCAGTCCGTCAAGGATGAGTTCTTCACGGTGTCTCTCGACTCCAGGATAGAACTGCCTTCCTGCTCTGGAGCTGCCCCAGTTATAGGTCTGGCGCCCTTTGATGTCCGGACCCTCGCACTTGGAGGTCGGGAGGTCCGGGATGAGGGAGTCCAGACACCCAGCAGGGGGGTGGAGCCAGCGCCCGGGGAGGCTGGGGGCGATCGGCACCTGGCGGGGGAGAGCCATCGACACTTCTTTCTCCCATTGACCTGCCAAGTGGTCCGTTCTCCTCCTGGGTGGATGCTGGTGCCAGGATGTCGGGTCCTGGCCAGGCCCAGGGTTAGGGTCGAGCTGAGGCCACGCGGTCTCGTGGTGCCGTGTCCAAGATGGCGGCCGGGCCCGGCAATGGAGCTGACAGTGGCCCGGGCCAATGATACAGAGATGTCCGGGAGCAGGAGTCCCGTAGGGGACGGTGTGCGGGTTGCTTCTGTGGGTAGCACCTGGAGGCCCGGCCTCCGGGCCCTGTCATGCGGGGAGGGAGCGAGCCCTTCAGGTGGCCTGTCCAACATGTGTCCCCCCCAGCTGAAGGCGGGGAGAGTCACCCATCCTCTAGGGGACTCTCCTCGTCGAGGCGGAAAAAGCGTGACAGGCCATCCGCGTTGGCGTGATCCTGGCCAGGTCGGTGCTCCACAGTGAAGTCCATCCCCTGCAGGGAGATGGACCAGCACAATAGTTTGGGATTTTTCCCCCCGCATCTGCATTAGCCATTGCAGGGGGCGATGATCTGTTTGTACCCGAAAGTGGGTACCGAAGAGGTAGGGCCGGAGCTTCTTGAGGGCCCACACTACTGCGAAGGCCTCCCTCTCGATGGTGCTCCAGCGCTGTTCTCGGGCCAGTAGGCGTCTGCTGATGAAGGCCACTGGTTGGTCCACTCCATCGGGGTTCAGCTGGGAGAGGACGGCCCCGATGCCATGGTCGGAGGCATCAGTCTGGACGATGAATTCCCGGCTGTAGTCGGGAGCCTGGAGCACAGGGGCGGTGCACATGGCGGCCTTCAGTTTCTCGAAGGCCGCTTGACAGTCTGGAGTCCAGTTGACCATGTTTGGGTGTTTCTTGGATGTGAGCTCTGTGAGGGGCCCACAATACTGTCATAGTCCTTCACAAACCGCCGGTAGTATCCGGTGAGCCCCAAGAAGGCTCGGACCTCGGTTTGCATTACGGGAGGCTGCCAGGACTGGATGGCAGCGATCTTGAGCTGAAGGGGGGCCTCCAGACCGCTTCCCACTTGGTGTCCGAGGTAGGTCACGGACCCTTGGCCAATTTGGCACTTGCTGGCCTTGATTGTGAGGCCGGCCGGTTGGAGGGCCTGCAGGACCTCTCGGAGGTGGCGGAGGTGGTCTGACCAGTGGCGGCTGTACACAGCAATATCGTCCAGGTAGGCGGCGCTGAAGTCTTCGAGGCCCGCCAATACCTGGTTCACAAGTCGTTGAAAAGTGGCTGGAGCGTTTTTCATGCCGAATGGCATCACTTTGAAATGGTAGTGGCCATCCGGGGTGGAGAAAGCGGATCGTTCTTGGGCCCTGGGGCGGGGTGAGGCCGACCTGCCAGTAGCCCGCTGTCAGGTCGAAGATGCTGAGGTAGCGGGCAGCCCCCATGCGGTCGATCAGTTCATCTGCTCGGGGAATGGGGTGAGCGTCGGTTCGGGTGACAGCGTTCAGACCCCGATAGTCGACGCAGAATCGGAGCTCAGGGGTGGTGCCTGGGGCAGCAGCTTTGGGGACCAGTACGACTGGGATGGCCCAGGGGCTGTCCGAGGGCTCGATGACTCCGAGGGTGAGCATTTTTGTCACTTCTTCTTGGATGCAGGCCCGTACCCGATCTGGTACGCGGTACGCCCGGTGTCTGATAGGGGGACTGTCCCCAGTGTCCACGTCGTGCAAGCACCAGGGGGTGACTCCTGGGGTGAGGGAAAATAGGGTCGCAAATTGCAGCAGGAGGCCCCGACAGTCTTGGCGCTGCTCCGGGGTTAGGGCATCTGAGAGTCGGACCCCGTCTACTGAACCATCTTTTTCCCGGGTCCCCAGTAGGTCAGGGAGGGGCTCGGAGTCTTCTTCCGCTCCACTGTCTGTAGCCATCAGTAGGCTGAGCTCCGAGCGCACAAAGTGGGGTGTAAGTCTGTTGGCGTGGAGGACCCGGAGGGGGTTCCGGGGAGATTCCATGTCGATGAGATAGGTGACGGGGCTCTTGCGCTCGACTACCTTGAAGGGCCCGGTCCACTTGTCCTGCAAGGCACAAGGTTCGGTGGGGGACATCACCCATACTTGCTGGCCAGGTTCGAACTCTATGGAGGAGGCATTCTGATCGTACCATTTCTTCATGTCCTCCTGACTGGCCTCAAGATTAGCTTTGGCTATCTCTCTGAATCGTCTTGTCTGATTGCGTAGGGTCAGGAGGTACTTGTAGACGTCTGGAGGGGTTTTCAGGGGGGCCATCTCCCAACCTTCTTTGACTAGGCTGAGGGGCCCTCGAACAGGGTGTCCGTACAAGAGTTTGAAGGGGCTGAAGCCGAGGGACTTCTGGGGGACTTCTCGGTAGGCGAAGAGGAGGCACGGAAGTACCACATCCCACTGGCGGCGTAGGGGTTCTTCCAACCCCATAATCATTCCCTTGAGGGTGCGGTTGAACCGCTCAACCAGTCCATTTCCTTGAGGGTGATAGGGGGTTGTGAATCGGTAGGTGACCCCGCACTGCTGCCAGAGGGATTTCATATATTTTGAAATAAAGTTCGTGCCCCTGTCCCTGACGACTTCCCGGGGGAAGCCCACCCGGGAGAAGATCCCCATTAAGGCTCGGCCGACCACCGGTGCTGTTACAGTTCGAAGGGGAACAGCCTCGGGATAGCGGGTGGCGTGGTCCACCTGTACCAGGATGAATCGATGCCCTTGTGCTGTTCGAGGGTCCAGGGGCCCCACAATGTCTATTCCCACCTTTTCGAACGGGGTGGTAACAACCGGGAATGGTTGCAGGGGTGCCTTGAGTTTGCGGCCGCTCTTCCCGCTGGCCTGGCAAGTGGGGCAGGACCGGCAGTGGTTGAGGACGTCATTTCTCATTTTTGGCCAGTAAAAGAGGGTCACCAGGCGGTTGTAGGTTTTGTCCTGTCCCAAGTGTCCAGCCAGGGGGACATCGTGGGCCAAATTCAACAGGAAGTCTCTAAAGCGGAGGGGCACCACCAACACTCGACTGGCCCCCAACTCCGCGATTCTTTGTTCGCTATACAATAGGTCATTGTCCCAATCGATCCAGTGGGCCCCGGCGGTATTTCCCGCGCTCTGGGCGAGGTCTTGCTGTCGTAGTCCCTCGAGGGAGGGACAGATCTTTTGCTCTTGACGGAATTGTTCCTGGGTGGGTCCCCCTTCTTGACGCCACTGAGCCAGGTCTGGAAGGTCCTGGGGCTGAGCGAGCCTTTCTTGGGTTAGTTCCGGGGGGGTCGGTATGGTCGGCGTCCCCCACTGGAGCGATCGGGGGAGGAGGTGCTGGCCATTCGGGTTTTTCAGGTAGGGGGATGGCGCGGGCGGCCATGGACCGGGTGGTTACGCACGCCCAGTCCGGGAGGCCCAACATCCCCAGGTGCTCTCTTCTTTCCACGGCGGCCCACGGGGAACTCTCGAGATCGTTCCCCAGGAGACAGTCCACGGGGGCATCATCGCGGACCGTCACCTTCAACATGCCAGATTCTCCTCCCCATTCGAATGGGACGCAGGCCATCCGACACAGGCTCTCAGAATTGTCGGATGAACGGACGGGGCAGAGAACGTTCGGCAGGATTTGTTCCGGGGTCACCAGGTGACAGCGGACGGCCGTCACACTGGCCCCCGTGTCACGTAGGGCTTCAGCCTTGCGCCCATTTATGTTCACCCACTGACTGTATTTTCTGGTGTTGGCGGGTAGGGGAGCCCGCGGGATCATGTCTCTTCCCCCTAGGCACGCCAGGACCATGGCAGCCGGTTCCCACTCTGGTTGTTCCTGTTCGTATTCTTCATGTTCTTCGGAGACTTGCTCTTCTCCTAGGGCGGCGGCAGCTATCTGGCCGGGCCCTGGAGTCTGGTTCTTTGGGCAGTTCGGATCATTGGCGTAGTGGCCGACTCGCTGGCATCGGTGACAAGTGACACTGGCTCGGAACCCCGGGCGCATCGGGGGGTTGCCCCGGCCGGCCGGGGGTGGGGTGCTGGTAGCGGGAGCGGCCGGGACGGCGTCTTTCCCCCGGCCCTGGCCTCTTCCTCCTCCTCGGGGACGGTGATGGCCTTGGCTGTTCCTGTTCTGTTCGTTCGGCCCACCCCGGCCCACTCGGGTGCTCTCCCATCGGTCAGCCTCGGCGGCGAGCTGCCGTGGATCAGTCAATTTACTGTCGAGGAGGTGCTGCCTGAGCTCGACGAAGCAGTTGTTGGAGAGGTGCTCCCACACGATGAGGTTAAAAAGTTGCTCGTAGGTCGTTACGCGGCTCCCCTTGATCCATCCCTCGAAGGCGCGGCTGAAATAGTTCACATATTCCACCCAAGTTGTACCCGGGATTCGGGTGCAGTCGCGGAACCTCTGGCGGTACATTTCGGGTGCAAGCCCATATCGAGTGAGGAGGGCGGCCTTCATGTGGTCATAGGACGTCATTTGATGGTCCGGGAGCTGTAACAGGGCATCGCGGCCTTCATTGACGAACCTCCCCCATAGCCCGGCTCCCCAGTCACTTCGATCAATCCGGTGGGAGGTCATGGCGATCTCGTAGGCCTTGAACCACTGTTGTATGTCGTCGTTTCGGAAATACTCTCGGACAACATCTTTGGGGATGTGGACCTTTGGTTCTGTAGCTCCTGGGGTGCGCGGTTGCTCGGGCACCCCCAGGTCTTTGTTTTGCTTCCGTAGTTCTATCTCTGCCAGTTTGCGCTCGTGTTCGTATGCCAGTCTCTTTTCTTCGAGTTCTCTTTGTCTTTGCTTTTCTTCCCGCTCTTCTCGGAGCCGTAGGTGTTCTAAGTTCAGTTTTTGTTCCGCTAGTTTTAGCTCACCGTCCATCTTGAGCCGTACCATCTCTAATTCGTGTAATCTGTTTCTTTCTCTTTCTTAGATCTCTTCCTGTGAGAGACCCGTTCTCCTTTCTTCGGGAGAAGAGGTGTTGATCTCTGATGCTGCAATGTTTTGGTCCGGGGGTCTGACGGCCCCGGTTTCCGCCCAAGACTCGATGGCGTGCTTGAAATCGTCTTTCGTGCTCAGACCGGTGGTAGCAATGCCTAGTTCGATGCAAAATTGTTTAAACTCACGATGGTTGTACTCTTCTAATTTCTCCATCTGGAATTTTTCTGTGCTCTGTTTGGTTGTCATTGTGGTTTAGTCGTGGGGTGAGTCACTCTCTGTACGTATGCGTTGATTCGGATCGCGCCGCTGGCCACCAATGTTAGACGGGACCTGGAGGGTCGGCCGAGGACAAGGGGAGAGGTCTCCGGGGAGAGCCGTCTCCAGCGATCGTACAGACCAGTAACTTCCCCCCCACAGATGGACACCACACAAAGATAAGGTTTAACGTTCTTTATAAGCAATCTTGAAGTACGGTAGAATGGTACAAGGAGGTCAGGACTCAGGGGTCCCCTCGATTCTAGTCTCTTGGTTGGGGAAGGAGGGTAGCGGGACAGTCTTGTTACCAATCTGGTAGTTACGCCGAGATGATGGGTAGCTCACAATCCTCGAGCTTGGTGTTCTAGGAGGACGGGCCGCGGCAGCGCCAGCAGGTCCCGAGAAGATCGTAGGTGGCAACGGTCCGCGGCAGCGCCAGCAGGTCCCGACGAAGATGGTAGTTACAACGGGCCGCGGCAGCGCCAGCAGGTCCCGACGAGGATGAAGGTTGCAGAGGGCCGCGGCAGCGCCAGCGGCAGGACGACAGTTCACAAGGCAGGGCTGCGGCAGCGCCAGCAGTCCGTCAAGGATGAGTTCTTCACGGTGTCTCTCGACTCCAGGATAGAACTGCCTTCCTGCTCTGGAGCTGCCCCAGTTATAGGTCTGGCGCCCTTTGATGTCCGGACCCTCGCACTTGGAGGTCGGGAGGTCCGGGATGAGGGAGTCCAGACACCCAGCAGGGGGGTGGAGCCAGCGCCCGGGGAGGCTGGGGGCGATCGGCACCTGGCGGGGGAGAGCCATCGACACTTCTTTCTCCCATTGACCTGCCAAGTGGTCCGTTCTCCTCCTGGGTGGATGCTGGTGCCAGGATGTCGGGTCCTGGCCAGGCCCAGGGTTAGGGTCGAGCTGAGGCCACGCGGTCTCGTGGTGCCGTGTCCAAGATGGTGGCCGGGCCGGGCAATGGAGCTGACAGTGGCCCGGGCCAATGATACAGAGATGTCCGGGAGCAGGAGTCCCGTAGGGGACGGTGTGCGGGTTGCTTCTGTGGGTAGCACCTGGAGGCCCGGCGTCTGGGCCCTGTCATGCGGGGAGGGAGCGAGCCCGTCAGGTGGCCTGTCTAACAGCGGTGTGCAGCAGTGTGAGGCTTGCAGCAGTGTGAGGCGTGCAGCAGTGTGAGGCGTGCAGCAGTGTGCCGTGCAGCAGTGTGCAGCGAGCAGCAGTGCAGTAGTGTGCAGCATGCAGCAGCAGAAGGCATGCAGCAATGTGAGGCATGCAGCAGTGTGATGCGTGTAGCAGTGTGCAGCATGCAGCAGTGTGAGTAATGCGGTAGTGTGCAGCAGTGTGTGGCGTGCAGCAATGTTTGGGGTGCAGCAGTGTGAGGCATGCAGCAGTGTGAGGCGTGCAGCAGTGTGAGGTGTGCAGCAGTGTGTGGTGTGCAGCAGTGTGCAGCATGCAACAGTGTGAGTAATGCAGCAGGGTCCAGCAGTGTGAGGCGTGCAGCAGTGTGAGGCGGGCAGCAGTGTGAGGCGTGTAGCAGTGTGAGGCGTGCAGCAATGTGAGGCGGGCAGCAGTGTGTGACGTGCAGTGTGCAGCAGTGTGTGATGTGCAGCAGTCTGTGGCGCGCAGCAGTCTGTGGCGTGCAGCAGTGTGTGGCATACAGCATGCAGTAGTGTGAGGCGTGCAGTAGTGTTCGGCGGGCAGCAGTGTGAGGTGTGCAGCAGTGTGTGGCATGCAGCATTGGCATGCGTGCAGCAGTGGCATGCGTGCAGCAGTGGGAGGCGTGCAGCAGTGGGAGGCGTGCAGCAGTGGGATGCATGCAGCACTGCAAGGTGTGCAGCAGTGCAAGGTGTACAGCAGTGTGAGGCATGCAGCAGTTTGAGGCGTGCAGCAGTGTGTGGCGTGCAGCAGTGTGAGGAGTGCAGCAGTGTGTGGTGTGCAGCAGTGTGAGGCATGCAGCAGTGTGTGGCGTACAGCAGTGTGAGGTGTACAGCAGTGTGAGGCGTGCAGCAGTGTGAGGCATGCAGCAGTGTGTGGTGTGCAGCAGTGTGAGGCGTGTAGAAGTGTGAGGCGTGCAGCAGTGTGAGGCGTGCAGCAGCGTGTGTTATGCAGTGTGCAGCAGTGTGTGGTGTGCAGCAGTGTGTGGTGTGCAGCAGTATGAGGTGTGCAGCAGTGTGAGGCGTGCAGCAGTGTGAGGCGTGCAGCAGTGTGTGGTGTGCAGTAGTGTGTGGCATGCAGCAGTGTGTGGCGTGCAGCAGTGTTTGGCATGCTGCAGTGTGAGGCATGCAGCGTGCAGCAGTGCGTGGCGTGCAGCAGTGTGTGGCGTGCAGCAGTCTGTGGCATGCAGCAGTGTGTGGTGTGCAGCAGTATGAGGCATGCAGCATGCAGCAGTGTGTGGCGTGCAGCAGTGTGTAGCGTGCAGCAGTGTGAGGCGTGCAGCAGTGTGAGGCGTGCAGCAGTGTGTGGCATGCAGCAGTGTGTGGCATGCAGCAGTGTGTGGCGTGCAGCAGTGTGTGGCGTGCAGCAGTGTGTGGCGTGCAGCAGTGTGTGGCGTGCAGCAGTGTGTGGCGTGCAGCAGTATGTGGCGTGCAGCAGTGTGTGGTGTGCAGCAGTGTGAGGCGTGCAGCAGTGTGTGGCGTGCAGCAGTGTGTGGCGTGCAGCAGTGTGAGGCATGCAGCAGTGTGAGGCGTGCAGCAGTGTGAGGTGTGCAGCAGTGTGTGGTATGCAGCAGTGTGCAGCATGCAGCAGTGTGCAGCATGCAACAGTGTGAGTAATGCAGCAGGGTGCAGCAGTGTGAGGCGTGCAGCAGTGTGAGGCGTGCAGCAGTGTGAGGCGGGCAGCAGTGTGAGGAGGGCGGCAGTGTGCAGCATGCAGCAGTATGAGTAATGCAGCAGTGTGAGGCATGCAGCAGTGTGAGGCATGCAGCAGTGTGAGGCGGGCAGCAGTGTGTGGCGGGCAGCAGTGTGGCGTGCAGCAGTGTGTGGCATGCAGCAGTGTGTGGCATACAGCGTGCAGTAGTTTGAGGTGTGCAGTAGTTTGAGGCGTGCAGTAGTTTGAGGCGTGCAGTAGTGTGTGGCGTGCAGCAGTGTGAGGCGTGCAGTAGTGTGTGGCATGCAGCACTGGGATGCATGCAGCAGTGGGAGGCATGCAGCAGTGGGAGGCGTGCAGCAGTGGGAGGCGTGCAGCAGTGGGAGGCGTGCAGCAGTGTGTGGTGTGCAGCAGTGTGTGGTGTGCAGCAGTGTGAGGCATGCAGCAGTGTGTGGTGTGCAGCAGTGTGTGGCGCGCAGCAGTGTGAGGCGTGGAGCAGTGTGAGGCGTGCAGCAGTGTGTGGTGTGCAGAAGTGTGAAGCATGCAGCAGCGTGAGGCGTGCAGCAGCGTTTGGTATGCAGCGTGCAGCAGTGTGTAGCGTGCAGCAGTGTGAGGCATGCAGCAGTGTGAGGCATGCAGCAGTGTGTCGCGTGCAGCAGTGTGTGGTGTGCAGCAGCATGTGGCATGCAGCGTGCAGCAGTGTGTGTCGTGCAGCAGTGTGTGGCATGCAGCGTGCAGCAGTGTGTGTCATGCAGCAGTGTGTGGCTAGCAGCAGTGTGAGGCATGCAGCAGTGTGTGGCGTGCAGCAGTGTGTGGCGTGCAGCAGTGTGTGGCGTGCAGCAGTGTGTGGCGTGCAGCAGTATGTGGCGTGCAGCAGTGTGTGGTGTGCAGCAGTGTGAGGCATGCAGCAGTGTGAGGCGTGCAGCAGTGTGAGGTGTGCAGCAGTGTGTGGTATGCAGCAGTGTGCAGCATGCAACAGTGTGAGTAATGCAGCAGGGTGCAGCAGTGTGAGGCGTGCAGCAGTGTGAGGCGGGCAGCAGTGTGAGGCGGGCAGCAGTGTGAGGAGGGCGGCAGTGTGAGGAGGGCGGCAGTGTGCAGCATGCAGCAGTATGAGTAATGCAGCAGTGTGAGGCATGCAGCAGTGTGAGGCAGGCAGCAGTGTGTGGCGTGCAGCAGTCTGTGGCGTGCAGCAGTGTGTGGCATGCAGCAGTGTGTGGCATACAGCGTGCAGTAGTTTGAGGCGTGCAGTAGTTTGAGGCGTGCAGTAGTGTGTGGCATGCAGCAGTGTGAGGCGTGCAGTAGTGTGTGGCATGCAGCACTGGGATGCATGCAGCAGTGGGAGGCATGCAGCAGTGGGAGGCGTGCAGCAGTGGGAGGCGTGCAGCAGTGTGTGGCGTGCAGCAGTGGGAGGCGTGCAGCAGTGGGAGGCGTGCAGCAGTGTGTGGCGTGCAGCAGTGTGTGGCGTGCAGCAGTGTGTGTCGTGCAGCAGTGTGTGGTGTGCAGCAGTGTGAGGCATGCAGCAGTGTGAGGCATGCAGCAGTGTGTGGTGTGCAGCAGTGTGTGGCGCGCAGCAGTGTGAGGCGTGGAGCAGTGTGAGGCGTGCAGCAGTGTGTGGTGTGCAGAAGTGTGAGGCATGCAGCAGCGTGAGGCGTGCAGCAGCGTTTGGTATGCAGCGTGCAGCAGTGTGTAGCGTGCAGCAGTGTGAGGAATGCAGCAGTGTGAGGCGTGCAGTAGTGTGAGGCGTGCAGCAGTGTGAGGCGGGCAGCAGTGTGTGGCGGGCAGCAGTGTGTGGCGGGCAGCAGTCTGTGGCGTGCAGCAGTGTGTGGCATGCAGCAGTGTGTGGCATACAGCGTGCAGTAGTTTGAGGCATGCAGTAGTTTGAGGCGTGCAGTAGTGTGTGGCGTGCAGCAGTGTGAGGCGTGCAGTAGTGTGTGGCATGCAGCACTGGGATGCATGCAGCAGTGGGAGGCATGCAGCAGTGGGAGGCGTGCAGCAGTGGGAGGCGTGCAGCAGTGTGTGGCGTGCAGCAGTGTGTGGCGTGCAGCAGTGTGTGGTGTGCAGCAGTGTGTGGTGTGCAGCAGTGTGAGGCATGCAGCAGTGTGTGGTGTGCAGCAGTGTGTGGCGCGCAGCAGTGTGAGGCGTGGAGCAGTGTGAGGCGTGCAGCAGTGTGTGGTGTGCAGAAGTGTGAGGCATGCAGCAGCGTGAGGCGTGCAGCAGCGTTTGGTATGCAGCGTGCAGCAGTGTGTAGCGTGCAGCAGTGTGAGGCATGCAGCAGTGTGAGGCGTGCAGCAGTGTGAGGCGTGCAGCAGTGTGTGGTGTGCAGCAGCATGTGGCATGCAGCGTGCAGCAATGTGTGTCGTGCAGCAGTGTGTGGCATGCAGCAGTGTGGGGCATGCAGCAGTGTGTGGCTAGCAGCAGTGTGAGGCATGCAGCGTGCAGTAATGTGTGGCGTGCAGCAGTGTGTTGCGTGCAGCAGTGTGTGGCATGCAGCAGTGTGTGGTGTGCAGCAGTGTGAGGAGTACAGCGTGCAGCAGTGTGTGGTGTGCAGCAGTGTGTAGCATGCAGCAGTGTGAGGCGTGCAGCAGTGTGTGACTTGCAGCAGTGTGTGGCGTGCAGCAGTGTGTGGCGTGCAGCAGTGTGTGGCGTGCAGCAGTGTGTGGCGTGCAGCAGTGTGTGGCGTGCAGCAGTGTGAGGCATGCAGCAGTGTGTGGCGTGCAGCAGTGTGTGGCGTGCAGCAGTGTGAGGCGTGTAGTAGTGTGTGGCGTGCAGCAGTGTGGGGCGTGAACAATAATGCGGGCTAACAAATGCGGGGAAGCTAGACTAAAACAAAACCCAAAACATCGCTTCACCTTGGAAGCAAATCTGTTACTGGGGGGGGGGGGGGGGAGGTGGCTGTAGCTGAAACTAAATAAAGGTGACTTCGTATATTATGGGAATGCTTGCATGTTGATTAAAGCCCACGGCATGGTTGAAGAAGCAGCACAGACCTGTTACGTTTATAGGAGGAGTGGTTCTGCCTTTTGTTGCCGACACCGTGCAGTGGCGACAGTTAATGTGTGGTGCAGAGTTGCAGCACGTCGTGGAGCATCAGAATATTGTCAGCTTTCGCAAATAGAAATTCCTTTGTTGTCTCTGTGTTTATTTCGGTGGTAATGCAAGGAAAACCTCAATTTTAAAAGTTTAAGATGGAAGGACTAGCGCATTGTCGCATGTACCTATGTGGGCACTAATCAGGAAATACGATAAAAAAAGTAAGTGGTCTGGTGTGAAAGATGAAGCGGGCGGCCGTGAAGAGGCGCTGCGCTGATTAAGGGAAAGGAAACACAAACACTTGCATGCAGAGCTTATAATGGGAGAAGTTTGTATGCCACAAGTAATCATGGTGATCCATGGGTGTGAACAAACAACAACAAGCTCTTGGCATTGCTGTGGCGGGGGTGGGGGAGCGGAGCGGGAGCGCATTCCTTTGAAGTCTGATGCGGGGCGGGGGAGCAGATCCTTTGAAGTCTGATGCGAGGCACAGACAAATGGTGGTGTGACGTGTCTGGTTTGGGCACGCGCATAGCTCACATGAACTGTGCGTGATCCGCAAGTTTGGTAGAGTTTTTGAAGTGCCTACTATAGTCTCGCCTATCTATCCCTGCGGGATAGAATAGTCGAGACCTAAAAGGTATGGTTGCTCTGACAAATGCAAAAAGGCTGACAACAAACCTCTAATAGTACCTACTGCAGGGCCTTGCTGAAGACAAAACAAACAATAAAACAACCAACAGTTTTGCTTGTGGCATTTTAAGGAGTGCTTTCACAATCCCTACCATGCCACAACCTTGTCAGAGAGCCCAGTATAACCAGACTCTGTAAATGGATGCCTGGAAGCAAGGATGACATCCAGAATCTCAGTTAGTAAATCGAGCAGAGTCAACTGCCACTGCTCAATTTGTACGTATGGAGCCGTAAATTGCACAGGATTGGGTGCATATCCTGTCCTGAAAATAAGATCCTCCTGAAGTAAAAATATGATCAGACAGACACTCACACTCAGAAGTACCGGGACAACAATCTCCTGGCCCAATCCAGAGCCACTAAGATAACTTTGGGTAAGTCGTTTCTTGTCTTCTTCAGAACTCCGAGGCAGGAGAGCCAGGGGCTGGAATGCATTCAGGACTCCTGTGTGACACTCCAACAGGCATGAGTCTACTAGCAAGAGTTTTTACGGCCACTCCAACAAGCAAACATTTTGACACTGCCTGTTTTCAACGGTGGTGATGATCTAAAGATGTCCCCCCACTGTCTGAATAGACGCTATTCATGAGCCACAAGGTGACGGCGATTTAGCACATCATCATTAGCATTCAAGGATCTCCCCAGGGTGTTCACAATCAGAGAGATGCTTTGAGATCCCAGCCACCATCAACGGCACAGAGTCTCTTAGTATAAGACCCCCACTCCGCAAATGCAGTACCACATGGCAGTGGTGTTCTCTGTGCCATTTGGACCTCAACAACGGGCGAATTCCAGGTGATATAGTATATCTCCTTTATATCATTTTCACTGATTATCTGGATATCTAGCAGTAGCATGAGTCACGGTCCTGAAGAAGCAGTAAGAGACCACCAGGCACCACTTTCACTGCAGATACATGACGACCTAACATCTATCTAAGTAGTCATTTGTTTATACTACTATGCACTGTTTTTTACTTTGGAAGTGAATAGGAACTTTATTAAAATTGCTTAACTCTATTTTCACTATCCAATTTTAAGAACCTTTTCACATTATGCACTTAGCATTTTATCACATTTAGCACTGCTAGTCAGATTACCACCAGATTAAGCATGGGCGAATTTTGCGGATCTCGCGTTCGCGAATTTTGCGGATTTGCGGATTCGCAATCCGCAAAATCCGCGAATTCCCGCGAATTTGCGGATTTTTATTTTTTTTTGTGTTCGCCCGTGTTTCTGCCAGTTCGCGAGGGTTTTTACAATTTCGCAATTTGCGAACTTACCTGTCGGGTCGCAAGTTTTGCGAACTTGTTGTTTCTACATGTCCAGCCTGTTTGGGACACTCTTCTTCATCACTGCCACTCTCTGTCACCACTGCCACTCTCTGACTACTCATGCCACCCTCTGGCCCACCCATGCCACCCTCTGTTTCATCACCACACCCTCTGGTTGTCCAGTGTACATTATTTTCGGCAAAGCAAAGCACACCTTCCCTGCCTCAAGTGACCTGAATTAATTTGGGGCTGATTAATGTGTCACAGAATATTTTTTTAGCTGGCACCTGCTTCCTTAGTGCGCCCTGATTAGTGATCTTTTGCACTTGCTAAGTGCTTTCATTGTTGCAAAATTAGTTACAACACCTGCCCTGCCCCAACTGACAATAATGAATTAGGGGCTAATTAATGTGTCACTGAAAGAATTTAAAGTTCCAGCCTGGCACCTGCTTGTCTGCTCCTTTAGCTGTAAATCAGGACCTTTGTGGCATACAGTTAAGGTCAGAGCAGGGTCACACAATAGTTGCAAGCAGGCAACCGAATTCTGGAGGGCCCCCTCAGGAAGCAATACAAAGAATCGTTACAAATCATGAGGTTGACCTTTTGCACCTGCTCATTGCTTTTGCTTTTGCTGAAATCGTTTTGCGGTTTTTTTCGCGCTATTCGCGGGGCGCGGCGTCGTGCGAAACCGACCGCGGAAGCCGCCAATTTGTGCGAATGAGCATTTTATTTTTTTGCGGCTTGTTGTTTCGCGAGTTTTTTTGCAGTATTCGCGAGCCGCTTGCAGCGCAACACGCGAATTTACCCCAAGGTCGAGTACGGGCGCGGCCATTTTGTTTGCGTGACGTATTTCCGTTTCCGCCCGCTATGTATAATCTCGCGCAGTAAGCGCATTGCGAGTAGAGGTTCGCACGAGATCGCGCGGGAAATCTAGAGGTTCGCACGAGATCGCGAGGAAAATCTCGCGCGAACTGACTTTCGCGCTCGGAAACGGGCGCCGGCCATCTTGTTTTTCATTCATTTCCTGTGTCTGGGCATGGTGTTTAATCCTCTTGATATCTTTCCCATCCTTTGCTTGTTTTCAGTTTTTTTTTTACGATTTTGCTTCTTATCTATCCCTCTCTTTTCCTAGCTGTATATTTTTGTCTTTTCTGCTATTTTTCTTTACTTTTAAACTACTTTTGTAAACTCTTTTCTTTTCTTCTTCCCTATCCTATTCTTTCTTAATTTTCTACTTCTTCCTACCTTACCTGCCCAGACCATGGTCAAGCCAGGCGCCGTGAAGCTGCCCAGGCACTTGAGGGCCGCAGCGGCGGCGGGGAGTAGTGCTGGACCCAGTGGCAGGACAGCAGGCGTGAGATCGAGGGGGGAGCAGGTGACGCGCCGGGAGATATTCAGCCCGGAGGAAGTGGGCGCGCTGGTCTACTTCGTCCAGCGCCGCCTGCCCAGGACCATCGCGGGAGGCGGCAGGATCGCGGCCGGCGGCTACAACATGCGGGAGCGCCGGAAGCGGTGGGAGAAGGTGTGCTGGGCCATATCCCACCTCTACGGGGTCCAGCGCACCTACAGCCAGGTCACCCATCGCTGGACGGACCTCCTGGACCGCGAGCGCGACCTGCTGGACCAGCTCGGCTTGGAGATCCCCGGGCTTGGTGAGTAGTAGTAGCCATTGGCATTTAATCACTCACTACTATGATGTTTTCTCCTGCTCTGTGTTGTTGTATTGCAAATATTTGTTTTTTACATGGAGCAAGCCAATAATGCCGCTGATGACGATTACATTGTAGTTAAATTATATTTCAAAATCTTCTGTGCATTTCAGGTGCACTGCTCTCCTTCTCAGTGGGGTTGCTACTATGCTTATTTGTTTTCTATTTCGTGGTCTCATTGGCCTGAGTAACTATTATGTATGAGTGTACTTAACAGAACTGCGTAATGCTAGACACTAGGGGGCAGATTACATTTACAAGCCCCTTGCGCCACGTTTACGTTGCCTTGCGTGACGCAACAGCGGCGTAAACGTGCCGCATCCCTGCAAGTCATTTACAGCATGACGCATCTAGGGAGATGCGTCACGTTATAAAGCCATGGGCCTGCACCACAATGGGTGCGTTCCTAGTACGCAGGGTGGGCGGTCCAGCGGCTGTGCGCCTCGCAAAATTGCCTGCGTGAAATCTACAAGATTTAACGCAGGCACTTCTGCGACGCTGCTACGTCAATTCAATTCCTTATGTCTGCTCGAAGCAGGCGAAAGGACTGACACAGCATGTAAAGTATTGGGTGGCCCTGAGCATTACTGGAGTTGCATTGCGTTGGCGACGTGACTCCAGCGATGCGCCGCTCTTACGTGACGAGATGCGTCACGCAAGTGCCTACCCTTGCGCCAGGGCGCGCCGCATTGTAAATGAGGCACATCTGCCGTGTCGCAAGGGTAGTTTTGCGTGACGCATTTGATCTGGCGCATCTCTGGAGATGCGCCAGAACGCGTAAGTAAGTATGCCCCTAAGGGGCAGAATTGCAATTACCGTCGCATCCCTGCAAAGTAGCAGGGATGCGCCATTAATTGTGCGGCCCGCTACCACCACCAAACATGGTGCGCCGTATTTGCAATGCGGCGCCCCATGGGCCCAAAACGTCACCGAAGCTTTACTGCTGGAGTTGCGTCGCAACGATGGCGCAGCTCCATCAATGCTCTGGGGTACCCTATCTCCCCAATGCTGGGTCAAGCCGTACGTCTGCTTCAAGCAGGTGCAGGGTTTGTGTGACGCATCATTGTCCTAAAGGTGACTGATTGATATTTTGTAGATTTCCCTCAGCCACTATTAGGATGTGTTCCAGCGCAGGAATGCCCTCCCTTGCGCCGGAACGCCCCCTGATGGCGCAGGGCTTTATAACGGGATGCATCTCCCAAATGCGTCACGTTGTTATAATATTATACGCCGCACCATGGCGCCCTTTTTTGTTTAGCTGCTGCGTCACAAAAGTCACGCAAGAACGGCGCAAAAGAGCCGCAAGGGCTTAAATCTGCCCCTTCCTTTGTAACCCTGACAATAAGAAAAATAGTGGCGGTGGATTGATAGTTTGACTATTTAAATGACTGGTAATGTAGCAGGCAACTGTTAGTGTTGTCACTGATCTGACTGAAATCACAATGGAGTTTGTCTGTCACTTTGCGTCTTGCCTGCGGACTGCTGCCTGCCAGTCCTAGGTGAACGTTTCAGTACTTTGTTTAGTGAGTTACGTGACTTTCGAAGTCACAGGTCCGCAAATAAATAAAAAGTAACCATAATCAATATAATTTCGCGGAAATATTTTGTTATTGTTCTTTTGAAATGTTTGATTTGGTTGACATTGACAAGCAACAATCATCCATGTTTTCTGTTCTTTCTTTCATGTTGTACGTCAGCTCCCCCCAGGGGCGAGAGGAGGACACAGGAGCAGCAGGCGGCGGATGCTGTTCAACAGGGCCAGGATCGGGCAGGCGAGGGCTCCTCTGCTGGCCCCAGTAAGTTTTCATTTTAGACTAGTACCTATTTTTCCTAGCGTTCCTCATTTGAATTTTTTCAAAATTGTCTTTGCTCTTCTTGTAGACTGTATCTAAATTCTTATCCTGCCTCTACTATGACTCCCTGTGGTATTACTAGATTATTCTTATTAGTCTGTCTGTGTAGCTAACTAAGATTGCACGGTTGGCGAAACTCCCATGATTCTAGTCAGCAATAGCTCTATCAACTTAGTGCAGTCCTCTGGGATTGTCCATAATGTCTTTTGAAGTGTTCTATCTGGACTCATGCTTGCAAAAATTGCAAAACCTTTCGCTCAGTCACTCTAGTCTGGAGGACCAAAAAACACAGATTGTATTTAAATTTAAAAGCTTTATTAAAAGTAAACACATTTATTAAAATGAAGTCATAATAAAACTAAACGTTTAACTGATAATGGAAAAGTGGTTAGTGCTGACGATTAATTGAAGACATTTCTTGTGGTCGAGCCGAGCTCTCACCTGGTTTCAACTTGATCTTGTTGTTAGAAGTCCATCTTCTGTCTGTGTGGAGAAAAATGGTGCGTGTTAAAAAATCAGCCTTCATCAGTTGTGCCAAAAGTGCAGCAAGACAACCTTCCCTGGAAAAAGGGACATTTTTTTTAACTTTAACGTAGACAGTCACAAATTACATTGTTTTCACATGTCTTCATTCCTAGACCAAATACTAGTGACTAGTGAGTGCTTTATTCTAAGATTCTTAAATGTACTTTGTAGGTGGAACATCTGGTGGCGGGGCCAGTGTGGTGGTGGTGCTCGACACGGAGGCGGAGGGCAGTTCATCAGGGGAGGAGGCGGCGGCGGCGGCGGCTGTGAGAGTTGAGACGGTGGTGGCGGCCAGAGGTAAGCTCTTATATATTCCTTACTTATTGAGATTGAAGACTAGCTGGGAAGGCAAGAATATGAGATGCATGGCTGGGTGAATGATGAAGCAATGATGGGTGGAAGGACAACAGCCTGGGTGGGTGACACAGAAACTGTATGTGTCCATATACCTGGATCATGCTACTATCTGACTCTTAGATAGCATATGTGTATCTAGAGCAGGGGTACTCATAGTACGGCCCGCGGGCCGGTGGTGGCCCGGCAAGCCTTCCTTGGCGGTGCGCAGACCTTGCAGACAATCACTGCTCCCCCGGCCCCCACAGAGCAGAGGCTTTTTTGTATTTCACCTGTTAGCGCCCCTGCATCTCCACTCTGACAATCACTGCTCCCCCGGCCCCCACAGAGCAGAGTGGAGATGCAAGGCCACAAAGAGGTGAAATAGAACAAAGCCTCTGCTCTGTGGGGCCGGGCAAGCAGTGATTGTCAGGGTGGAGAAGCAGGGGCGCTAAAACAAACAAAGCCTCAATAATATGTTAATGGTCTTTTAAAGACCTGTTAAGTACTTTGGTGTTGTTGTCTGTGTGTGCGCGTTGAGGAAGCGGTCTCAACCCGGGCTGAAGGCTGACACAGATAGACACACACACAGTGAGATGACAGAGGGAGAGGGAGGGCAGGAGGGAGAGAGAGATGGAGGGAGGGCAGGAGGGACAGCAGGAGGGAGAGAGATGTATGTAAATGCTGGGTCTGGTGGCTCAGTGGATGAGGGCATCTGCTGCAGGGACCTGTGTGCAACCTCATGGTCACAAGTTATCGTTTTGCTTTAGCCCCGCCCCCTCTGACTCCGCCCCCACCAGTGCGGCCCTCGGCCCCAAACTACACTGTAAATGTAGCCCCTGAGAGAAAGTTTGTGAGTACCCATGATCTAGAGAGAGTAGATGGTCAGTGGATGAACTAAGTGTAACTTTGAAGAGCATGTAACACTGCACCCGCACGTCCGTTCCAGTGTAGGAAAGGCAAGGAAAAGAACTTTTAATTTTGTCCAAATACTACCATAAATAGTAGCAGTAGTTTGTATTGCAAGCACTGCATAGATCCGGTTATTATGGTGGCCACTCCCTACCTCTCTTAATAAGTTTAGTAGTACTCAGTCATTCATGTGTGGATGTATCACTGCCTGTCACTCAATAAAAAGCAAAGCACCTAAAGTCATCCCATATATAAGCAAAAACATCCCATGTGAAGTGATAGATAATCAGATTATTTATCTTCTTCAATTTTCCATTTCTAGTACTCATTTCCACTGTAGGGTGAAAGTTAAATTAATTAAGCAGTAGCCCTTGAGTTGTAACAGAGTATTCTCAGTGCCACCCGTAATAGAAAAGTAAGAGATTCACCACCTGCATGTACTGGACGGGTACAGTAACGCAACGGCAACGCAAGTCTAGGTCACTCCTCATGGCGTGCGTCTCTTTTTCTCGGGTGCAAGTTTACCGCGCTGGCATTATGCCGGCTTGCAGAAAATAACGTACCAATTTTCCAAAACAAGAGACAAGAAGAAGAATAAGACTGGTGTACTTTCATAGTCGACTCCAATGGAAGTCCACAGTGCTCATAGAATTTGTTCCTTAAACTCCCACTAATGTTAGAGCAAGGATGAAGAAGTGTGAGGTTAGATAGATACTGGCCTCAATAGTTATGTAATGCGCTTGCAAGTTGCTAGTTGTACTGCAGCACACATTTCTGCTGAATGATTGAGTTAATCTTAAAGAGCATTGGTTACAGACTATGTCTTTCTTTCTTCATATAGGTTCTCCTTCCAAACGAACAAGGAGGAAGGAGCTGGCTAGAGCGGCCCGGCAACGGAGAATCGAGGCCACTGTTGCGGAATATCGGCGGCTGGTGGCCCTGGAGGACGAGGAAAGTGTGCGGTCGACAACAACGACAACGTCGTCTGCATCGGCCTCCGTGGCCCCACCGGCTGCCACCCAGCACAGTGGTCCACCGAGACTGAGCCGGGCTGCCAAAGGCAAACGCCACCGCCGAGCAGCAAGGCCAACAGCTGCTTCTCACAGGCCTTGCACCTGCAAGGCAGTGAAGGCACGCCTGCGCCGCACTACCCTGATGGTGTCCCGCCTTCAGCAGGAGCTCGCCTTGCTCCGCGAGGAGCATGATGCCGTGGCCCAAAAAGTTAACAGCATCCACCCATAGTGTCCCTTGCCCCTTTTTTAGAGACTTTTGGGGGGTGGGAATTGGGAGTTGGGTTTTTGGGGACTTTTGAAGGACAATCGTTGGGGTTAGGGAGGGTCTTGCGGGAGATTATTTTGTTAGGGATATAAATATACTTTTTCAAACTTTATCTGAGCATACCTGTTTTTTACTGCTTGCCTGGTGGGTGGGGGTTTAACGTTGACTGTTTTCCTGAAAGTTTAGTTCCATTTTCTTCCTTTAAGTGTAAATGCCCAAATGTTTTCAACACTAAGTGCCTCTCACAGACTAAGTGAAGTGAATCCAAGAGTCCTAGGACTTTAGTAGTACTACCTTCAGTCTCTCGTCTCTCGTACTAATACTCCATTATACCCCCAAACCACCAAACGCTTATCTTACCTGTAATTTGTGTTTGAAAGTAGGGCTAGGCCCAGGGCTGGCTCCACGGGAAACACCGAATAACGTTGGCAATCTTGGTCGGATAAAATTTCCTCATAGCGGTGGTACTAGTGGTGTGACACAGTGGCAGTTGCATGCCTATGAAAAAAAAGAAAATGAAATCTGGTTTGTCCTCCTGAGCAATTCAACGGTACAACTGAGAATATAGCAGGTGACAGAAGTACAGTAGAGCAGTGCCACATTGTAGCCTAACAAATGGTAAAGTATAACTACTAATTCGGTTGAAGTTCTTTCACATTAGCAATGGTTCTTTGTCAAGCAGAGTAAGAATATATCATCGACAACTGTGGAAAGAAAGAATGCGACAGTACAGGGCCTGTGTGGAATTATTGATAACTATATTCAACATAAGGTCTCTGTAGCCAGATACCCGAGAGCCTTGCTGGTCACTATAAATCCATTCACAACAACACTCAATGGGGTTGGTCTGGAAGGTGTCACGTTTACTCCCCGTGATCCAGTCGATGCAAATATGGTTCCACCTCCAAATGTCACCAACACCCAGAAGTGTAAACACAGGGTGTTCGAGGCATTAGGCGAGGGAGAAAAATAACAAACTAAAATAAAAAATGTGGGATGGGTAAAGGTAGGGTCAGCAGGGAAAGGATACCTGTAAGAGAAGACAAGACAGGCATCAGTGAAGTGATGTCCTAACATACAAGGGTACTCTCATATAGTCTCACTAAATAGTCTGCAAGTCTCCCGCCTACTCATGGGAAATGTAGTTTCATAGTACGGTAGGCGCTTAGGGGCTGCGTAACCTGACAGAAGGTATAGTAGATAGAAAAGGAGAAATTGCTTTTTTTCTAGGTGTCCCCTCACTCACCAGGGTTGCCCCTTGGTGACATGCTTCATCATTGGGGCCATCCCAGTCCTCTACGGCCTGGGGCGTGCTGCGACTTGCGAATTACGTAGGAGCACTTACAAATGACTATGTGTGGTGCAGATAGTGGAGTGGACTAAGTGATGTGTTAAGGGATCAATGTAGAAGCCGAGAGAGAGCAAAGAAATGCAGTCACAGTCAGAGAAAAAGGCAAGGGATACTGTATCTATGTGGTTGTAGTGGTCCTGTTGGAAGTGGTAAGTAAGTTGCCCGCAGAAAAAAAATCCTCCTATTAGCGGCACTCCTCCATTGCAGCCGACGCTTCGTCCACCGATGTTGGTCACCAGAAGACACCCTGTCCACTGCCTGCCTGATGCTGAATTGTGGCTCGCTACTGTGAAGCCTGACTCCATCCTTTTTTCCCCATTGCAGAGACTGAAACCCGGCCTGTAATTATTCAACGAAAAACAGGAAGTGATATAATATTACAACACCACTGATAAATAAATATAAGGTATGTAGGCTGTGGAGTGCAAAAAGTCACAATTTGTTTTTCCTAGTAGACAGACAGTACAATGTTTTTGAAAGTGCGTACTCTGAGTCACCTTTTGAAGGATAAATAAGTATGGGCAAATTAATGTAGCGGATCTTGCCCCTCAAGCTAGGTGTACTGTAAACTGTGTTTTAGAACAAAAATAGATCTTCCTAGCAGTGCTCCCACCCAAAAAACGAGGCCTAGCAGAAAACTGGAGACAAAACTTACTTTGAAAGTAAAAGTAGGCCGAAGTACCCTAATTACCCATTACCCCCCCGTGGATTGCATTCAAACCACTTGCAAGCAACCAAGCAAAAGTAGCCATAGCCAGCATCGCTCCAAGACTCGAAATCCCCCCCACTCAAACACATGCAATAGAAATACTGCTAACCCTAACGAACCCTAAGTTAAGAATAGTGGCAAAGGCTTTCTTTAACTATGCCAAATCCCCCCTTTCCCACCATGGATTTTCTTCAAATGACTTGCAACCAAAATTACACATTCTCACGAGTGCTCTAAGACCCCAGAACTCAGTTTGAAAAATCTAGAACACCCCGATACACATGCAATCCTGCTGCTAGGGCTAACCCTAACGAACCCTAAGTTACAAAAAGTGCCAAAACTAAAGGCTTTTCCGCGCGGATTTTGTCCCAACCACTTCTACCCGGTATTAGACCTTCCCAGGAATGCCCCAAGACCCGGCAACCCACCCACCAAGAAGCATAACACCCCCAAACAGGCCAAAAGCAAAATCTCATACTTGCAATATTTCTGGGCCTTCGGTCCAAACGCGCTGCGTAGCTAGGCCATAAGTCGGGGTTGGCACGACGGATTTCCTGAAAAGCAAATGCAATCAAGATTAGAGTGTCCCAGCAGTGCTCCCAGACCACGAAACTCACCCAGAAACACCAGGAAGCCCCCCAAACAGGCCCCCGAAAACGCTACATAGAGCAAAATGTCAGAAATAGCCCAAAAAAAAATCGGCCTGGATTTAGTCCCAACCACTTCTACCCGGTATTAGACCTTCCCAGGAATGCCCCAAGACCCGGCAACCCACCCGCCAAGAAGTATAACACCCCCAAATAGGCCAAAAGCAAACTCTCATACTTGCAATATTTCTGGGCCTTCGGTCCAAACGCGCTGCGTAGCTGGGCCATAAGTCGGGGTTGGCACGACGGATTTCCTGAAAAGCAAATGCAATCAAGATTAGAGTGTCCCAGCAATGCTCCCAGACCACGAAACTCACCCACAAACAGACGGAACCCCCCCTAAGAGCACCTCAAAGGCAAGCAAGTCATCAAAAACACAAAAAATTTTCCGCCTGGGATTTGGTCCAAAACACTTTTATCCGGTATTAGAGCTTCCCAGCAATGGCCCCAGAGCCGTCAACCCAGGAGAAAACGAGTAGAAGACCCCCAAACAGCCAAAGAGCAAAAGTACAAAAATGGGGACTTAGTCAATTTTTCACAAATTTCCCAAATCACTCCGCGCGCGCTCTGCAGCTAGGCCCTAAGTCCCCTCTGCCACCATGGATTTGCTTCAAACCTCTTGCAAAGTAAAGTAGATATAGCCAGCAGTGCTCCCAGACCACGAAACTCACCCAGAAACACCAGGAAGCCCCCCAAACAGGCCCCCGAAAACGCTACATAGAGCAAAATGTCAGAAATAGCCCAAAAAAAAATCGGCCTGGATTTAGTCCCAACCACTTCTACCCGGTATTAGACCTTCCCAGGAATGCCCCAAGACCCGGCAACCCACCCGCCAAGAAGCATAACACCCCCAAACAGGCCAAAAGCAAAATCTCATACTTGCAATATTTCTGGGCCTTCGGTCCAAACGCGCTGCGTAGCTAGGCCATAAGTCGGGGTTGGCACGACGGATTTCCTGAAAAGCAAATGCAATCAAGATTAGAGTGTCCCAGCAGTGCTCCCAGACCACGAAACTCACCCAGAAACACCAGGAAGCCCCCCAAACAGGCCCCCGAAAACGCTACATAGAGCAAAATGTCAGAAATAGCCCAAAAAAAAATCGGCCTGGATTTAGTCCCAACCACTTCTACCCGGTATTAGACCTTCCCAGGAATGCCCCAAGACCCGGCAACCCACCCGCCAAGAAGTATAACACCCCCAAACAGGCCAAAAGCAAACTCTCATACTTGCAATATTTCTGGGCCTTCGGTCCAAACGCGCTGCGTAGCTAGGCCATAAGTCGGGGTTGGCACGACGGATTTCCTGAAAAGCAAATGCAATCAAGATTAGAGTGTCCCAGCAATGCTCTCAGACCATGAAACTCACCCACAAACAGACGGAACCCCCCCTAAGAGCACCTCAAAGGCAAGCAAGTCATCAAAAACACAAAAAAATTTCCGCCTCGGATTTGGCACAAACCACTTTTAGTGCTTCCCAGCAATGGCCCCAGACCCGTCAACTCACCTGCAAAGAGGTAGAACAACACCCCCACAAGTGCTGAGTCTTTCTTCATTGGGCGTAAACCAGCCCTCTGCTTTGATGGAAATAGGAGTCTGGAGGAGGAGGATAGAGGAGCATGTTCTTCTGAACTTGTGAACCTGAGGAATGCAGACTGCGGCACCTTCAAATAAATTAGCAAACAAGTGAAGACAGTTCTGCTGATGGGCTTGTCTTTGTGATTATCTGATTAAAGTTTGAATTATATTAACTGTGCACAACAAAGAAAGACAGACACACAGGAATAAAAGTGAATAAGGATGAAAAAGAAAGTTATTGATTCGTTGTCTCATTTTCAGGGCTCGAAGTCGGAATCACGGTCCAGGAATAAGAATAAGGCTTCGTCATCATACTCTGCGAATTCAGCCCGGGTGAGGTCAGTGCCACCTGACAGAGTAGAAATTCCCTCATCTATGGTGCTGGCCACCTCCTCTTCATCCGGCACGCTCTCTCGTACTCTTATATCTGGTGGTATGAGGTGCTGATTCATCTTGATCATTGTTAACCTCTCCACATTTTTGGGCGAGAGGCGGCTCCGTTTGGGAGTTACAATCCCACCAGCCGCACTGAAAACCCGTTCAGAAGACACACTTGCGAGTGGGCAAGACAAGTAGTTTAAAGCCAGGTTGGTGAGCTGTGGCCACAATTCTTTTTTCCCATGCCAATACGCCAATGGGTCAGAATTAACATAGACCTCTGTGGAGTCATTCAGATAGTCCTTCACCATCGACTCAAGGTCCTCCTCCAAGGTTCCTCCACTTTGCGTAGCTCTTGCTGTGCCTCTGACCTTTTGAGAACCAAACCCACGCAGAGCTAGCCAATCCTCTTCAGCCTCCAATGTTTCTGCTGTCTTTCGTGCAGATGATGCGGTTGCCGGTGTCTTTAACGGCTGAGAGGTCACTTGTGCCACAGCCACAGGTGCAGAAGTGGATTGTTTTGACTGGGGATGGCCTGCTGATGTACTGCCATTTCCTTCAATTTCCAGCCGTTCTGTTTCAAACTTCTTGGCTGACAAGGCTAGCCAACGTTTGTACTTTGTAACATCTTCATCAGCAAAAGGAAAGAATGCTCTGCCTGCCAGCGCCTTTTTGTAGCGTGGATCCAGAATAGTAGCACAAATGTAATGCTGTTCTGAGTGGATCTTTTGAAGACGTTCATCACCTTGTAGGAGCTCTAATAATTTCTCAGCCAGAAGCAAAGAGTCTTTCTTTTTGTCATCTTTTCGAAACACAGAACACACCTCCTTCAGTTGGTCCTCCAGCATGTACAACAATGGGATAGCTTTTCCCAAATTAGAGTCCTCCTTGCTGACTGCACGTGTGAAGACCTCAAAAGGACGAAGCATGCGTGTTAGGCTTTCAACTATGTTCCATTGCGGCCCACCCATCCTCAGCTCCTCTATACCCTCTTTCAAGAAATATTGATCGAGTTGCGTATACTGCTCATACAGACGCTCAAGCATGTAGAAGGTTGAGTTCCAACGTGTTACCACCTCCTGGATGAGTGCTTTCACTGGCATTTGACTTTGATATAGCATGCTCCTCAGCTGCTTGCGGGCCTTAAAAGAATGCCTGAAATGCTTGCAAATTTTTCGGCAGTTCTCCAATACACTGTACGCTGCACTGCGTTTATTACCCAAGAATTTTTGGACAACCAGGTTTATACAGTGCGCCAAACACGGCACTCTGAAATAGTAACCGTCCCTCATGGCCTTAACTATATTGGAGCCATTGTCTGTGGAAACATAACCAACCTTGCGTTTTAGTGGGGACAGACAGTTAAGGACCTTTGTGTTAAAGACATCCAAAATGTTTTCTGCTGTGTGACGTTTCTCCAAACCAAACATGGCTAGTGTTGCATGTTTCCGAGCACCTTTAAAAACAATGTTAGTGTCAACACCTGAGTTTAGCTTTGCTTTAGCCCCTGAAAAAGAGACCCAGTGTGCAGTGATGCACATGTAATCAGCGCCTGCGCCACTGGTCCACATGTCTGTTGTCAGATGTATAGTGTGAACAGCACTCTTCTGCAAAGCTGCCCCAATCACCTTCAGAACATCTTCATGTAGTGCTGGAACCGCAACTCGGGCAAAATAGAACCGGCTAGGAACCTTCCATTTAGGGCAGAGCGCTGTCACTAATTCTAGAAAACCAACCCCTTCTACAAAAGAAAAAGGGAGAAGGTCCAGAGCTAGCATTTTAGCCAGCTTAGTGTTATACAGACGGGTCATTGGGTGGTTGCGTTCATATTGCGCTTCTGTAAACAACATCTTTTTAATGTTGCCCTGGACCAATGATTTACGGGATGATGATGATCTCTTCGACCCAGTTACGCTCGCTGATGAACTTTTCCGCATTGATGTCTCACTCTCTCCCACACTCTTAGTGTGGCTCCCATGGGGTGTGCTGCTGACATGGGAACTGGGTGTAAGTGAAGTGTTTGAATCGTCTTCTACCTCCTCGTCATCAGCAGATGACAAATCAACGTTTTCATTACGTGCAATTCCGGCTTTCTTGACCGCCTCTAGGTGCGGAAACCATTCGACAGGGTGCCTTCTCTCAAGATGACCTCTCTGGCCTCCGGTACCATAGTTAGAACCAAGCTTACCACGACTAAATCGAAGCTTACAAAGGCTACAAATGGCTACGTTTTCCTTTTTTGGGCAAACACTAAAGAAGTCCCAAACTGGAGACTTGAAATGTCTTCGGGGGCCGGAGGAGGCGGCGATACTGGTGGTGGTGGTCCTGCTGCTAATGACAGATGAAGTGGAGGATGTGGATTGCCGAACTTCAGTACGTTTTGCACTTTCACCACCACGAATTGAGGTCGAGGACGAGGTGGGTACCTTCTTGCGAAGAAATATGGAAGCGGTAGGTTTTGGTGTACTACTTAACTCCAAATCTAATGATTCCATTTCCATTGCCTCCTCGCCGACATCATCATCACGCTCAGCAGCTTCTCGGGATAGGGTCAAAATGTCTCTTTGCTGCATGCCCGGTGGGGCTGCAGTGACCTTTGTGATGACTGGCTCGTCGTCATCGTGAGAGGCTTCATCACCAGCAGTATCTGTCACTTCTTGTTGAGCCTCATCACACTCCATAGGTTTGAGTTTTTGGACGACCTTCCTTTTACGCTTAGGTACCGGTGGCAGATCATGGTGTGCCTCTGCCTCACTGTCAGACCGCAGTTGTGGTGGTTCCCAAGACAGATCACTTGCACCAGAACGAGGTGGGCTTGAAGAAGATGTAGACACCCCCCTTGATCTTTTCCTTGCTAGGGATGTGGAAGACAATGAATGATCATCAGGAGGAGTGGCTTCCAATGATACCTCAGCTTCATTGTCGATTTCCAAATGTGCCCCTACTTCGGGAGGAACAACTATTGTGGGCACTTGTGAACGTCCATGCACCTTTGCTTGCGCATCTCCTTTTGCTGCCTCTCCTTCCACATGTACTTGGGCGTGTACTTGCACATGGTGTTGTTGTTGCGGCTGTGGTTGTTCAACACTTGTCAGATGAGTTACAACAACCTGTGTTGATTCAGGGACATTGCTGCTACTTTCTTGCGATGAGCCAACATCACTGGTCGATGGTGATTGGAGAAGTACACTGACTGCCTCTGAAGCACTCAAGGGCTTTGACTTAAGTTGGCGTGGTGGTGGAGGCACTGAACCCAATGGAGCAGGGGTGCTGCTCTCAGGTTGGTCCCCAGCAGATCCTGCTGCTGCAGGCGTACTTTTTTTTTTGCTCCCAAAAAAAGTGGCGGGTGGCACACCAGCCTCCTTGGTAACTTGCTTCTTCTGCTCCTTACTAGCAACTTTCTTGCTAGAGGAGCTACGGAGAACTTTCTTTGGGGCCATCTTCTTCAGAGCAGGTCAGACAGCAGGCCGCAGTTGCACGAATTGTAGAGTTGTCTGAGGCCAGACGTGACGTCGCGTGACGTTATGCTGCACACACACACCGCTGCAGGACTTCTTCCTGGCACTGGTGGTTCTCTTGAGTCTTGTGCACCTAAAAAAAATGGAAGACAGAGGAACATCAGTTCAGTTATAGAGCACAAAAAAATCGAAAAACACTGCAAAATCAGCACAATCCCAATCCATCCATGCCCTCCATAATGTTTAAATTCAAGACAACCCACAGAAAGACTAGGCCCATGCAAGACTCACTACCCCTGGGCATAAATAAAGGTTGAAAAGTAGGCAAAATGGTTGGAGGCCTAACAACAAAGCCTGCATTCAAAATGGCCACTTGCCTGCCAAGCACATGGCCAGTGCCTGTAGCTGCACTCAAAATGGCCACCAGCCACATGGCATGTCCCTCCCCATGAACACACCCAAAAATCGAAAAACACTGCAAAATCAGCACAATCCCATTCAATCCATGGCCTCCATGATGTTTAAATTCAAGACAACCCACAGAAATACTAGGCCCATGCTAGACTCAAATACCCCTGGTGAAAAGGCCACAAGTACAGGCCCAAAAATCGAAAAACACTGCAAAATCAGCACAATCCTATTCCATCCATGGCCTCCATGATGTTTAAATTCAAGACAGCCCACAGAAAGACTAGGCCCATGCTAGACTCAAATACCCCTGGTGAAAAGGCCACAAGTACAGGCCCAAAAATCGAAAAACACTGCAAAATCAGCACAATCCTATTCCATCCATGGCCTCCATGATGTTTAAATTCAAGACAGCCCACAGAAAGACTAGGCCCATGCTAGACTCAAATACCCCTGGTGAAAAGGCCACAAGTACAGGCCCAAAAATCGAAAAACACTGCAAAATCAGCACAATCCTATTCCATCCATGGCCTCCATGATGTTTAAATTCAAGACAGCCCACAGAAAGACTAGGCCCATGCTAGACTCAAATACCCCTGGTGAAAAGGCCACAAGTACAGGCCCAAAAATCGAAAAACACTGCAAAATCAGCACAATCCTATTCCATCCATGGCCTCCATGATGTTTAAATTCAAGACAGCCCACAGAAAGACTAGGCCCATGCTAGACTCAAATACCCCTGGTGAAAAGGCCCCAACAACAGGTCAAAAATCGAAAAACACAAAATTTTACAAAAAAAAAAAATCGAAAAACACAGAAAAATCAGCACAATCCCAATTCATCTATGGCCTCCATGATGTTTAAATTCAAGACAACCCACAGAAATACTAGGCCCATGCAAGACTCACTACCCCTGGCATAAATAAAGGTTGAAAAGTAGGCAAAATGGTTGGAGGCCTAACAACAAAGCCTGCATTCAAAATGGCCACTTGCCTGCCAGCACATGGCCAGTGCCTGTAGCTGCACTCAAAATGGCCACCAGCCACATGGCATGTCCCTCCCCATGAACACCCCCAAAAATCGAAAAACACTGCAAAATCAGCACAATCCTATTCCATCCATGGCCTCCATGATGTTTAAATTCAAGACAGCCCACAGAAAGACTAGGCCCATGCTAGACTCAAATACCCCTGGTGAAAAGGCCACAAGTACAGGCCCAAAAATCGAAAAACACTGCAAAATCAGCACAATCCTATTCCATCCATGGCCTCCATGATGTTTAAATTCAAGACAGCCCACAGAAAGACTAGGCCCATGCTAGACTCAAATACCCCTGGTGAAAAGGCCACAAGTACAGGCCCAAAAATCGAAAAACACTGCAAAATCAGCACAATCCTATTCCATCCATGGCCTCCATGATGTTTAAATTCAAGACAGCCCACAGAAAGACTAGGCCCATGCTAGACTCAAATACCCCTGGTGAAAAGGCCACAAGTACAGGCCCAAAAATCGAAAAACACTGCAAAATCAGCACAATCCTATTCCATCCATGGCCTCCATGATGTTTAAATTCAAGACAGCCCACAGAAAGACTAGGCCCATGCTAGACTCAAATACCCCTGGTGAAAAGGCCCCAACAACAGGTCAAAAATCGAAAAACACAAAATTTTACAAAAAAAAAAAATCGAAAAACACAGAAAAATCAGCACAATCCCAATTCATCTATGGCCTCCATGATGTTTAAATTCAAGACAACCCACAGAAATACTAGGCCCATGCAAGACTCACTACCCCTGGCATAAATAAAGGTTGAAAAGTAGGCAAAATGGTTGGAGGCCTAACAACAAAGCCTGCATTCAAAATGGCCACTTGCCTGCCAGCACATGGCCAGTGCCTGTAGCTGCACTCAAAATGGCCACCAGCCACATGGCATGTCCCTCCCCATGAACACCCCCAAAAATCGAAAAACACTGCAAAATCAGCACAATCCCATTCCATCCATGGCCTCCATGATGTTTAAATTCAAGACAACCCACAGAAATACTAGGCCCATGCAAGACTCACTACCCCTGGCATAAATAAAGGTTGAAAAGTAGGCAAAATGGTTGGAGGCCTAACAACAAAGCCTGCATTCAAAATGGCCACTTGCCTGCCAGCACATGGCCAGTGCCTGTAGCTGCACTCAAAATGGCCACCAGCCACATGGCATGTCCCTCCCCATGAACACCCCCAAAAATCGAAAAACACTGCAAAATCAGCACAATCCCATTCCATCCATGGCCTCCATGATGTTTAAATTCAAGACAGCCCACAGAAAGACTAGGCCCATGCACCACTCACTACCCCTGGTCAAGGCCCCAACAACAGGTCAAAAATCGAAAAACACAAAATTTTACAACAAAAAAAAATCGAAAAACACAGAAAAATCAGCACAATCCCAATTCATCTATGGCCTCCATGATGTTTAAATTCAAGACAACCCACAGAAAGAATCAGTCCACCCACCACTGAGTACCCCTGGGAAAAGGCCCCAAAACAGCCCAAAAATCGAAAATCCCAAAATTTTAGTTGCAGCAACTGTAATGCCCCAAACAAACTTACTTGTAAAATTTCTAATCCAACAGTGATCCAAAGAAAGTCAAAAAGGCCTCAAATCCAAAGATCCAGCAGCATCCACAAAAGGTAATCCTTCCAGGTCCACATCCGAATGAAAAGTGACCAGGAGATGGACAAAGCACTGGGAGGAGCCTGCTGAACAGGAACAGGAAGTTGAAGACTATGGGGCACTTCCTTCCTCCCACCCCCCTGCCCCCCTCCCCAAAATGGACTCCTCGCTAAAAAAGTGCAGGCAAATGTCAAACTAAGGAGTTATTCACATAAAAATCATCATTTCTAGAAGGTTTATGCTGCTTGCTGGTGGATTTCTTGTGCAGAATTGCAAATTTATATTTTCGCGCGCCGCATCTCAAATCTCGCAATTGCGAAGTACCGCGAGACGTGATCTCGTCGTACTCGCGTTGACAAACTATCGCTGGCAAGCCGCGATGACGTAATCGCGCTCGCCAATTCCCGCGGGATCACACAGCAAGATCCAAAATGGCGCAGCACTCGCAAACTATCGAAAAAAACAACTCGGCAAACGATGATAAACGCCGCGCGCCGCAAAAATTGTATCACCAACGCCGCGCGCCGCCAAAAAAATCCGCTGCGTGCGAATTTGCGGATTTTGCGGGAAATCCGCAAATCTCGCGGATTGCGGATTTCCCGAAAATCCGCAAAATCCGCGAGCGGAACGGATTTTCCGCCCACGCTTACACCAGATACCTTAGTACACCATACTCACTCAGGGACAAAACCAACAGATTATGCTACAACCTGCCAAATCTACCGTGGGTAAATCCACATACCTTCATGGTGAAGGATCCCAAATGATGCAGGGTGGTACAGGTCGGTAATCTGATGGGAACATATATTTTTCCACACTTCGATATACTCAAGGTTTGATTTCGCGGTTGTACCTTACAGACACATAGTTTGATTTCTTGACCCATTGCTATCTTTGTTGTAGGTTCTCTGTGATTGCCTGCACCAAGCTCCTCTTGATGAACAGCAGGAAAGCCTTCAGCTCCAGATGAATGGCCTGCAATTCAAACAGACTGGTATGGAGCCAGGTTTCTTCAGGATATTAGAGTCCTCTGATCTCCACTTCCCCCAGGCGACTTCTATAACCCGGTAGTAACGCATCTATCACTATCATCATCTCTGGGTGGGGAAGGTACAGGGGTCTCCCGCTAGTCCACTTGCGGTAGAGCAGCCACCTTTGCAGATCGTGTGCAATCTCCTCCGAAACATGGATGTAACCTGACAGATGATGCTGGGCTCACTGAGACTTCAGACTGCACAGCAGAGTTGCCATCTGTCTCCTGGATTTAGTTGACAAGCAGGATGCATTAAGCTAATGGGCACAGAAGCCTCAGAGCGACTGCAACATGTCCATGACAGACCCTATAAAGGGAAGCCTTGGAGATGGGGTCAGGTGCAACTTCAGCTTGTTGATCAAGAACTCTAATGTAGTCTGGACTATTTGCTACTGTCTGGAGGTGGTGCACACCTGACTGTGGTGAGCCTGCTTTCAACAACAAGTTCTTGAGGTAAGGGGAAGACTGATATTCCCTTACTCCGAGATGGACAGCAACCAGCACCATCTCTTTCCTAAAGACCCAAGTGGCACGAGTGAGGTTGAAGGGAAGCACAACAAACTGAAAATGCTTTTTGCATTCCTTAAATCGCAGGTAATGACCATTGGGCTGCAGGACAGGTATTCAAAAATAAGTCTCCTGCAGGTTCAAGGTCACCATCCACTTGCTTGGTTCCAGGGTAGATCGAACTATGGCAAACGTGAGCATTTTTAATTTGTCCTTCTGTAGGACGGCATTGTCACAAATAAGGCAGGTTCACTACACTTACGAAGCAGGTACAGCAGAAGCGATGATGATGCTAGTTTTTCTCTCTTCCCTAGGAGTGGTACCTCAAGTGAGCCATATAGGTATACACTCCACAGAGAGGACCTCACCAGCGGAAGGGGAAAAAATGAGAAATAAAATATAACGGACTGGCAGCCAGAAATCATCTACAGCACATGGTGACAGGGTAGTTGTTACACGTTAGGTCTGCATTCTGTTTCCTGCATGAAGACACAAGGAACACACATGAATACACCCCCCTACCCCTATAAGCATTTGCAATATATCATAGTTGTATGAATACCCACTCACTTATGTTAACTGCCACAAGCATCCGATTATGAAAAAGGCATGTTAGACGGACCGGGAGGGTCGGCCGAGGATAAGGGGAGAGGTCTCCGGGGAGAGCCGTCTCCAGCGATCGTACAGACAAGTAACTTCCCCCCCACAGACGGACACCACACAAGGTTAAAGTTCAACGAGACTTTATAGGCAATTCTTTAGTTTACGATGGAATGGTACAAGGAGGTCTGGACTCAGGGGTCCCCTCGATTCTGGTCTCTGGTTTGGGAAAAGGGTAGCGGGACAGTCTTGTTACCAAAAAGATGGAAATAGCTCTCAATCCTCGAGCTCGGCGTTCTAGATGATCGGGCCGCGGCGGAGCCAGCAGGTCCCGAGATGGACGAAGGAAACGACGGTCCGCGGCGGAGCCAGCAGGTCCCGATGAAGATGATGGTTACAAACGGTCCGCGGCCACGCCAGCAGGTCCCGACGACGATGAAGGATATGAAGGTTACGAAGGTTGCGGCAGCGCCAGCAGGCAAGACGATGGTGCACGAGACAGAGCTATGGCAGCGCCAGTAGTCCGTCAAGGATGAGTTCTTCTCTGCGTCTCTCGACTCCAAGATACAACTGCCTTCCTGCTCTGGAGCTGCCTCAGTTATAGGGCTGGTGTTCTTTGATGTCCGGACCCTCGCACTTGGAGGTCGGGAGGTCCGGGATGGGGGAGTCCAGACACCCAGCAGGGGGGTGGAGCCAGCGCCCGGGGAGGCGATGGGCGAGCGGCACTTGGCGGGAGAGAGCCATCGACACCTCTTTCCCCCATTGACTTGCCAAGTAGCCCGCTCACCTCCTGGGTGGATGGTGGTGCCGGGATGTCTGAGGCCTGGCCAGGCCCAGGGTTGAGGTCGATCGGGGGCCAGGCGGCCTCGTGGTGGAGTGTCCAAGATGGCGCCCAGGATGGGCGCGCAGGCCGGCAGTGGATCAGGACCACGAGGTCGACATGTTCGAGGGTAGGGGTCCCTGAGGGGACGGAGGACGTGTAATGGTGGTGTGTGGTACCTGCGTGACCGGGCTCGGGCCTGGTCGGGCCGGGGGAGAGTGGCCCTTCATGTGGCCTGTCCAACATGCGTCCCCCCCAGCTGAAGGCGGGGAGAGTTACCCATCCTCTTGGGGACTCTCCTCGTCGAGGCGGAAGAACCGGGACAGGCCATCCGCGTTGGCGTGATCTGGCCCAGGCCGGTGTTCAACTGTGAAATCCATCCCTTGGAGGGAGATGGACCAACGTAGTAACTTCGGGTTTTCTCCCCGCATCTGCATCAGCCACTGCAGGGGTCGGTGGTCGGTCTGCACCCGACAGTGTGTGCCAAAGAGGTAGGGCCGGAGTTTCTTGAGGGCCCATACCACGGCGAATGCCTCCCTCTCGATGGTGCTCCAGCGTTGTTCTCGTGGTAGGAGTCGCCTGCTGATGAAGGCCACTGGCTGATCAAGGCCTTCGGTGTTCACTTGAGACAGGACTGCCCCAATGCCATGGTCGGAGGCATCCGTCTGGACGACGAACTCCCGGCTGTAGTCGGGGGCCTGGAGCACAGGGGCGGAACACATGGCGGCTTTCAATTGTTCGAATGCTGTTTGACACTCTGGGGTCCAGTTGACTTTCTTGGGTTGATTTTTTGACGTGAGTTCTGTGAGGGGACCCACTATAGTACCATAGTCTTTCACGAACCTTCGGTAATAGCCCGTGAGGCCCAGGAAGGCTCGTACCTCGGTCTGGGTGATGGGGGGTTGCCAGGACTGGATGGCGGCAATTTTGAGCTGCAGAGGGGCCACCAGGCCGCTTCCCACCTGGTGTCCGAGGTAGGTTACAGACCCTTGACCAATTTGACATTTGCTGGCCTTGATCGTGAGGCCAGCTCGCTGAAGGGCTTGTAGCACTGTTCGGAGGTGGTGGAGGTGCTCGGTCCAATGGTGGCTGTATACAGCGATGTCGTCTAGGTAGGCGGCGCTGAACCCTTCGAGCCCCGCCAGGACCTGATTGACGAGCCGCTGAAAGGTTGCTGGGGCATTCTTCATGCCAAAGGGCATGACCTTGAAATGGTAATGGCCATCGGGGGTGGAAAAGGCAGAACGTTCTTGGGCCCGGGGTGTGAGGCCGATTTGCCAGTAGCCCGCCGTCAGGTCGAAAATACTGAGGTAGCGGGCAGCTCCCATGCGGTCGATTAGTTCATCTGCCCGGGGGATGGGATGTGCGTCTGTTCTGGTGACCGCATTTAAGCCCCGGTAGTCGACGCAGAACCGGAGTTCCGGCGTGGTGCCAGGGGCGGCTGCTTTGGGGACCAGTACTACAGGACTGGCCCAGGGGCTATCTGAGGGCTCGATGACCCCGAGCGTGAGCATTTTTGCTACCTCTTCCTGGATGCAGGCCCGTACCCGATCTGGCACGCGGTAGGCCCGGTGGCGGATAGGGGGGCTGTCCCCCGTGTCCACATCGTGCACACACCAGGAAGTGACACCTGGGGCGAGGGAGAACAGGCTGGCGAACGGTGACAGGAGGACTCGACACTCCTGGCGTTGCTCTCGGGTGAGGGTCTCCGAGAGTCGGACCCCATCCACGGAGCCGTCTTTCTCCTGAGTCCGTAGGAGGTCAGGGAGGGGCTCGGAGTCCTCTTCAGCCCCATTGTCTGTGGCCATCAGGAGGCTGAGTTCTGAGCGCACAAAGTGGGGTTTCAGTCTGTTAGCGTGGAGGACCCGGAGGGGGTTCCGGGAAGATTCCATGTCGATGAGATAGGTGGCAGGACCCTTGCGCTCGACTACTTTGAAGGGCCCGGTCCACTTGTCTTGCAGGGCGCAGGGTTCGGTGGGGGACATCACCCATACCTGTTGCCCAGGTTCAAATTCGATGGAGGAGGCATTCCGGTCATACCACTTTTTCATGTCCTCTTGACTGGCTTCTAGGTTGGCTTTTGCCAGCTCTCTGAACCGCCGGGTCTGGTTGCGGAGGGTTAGGAGGTACCGGAAGACATCTGGTGGGTTCTTCAGAGGGGGCATCTCCCAGCCTTCCTTGACTAGGCTGAGCGGCCCCCGCACTGGGTGTCCATATAGCAGTTCAAACGGGCTGAAGCCCAGGGATTTCTGGGGAACCTCTCGGTATGCGAAGAGGAGGCACGGCAGCAGCACGTCCCACTGGCGACGGAGGGGCTCTTCCAACCCCCCGATCATCCTTTGAGCGTGCGGTTGAACCGCTCAACGAGTCCGTTTCCTTGAGGGTGATAGGGGGTCGTGAATCGGTAGGCAACCCCGCACTGTTGCCAGAGGGACTTCATATATTTAGAAATAAAGTTTGTGCCTCTGTCGCTGACGACTTCTCGGGGGAAGCCCACACGGGAGAAGATCCCCATTAGAGCCCGGCCGACTACCGGGGCTGTCACAGTTCGCAGGGGAACAGCCTCGGGGTAGCGGGTGGCGTGGTCCACTAGCACCAGGATGAATCGATGGCCTTGTTTTGTACGCGGGTCCAGGGGCCCCACGATGTCTATCCCGACCCTCTCGAACGGGGTGGTGACCACGGGAAAAGGTTGCAGGGGGACTTTTAGTTTGCGGCCGCTCTTTCCACTGGCTTGGCACGTGGGGCAAGATCGGCAATGCTGGTGTACATCGTTCCTCATTTTGGGCCAGAAGAAGTGGGTCACCAGACGACTGTATGTTTTATCTTGACCCAGGTGTCCCGCCAGGGGGACATCGTGGGCCAGGTTTAGCAGAAAGTCTCTAAAACGGAGGGGCACCACTAGTACTCGGCTGGCCCCCAGCTCCGCGATTCTTTGCTCACTGTACAGCAGATCATTGTCCCAGTAGACCCAGTGAGTTCCGGAGGTATCCCCTGCGCTTTGGGCGAGCGCTTGCTGGCGGAGTCCCTCGAGGGAGGGACAGGTCTTCTGTTCTTGGCGAAATTGTTCTTGCGTGGGCCCCCCCTCTTGAGGCCACTGGTCGAGGTTAGCGAGGTCTGGAGGTTGAGCTGGTTCTGGGGGGACGTCACGGTCGGTGGTTTCGGCTGGGGCGACCGGAGGCGGTGGCGCCGGCCATTCGGGTTCCTCTGGGCGGGGGTTGGCACGGGCGGCCATGGACCGGGTGGTGACGCACGCCCAGTCCGGGACGCCTAACATCCCCAGGTGTTCTCTTCGTTCTACGGCTGCCCACGGAGAGCTTTCAAGGTCATTCCCCAGGAGGCAGTCTACGGGGGCATCGTCTCGGACCGTTACCTTCAACATGCCGGAGACCCCTCCCCATTCGAAGGGGACGCAGGCCATCCGACACAGACTTTCCGAGTTATCGGCTGAACGTACAGGGCAGAGAATGTTCGGTAGATATTGTTCCGGGGTCACCAGGTGACAGCGGACGGCTGTTACACTGGCCCCAGTGTCACGAAGGGCTTCGGCCCGGCGTCCATTGATGCTCACCCATTGACTGTACTTCTGGGTGTTAGCGGGTAGGGGGACCCGCGGGACCATGTCTCTCCCCCCTAAGCAGGCTAGAGCCATGGCGGCTGGCTCCCATTCTTGGTGTTCCTGTTCATATTCCTCCTGTTCTTCTGAGATCTGTTCCTCCCCCAGAGCAGCAGCGGCTACTTGGCGGGGTCTTGGGCTCTGGTACTGGGGACAGTTTGGGTCGTTTGCATAGTGTCCGATTCGTTGGCATCGATGGCACGTAACATTGGCTCGATATCCCGGTCGCGCCGGGGTGCTGCCCCGGTTGGCCGGGGGGGTGGTGCTTGTAGCGGGGGCGACCGGAGCGTTGTCTCTTCCGCGTCCTTGGCCTCCTCCTCCTCCTCGGGGACGGTGTTGACCATTGTTGTTCCGGTTTTGTTCGTAGGACCCATTTCGGCCTACTCTGGTGATTTCCCACCGGTCAGCTTCGGCTGCGAGCTGCCGGGGATCCGTTAACTTGCTGTCGAGGAGGTGCTGGCGGAGTTCAATGAAGCAATTGTTCGACAGATGCTCCCAGACCATAAGATTGAACAGTTGTTCGTAGGTTGTGACCTTGCTTCCTTTGATCCAGCCTTCGAAGGCTCGGCTAAAGTAGTTTACATAGTCCACCCAAGTTGTACCCGGGATGCGGGTGCAGTCTCGGAACCTCTGACGGTACATCTCGGGTGTGAGGCCATAGCGGGTGAGGAGTGCAGCTTTCATATGGTCATAGGAGGTCATCTGGTGGTCCGGGAGTTGCAGCAGGGCGTCGCGGCCCTCATTGAGGAATCTCCCCCATAGACCGGCTCCCCAATCGCTTTTATCGATCCGGTGTGCAGTCATAGCGATTTCATAGGCCTTAAACCATTGCTGGATGTCGTCCTCTCGGAAGTACTCTCGAACGACATCCTTGGGGATGTGTACCTTTTTCTCTGTTGCCCCTGGGGTGTGGGGTTGCTCGGACACCCCTACTTCTTTATTCTTGCGTAGGTCGATCTCAGCTAGTGTCCGCTCATGCTCATATGCCAGTTTTTTTTCCTCGAGCTCCCTTTGTCTCTGTTTCTCCTCTCTTTCTTCTCGGAGACGCAGGTGCTCTAAGTTGATTTTTTGTTCGGCCAATTTAAGTTCAATGTCCATTTTGAGCCGGGCCATTTCAAGTTCGTGTAGTCGGGTTTTCTCTCGTTCCTGGATCTCGTCTTGCGAGAGACCCGTTCTTCGCTCTTCAGGGGCCGTGGTGGTTTTTGCTGCGATGCTTTGATCGGGGGTTCCGGCAGCCCCGGTTTCTGCCCAAGATTCTAGGGCCTGCTTAAAATCGTCTTTGGTACTGAGACCGGTGGTAGCGATACCTAGTTCGATGCAGAACTGCTTTAGTTCACGATGGCTGTACTCGTCCAATTTCTCCATCTGGAATTTCTCCGTTGATCCGCTTTCTTTAGTTGACATCGTGATTCGCCGTGGGGTGAGCTACTCTCTGTACGGTTATGCGGTGATTCGGATCGCGCCGCTGGCCACCAATGTTAGACGGACCGGGAGGGTCGGCCGAGGATAAGGGGAGAGGTCTCCGGGGAGAGCCGTCTCCAGCGATCGTACAGACAAGTAACTTCCCCCCCACAGACGGACACCACACAAGGTTAAAGTTCAACGAGACTTTATAGGCAATTCTTTAGTTTACGATGGAATGGTACAAGGAGGTCTGGACTCAGGGGTCCCCTCGATTCTGGTCTCTGGTTTGGGAAAAGGGTAGCGGGACAGTCTTGTTACCAAAAAGATGGAAATAGCTCTCAATCCTCGAGCTCGGCGTTCTAGATGATCGGGCCGCGGCGGAGCCAGCAGGTCCCGAGATGGACGAAGGAAACGACGGTCCGCGGCGGAGCCAGCAGGTCCCGATGAAGATGATGGTTACAAACGGTCCGCGGCCACGCCAGCAGGTCCCGACGACGATGAAGGATATGAAGGTTACGAAGGTTGCGGCAGCGCCAGCAGGCAAGACGATGGTGCACGAGACAGAGCTATGGCAGCGCCAGTAGTCCGTCAAGGATGAGTTCTTCTCTGCGTCTCTCGACTCCAAGATACAACTGCCTTCCTGCTCTGGAGCTGCCTCAGTTATAGGGCTGGTGTTCTTTGATGTCCGGACCCTCGCACTTGGAGGTCGGGAGGTCCGGGATGGGGGAGTCCAGACACCCAGCAGGGGGGTGGAGCCAGCGCCCGGGGAGGCGATGGGCGAGCGGCACTTGGCGGGAGAGAGCCATCGACACCTCTTTCCCCCATTGACTTGCCAAGTAGCCCGCTCACCTCCTGGGTGGATGGTGGTGCCGGGATGTCTGAGGCCTGGCCAGGCCCAGGGTTGAGGTCGATCGGGGCCAGGCGGCCTCGTGGTGGAGTGTCCAAGATGGCGCCCAGGATGGGCGCGCAGGCCGGCAGTGGATCAGGCCCACGAGGTCGACATGTTCGAGGGTAGGGGTCCCTGAGGGGACGGAGGACGTGTAATGGTGGTGTGTGGTACCTGCGTGACCGGGCTCGGGCCTGGTCGGGCCGGGGGAGAGTGGCCCTTCATGTGGCCTGTCCAACAAGGCACAAAAAGGAAAAAATAAAGCAAAGGAAAAAAGAAAAGAAGTTCTGATAATCAACAGCTCCTGAAAGTAAAGCCTTAACCTTCAGTAGATATAAAGTCGATAAAGTAGGAAGCTACTTAGCTATGAACGACGTCTCTTCTGGCTCCTAGCGCAGTGTTTGCAAGAGATTAAAAAAACAGGAAACACTGCTTCTTCCCTGTTAATCCTATGAACATGATCCGATCCCCTCAACAGCTCTGTGGTGTCTTGAAATCCAGCAAGTAACAATGGCCCAAAAGAAGGCAATAGTACATCAAAAAAGAATTTGAGCTCTTCACGCTAGTTACGTCACTAACGTCTCCCAAATATTCTCTCCGTAGTCCAAAAAGGTTAAGGAACCTTTTTTCACAACTCGAGATTAAGCACGGCACACCCGCTCTCAGCGCGTCTCTTCCAGCGCGGCTCCCCCAGCGCGGCTCGCAGCGGAAGGCAAGTGAAAGGTCACAGAAACGCACAACGCGTTCGTGCACCTCGTCTCACCATGAAGTTCCAAACCAGTGACGCGATAAACATCCGCCCATCACAGCGGCAACGGGTGCAAAATCCACGGGATCCACAAGGTCTGGATAACCGGCAAGTCAGCTTCCACGAGATCAGGAACTGTACAAAACTCAGGTGACAAGCACCGAAGGCTTGCTGGGAGGAGCAATTATAGGAAGCAGAAGCAGGAAGAGGGACAGTGAAGACGGACTACACATCAGGCATTCTGGGATATGTAGTCCTAGGTACTAAGGGGCCGAAATCGTGACAGGCATCCAGGGGGCGAAGATTTAAGGTAGGATGAAGCGATCCACCCTTGTTTGGCATAAGGAATCAGCAAGAGTAACAATCCACTCCTGTTTTGAGTCTGGAACCCTCTCAATGGATCCTTTGGAGAGTAAAACTCATACCTCTTGCATGAGAATGGACAGGATCTACTCTGAAAGCTGTTCTGGAGTGGAGGGAAGGTGCTGCAAGGTAGAAAAAAATGGTAGGGCATAGCTGTGCTGAACAATTTGAAGAACACATCTGTTGGGTGTGATGGATCACCACCTTGGGAGAAAGTACTGGATTCTGACTCTCACAGGGTGGTTGTGCACCACTAAGGGCAAGCTAAAGTGGCTTGGTGGCGGCTACTGTAGGGGAGGAGGACTAGGAGGACTGGAGCGTTTGGTGGCCTGAGCATTCCTTATCAATTCCACATTGTGACCTCTAGAGGACTAGGGTGACTACAGTGGGGTTAGAGAGGCTGATGTTGTCTGTATGCCAAGACCCTGGAGTAATCTCTAAAGTTCCTAAACAGGTGAGCAAACTATTTGGCAGGGATTGAAAGACCCAGTAAGCTCCTTAAAACATTTTAAGGCAGTCATCGAAAGGCATATCATAAAGAGAGGTCTGTACATCTACTGTGCAGCCTGTGGATTGCATACATGCATGGAGACGGTGCATCACATTGGTGCCAACTGCTCATCCTAGATAATCACTGGTATCAAGGCCAACAGATTTATGCACTCAGCGCATCTCAACAATCTTTTACTAAATGACGCAATCCTCTTTGAATCACTGTCTGGGAGGTCATAGGAAAGGAACAGTGGGCAATTTTGCAGGTGGAACCTGAACAACCGGACTTTCTGGAGTAGAATGCTGGGAAAGGAAATTCAGGATTCATCAGGCGCTAGTCTGTGATCTCTGTCTACCTGACTTTTCACTGATGGGCAAAAAACGTGCTTTGACCAAGTGCTCATTGTTGTGTCACAAGGACTTCATTGAAAGGTAGTAAGGGCTCACATGAAGTTGGCCCAGGTTGCAGAACGTTTATAAGGACAGCTGTCATGACTTCATGCGAAATACCAAAGCAAAGGAAGTACTCTCTTCCCTTGGGGGCCCAAAGGTGACTTTAACCCCATACTAGGTGAAGTATCAAGTCCATAGGCCTTCGGTATGTCCATGCCAATCAAATCAATCAGGGTTCTTGTCAAGCACAGCTAATCACCCATGAGGGTCTCAAGGTGCTGGCGGGGGTGAAGGGGGAGAAGGTTCTGCAGTTCAGTCGAAGAGCCAGGTCTTGAGGTCCTTCCTGAATTGAGGCAGTGACAGTGACGGCCTGAGAGGCAGGGAGTTCCAGGTCTTTGCTGCAAGGTAGGAGAAGGATATTCCTCCAGCGGAGGACATGAGGATCCGTGGGATAGCGGCCAGGGCCAGTTGATGGAGCAGAAAGGTCTGTTGGGTGTGTAGAAGGAGAGACAGTGGTTGAGGTATTCAGGTCTGGAGTTGTGGAGGGCTTTATAGGCATGAGTGAGGAGCTTAAATGTGATTCCTTCATTGATCGGGAGCCAGTGGAGGTCTCTAAGATGACCGGAGATGTGGCTGTGGCAGGGGATGTAACGGATAATTCTGGCGGAGGCGTTCTGAATGAGCTGCAATTTCTTTTGGAGTTTTTGGGAGATGCCGGCATAGAGTGTGTTGCTGTAGTCGAGTCTGCTGTTGATGAGCACCTGTGTGTTGGACAGGCCTCGTGGAAGGCCCGCTCCCTCCCCGCATGGTGGGGACCGTACCCCTGCTCTCCCTGTATCCCCGACGAGAACCATCCCGGCAACCCGATGGGGCAACCCACGACCCGTCTACAACAGAGCTCCAGCCCCGAACACCCCAGTACCGGCTGGCCCGGGCACCCCGTCAGCACCACTGACCTGGTCCAGCCGCCATCTTTGGACACTACCTGGCAAGGCCGCGTGGCCTCAGCTCGACCCCAACCCTGGGCCTGGCCAGGCCCCGACATCGAGGCACCACCATCCACCCAGGGGGTGAAGAGACCACTTGGCGGGTCAATGGGAGAAGGAGTGTCAATGGCTCCCCTCCGCCAGGTGTCGATCACCCCGGCCTCCCCGGGCGCTGGCTCCACCCCCCTGCTGGGTGTCTGGACTCCCTCATCCCGGACCTCCCGACCTCCAAGTGCGAGGGTCCGGACATCAAAGGGCACCAGACCTATAACTGGGGCAGCTCCAGAGCAGGAAGGCAGTTGTATCTTGGAGTCGAGAGACACCGTGAGGAACTCATCCTTGAAGGCCTGCTGGCGCTGCCGCAGCCCTTTCCTGTGAACCATCGACCTAGCCTGCTGGCGCTGCCGCGGCCCTTCTTGCTGTGAACCATCGACCTAGCCTGCTGGCGCTGCCGCGGCCCTTCTTGCTGTGAACCATCGACCTAGCCTGCTGGCGCTGCCGCGGCCCTTCTTGCTGTGAACCAGCGACCTAGCCTGCTGGCGCTGCCGTGGCCCTTCTTGCTGTGAACCAACGACCTAGCCTGCTGGCGCTGCCGCGGCCCTTCTTGCTGTGAACATTCGACCTAGCCTGCTGGCGCTGCCGCGGCCCATCTCTACGGATCCCCAAGCTCGAGGATTGTGAGCTTCCCTCTTGCAGCACCTGTACCGGACCGGTACCAAGACTGTCCCGCTACCCCTTTCCCCTGTAGAGACTAGAATTGAGAGGACCCTCGTGTCCTGACCCCACTGTACCGTACCACCCTGCTTCAAGATTCGTATATAAAGTATGTTGAACTCATTCTGGTGTGGTGTCCATCTGTGGGGGGGAAGTTACTAGTCTGTACGATTGCTGGAGACGGTCCTCACCGGAGGCCTCTCCCCCCGTGCTCTGCTGACCCTCCGGGTCTCCGTCTAACATTGGTGGCCAGCGGCGCGATCCGAGCCAACGCATAATCGTACAGAGAGTGACTCACCCCACGACACACAACCACCATGACAACAAAAGAGAGCGGAACAACGGAAAAATTCCAGATGGAAAAACTAGAAGAATACAGCCACAGAGAATTAGAACAATTCTGCATAGAACTAGGCATTGCTACCACAGGACTGAGCACGAAAGAGGACTTCAAACACTGTTAGACGGACCGGGAGGGTCAGCCGAGGACAAGGGGAGAGGTCTCCGGGGAGAGCCGTCTCCAGCGATCGCACAGACGAGTAACTTCCCCCCCACAGATGTACACCACACAAGGATAAAGTTTAACGTTCTTTATAGGCAATCTTTAAGTACGGTAGAATGGTACAAGGAGGTCTGGACTCAGGGGTCCCCTCGATTCTAGTCTCTCGGGTGGAAAGGGGGTAGCGGGACAGTCTTGTTACCACTCTGGTAGATGCGATGATAAGATGGATAGCTCACAATCCTCGAGCTCGGCGTTCTAGATGGTCGGGCCGCGGCAGAGCCAGCAGGTCCCGGGATGATCGAAGGTGTTGACGGTCCGCGGCGGCGCCAGCAGGTCCCGGTGAAGGTGGTCGTTACAACGGTCCGCGGCAGCGCCAGTAGGTCCCGACGAGGATGAAGGTTTCAGAAGGTTGCGGCAGCGCCAGCAGGCAAGACGATAGTTCGCAAGGCAGGACTACGGCAGCGCCAGTAGTCCGTCAAGGATGAGTTCTTCACTGCGTCTCTCGACTCCAGGATACAACTGCCTTCCTGCTCTGGAGCTGCCCCAGTTATAGGTCTGGCGCCCTTTGATGTCCGGACCCTCGCACTTGGAGGTCGGGAGGTCCGGGATGAGGGAGTCCAGACACCCAGCAGGGGGGTGGAGCCAGCACCCGGGGGAGCTGGGGGCGATCGGCACCTGGCGGGGGAGAGCCATCGACACTTCTTTCTCCCATTGACCTGCCAAGTGGGCCGTTCACCTCCTGGGTGGATAGTGGTGCCGGGATGTCGGGGCCTGGCCAGGCCCAGGGTTAGGGTCGATCTGAGGCCACGCGGCCTCGTGGTGCAGTGTCCAAGATGGCGGCCGGGCCGGCCGAGGGAGCCGGTAGTGGTTCGGCCCCATGATACAGAGATGTCCGGGGGCAGGAGTCCTGTATGAGACGGGGTGCGGGTTGCTTCTGTGGGTGACACCTGGAGAGCCCGGGCTCGGGCCCTGTCAGGCGGGGAGGGAGCAAGCCCCTCCTGTGGCCTGTCCAACATGCGTCCCTCCCAGCTGAAGGCGGGGAGAGTCACCCATCCTCTTGGGGACTCTCCTCGTCGAGGCGGAAAAAGCGTGACAGGCCATCCGCGTTGGCGTGGTCTTGGCCAGGTCGATGTTCCACAGTGAAGTCCATCCCCTGCAGGGAGATGGACCAACGCAATAGTTTTGGATTTTCCACCCGCATCTGCATTAGCCACTGCAGGGGGCGATGATCTGTCTGCACCCGGAAGTGGGTACCGAAGAGATAAGGCCGGAGCTTTTTGAGGGCCCACACAACTGCGAAGGCCTCCCTCTCGATGGTGCTCCAGCGTTGTTCTCGGGCCAGGAGACGTCTGCTGATAAAGGCTACTGGTTGGTCAAGTCCTTCGGGGTTCAACTGGGAGAGGACTGCCCCAATGCCAAGGTCGGAGGCATCCGTTTGGACGATGAATTCCCGACTGTAGTCGGGGGCCTGGAGCACAGGGGCAGAGCACATGGCGGCCTTCAGCTTCTCGAAGGCCGCTTGACAGTCTGGGGTCCAGTTGACCTTCTTTGGGTGATTTTTGGAGGTGAGTTCTGTGAGGGGCCCCACAATGCTGCCATAGTCCCTCACGAACCGCCGGTAGTAGCCTGTGAGCCCCAAGAAGGAGCGGACCTCGGTCTGTGTGATGGGGGGCTGCCAGGACTGGATGGCAGCGATCTTGAGTTGAAGAGGGGCCACCAGACCGCTTCCCACCTGGTGTCCGAGATAGGTCACGGACCCCTGACCAATTTGGCATTTGCTGGCCTTGATCGTGAGGCCGGCCCGTTGGAGGGCTTGCAGGACTTCTCGGAGGTGGTGGAGGTGGTCGGACCAGTGGCGGCTGTACACAGCGATATCGTCCAGGTAGGCGGCGCTGAATTCCTCGAGTCCCGCCAAGACCTGGTTCACTAGTCGCTGAAAAGTAGCTGGGGCATTCTTCATGCCGAATGGCATGACCTTGAAGTGGTAGTGGCCATCAGGGGTGGAAAAGGCGGATCGTTCTTGGGCCCGGGGTGTGAGACCGATCTGCCAGTAGCCCGCTGTCAGGTCGAAGATGCTGAGGTAGCAGGCAGCTCCCATGCGGTCGATCAGTTCATCCGCTCGGGGGATGGGATGAGCGTCGGTTCTGGTGATGGGGTTCAAGCCCCGGTAGTCGACGCAGAATCGGAGCTCGGGAGTGGTGCCGGGGGCGGCAGCTTTGGGGACCAGTACCACTGGGCTGGCCCAGGGGCTGTCTGAGGGCTCGATGACCCCGAGCCTGAGCATCTTGGACACCTCCTCTTGGATGCAGGCCCGTACCTGATCTGGTACGCGGTATGCCCGATGTCGGATAGGGGGACTGTCCCCAGTGTCCACGTCGTGCAAGCACCAGGGGGTGACCCCTGGGGTGAGGGAAAACAGAGTTGCAAACTGCAGCAGGAGGTCCCGGCAGCCTTGGAGCTGTTCCGGGGTGAGGGCCTCCGAGAGTCGGACCCCGTCCATGGAACCATCTTTCTCCCAGGCCCTTAGGAGATCAGGGAGGGGCTCGGAGTCTTCTTCGGCTCCGCTGTCTGTAGCCATCAGGAGGCTGAGCTCCGAGCGCACAAAGTGGGGTTTGAGTCTATTGGCATGGAGGACCCGGAGGGGGTTCCGTGAAGATTCCATATCGATGAGATAGGTGACGGGGCTCTTGCGCTCGACCACTTTGAAGGGCCCCGTCCACTTGTCCTGTAAGGCGCATGGTTCGGTGGGGGACATCACCCACACTTGTTGGCCAGGTTCGAACTCGATGGAGGAGGCATTTTGATCGTACCACTTCTTCATGTCCTCCTGACTGGCCTCAAGGTTCGCTTTTGCCATTTCTCTGAGCCGCCTGGTCTGATTGCGTAGGGTCAGGAGGTACTTGAAGACATCTGGAGGGGTCTTTAGGGGGGGCATCTCCCAACCTTCTTTGACTAGGCTGAGTGGCCCTTGCACAGGGTGTCCGTATAAGAGTTCGAACGGGCTGAAGCCGAGGGACTTCTGGGGGACTTCTCGATATGCGAAGAGGAGGCACGGCAGTAGCACATCCCACTGTCGACGGAGGGGCTCTTCCAATCCCCCAATCATCCCTTTGAGCGTGCGGTTGAACCGCTCGACTAGTCCGTTTCCTTGAGGGTGATAGGGGGTCGTGAATCGATAGGTGACCCCGCACTGTTGCCAGAGGGATTTCATATATTTTGAAATAAAGTTTGTGCCTCGGTCGCTGACGACTTCTCGGGGAAAGCCTACCCGGGAGAAGATCCCCATCAAGGCCCGGCCGACCACCGGGGCTGTCACAGTTCGCAGGGGAACAGCCTCGGGGTAGCGGGTGGCGTGGTCCACTAGTACCAGGATGAACCGATGTCCTTGTGCTGTACGGGGGTCCAGGGGCCCCACAATGTCTATTCCCACCCTCTCGAACGGGGTGGTGACAACTGGGAAGGGTTGCAGAGGTGCTTTAAGCTTGCGGCCGCTCTTCCCGCTGGCCTGGCACGTGGGGCAGGACCGGCAGTGGTTGAGGACGTCGTTTCTCATCTTGGGCCAGAAAAAGTGGGTCACCAGGCGACTGTAGGTTTTGTCTTGACCCAGGTGACCAGCCAGGGGGACATCGTGGGCCAAGTTTAGCAAGAAGTCTCTAAAGCGGAGGGGCACCACTAGCACTCGACTGGCCCCTAACTCCACGATTCTCTGTTCACTGTACAACAGGTCGTTGTCCCAATAGATCCAATGGGCTCCGGAGGTGTCTCCTGCGCTCTGGGCGAGGGCTTGTTGGCGAAGTCCCTCGAGGGAGGGACAGGTCTTCTGCTCTTGACGGAACTGTTCCTGGGTGGGCCCCCCTTCTTGACGCCACTGAGCCAGGTCGGGAAGGTCCTGGAGCTGAGCGAGCCCTTCGGGGGTTTGCTCTGGGGGGTCGGCATGGTCGGTGTCTTCTACTGGAGCGACCGGGGGAGGAGTTGCCGACCATTCAGGTTCTTCGGGTCGGGGGATGGTACGGGCAGCCATGGACTGGGTGGTTACGCATGCCCAGTCCGGGAGGCCCAACATCCCCAGGTGCTCTCTTCTCTCGACGGCGGCCCACGGGGAACTCTCAAGATCATTCCCCAGGAGACAGTCCACGGGGGCATCATCTCGGACCGTCAACTTCAACAGGCCGGAGACTCCTCCCCATTCGAAGGGGACGCAGGCCATCCGACATAGACTCTCCGAATTGTCGGCTGAACGGACAGGGCAGAGAATGTTTGGCAGGATCTGTTCTGGGGTCACCAGGTGACAGCGGACGGCTGTCACACTGGCCCCTGTGTCACGTAGGGCTTCGGCCCTGCGGATATTAATGTTCACCCACTGACCGTATTTTCGGGTGTTGGCGGGTAGGGGAGCCCGCGGGACCATGTCTCTTCCCCCTAGGCACGCTAGAACCATGGCGGCAGGTTCCCATTCTTGTTGTTCTTGCTCGCATTCCTCTTGTTCTTCGGAGATTTGTTCTCCCCCCAGGGCGGCGGCAGCTACCTGGCGGGGTCTCGGAGTCTGGTTCTGTGGACAGTTCGGGTCATTTGCGTAGTGGCCGACTCGCTGGCATCGGTGACACGTGACATTGGCTCTGTACCCCGGGCGCACCGGGGTGTTGCCCCGGTTGGCCGGGGGCGGGGTGCTGGCAGCGGGAGCGGCCGGGGCGGTGTCTCTTCCTCGTCCCCGGCCTCCTCCTCCTCCTCGGGGACGGTGCTGACCTTGGTTTTTCCGGTTCTGTTCGTGCGGCCCATTCCGGCCTACTCGGGTGATTTCCCACCGGTCAGCTTCGGCGGCGAGCTGCCGTGGATCAGTCAATTTACTGTTGAGGAGGTGCTGCCTGAGCTCGACGAAGCAGTTGTTAGAGAGGTGCTCCCACACCATGAGATTAAAAAGTTGCTCGTAGGTCGTTACCTGGCTTCCCTTGATCCAACCCTCGAAGGCTCGGCTGAAATAGTTTACATACTCCACCCAAGTTGTACCCGGGATCCGGGTGCAGTCTCGGAACCTCTGGCGGTACATTTCGGGTGTGAGCCCATATCGGGAGAGGAGGGCAGCCTTCATGTGGTCATAGGAGGTCATCAGATGGTCTGGGAGCTGTAACAGGGCATCGCGGCCCTCATTGACGAACCTTCCCCATAGACCGGCTCCCCAGTCACTTCGATCGATCCGGTGGGAGGTCATGGCGATCTCGTAGGCCTTGAACCACTGTTGTATGTCGTCATCACGGAAATACTCTCGAACGACATCCTTGGGGATGTGTACTTTCTTTTCTGTCGCTCCTGGGGTGCGCGGTTGCTCGGGCACCCCCAGTTCTTTGTTCTGCTTCCGTAAGTCTATTTCTGCTAGCTTGCGCTCGTGTTCATACGCTAGTCTCTTTTCTTCGAGTTCTCTTTGTCTCTGTTTTTCTTCCCGTTCTTCTCGGAGCCGCAGATGTTCTAAGTTCAGCTTTTGTTCGGCTAATTTGAGTTCACCGTCCATTTTGAACCGGGCCATTTCTAACTCATGTAGTCTGTTTTTTTCTCTCTCTTGGATCTCTTCCTGCGAGAGACCCGTTCTTCGCTCCTCGGGAGCCGTGGTGTTCTTCTCTGATGCTGCAACATTTTGGTCCGGGGGTCTGACGGCCCCGGTTTCTGCCCACGACTCAATGGCGTGCTTGAAATCGTCTTTAGTACTCAGACCGGTGGTAGCAATGCCTAGTTCAATGCAGAACTGTTTCAACTCCCGATGGCTGTATTCTTCCAATTTCTCCATCTGGAATTTCTCGGTGGATCCGCTTTCTTTTGTTGTCATTGTGGTTTCGTCGTGGGGTGAGCTACTCTCTGTACGATTACGCGTTGATTCGGATCGCGCCGCTGGCCACCAATGTTAGACGGACCGGGAGGGTCGGCCGAGGACAAGGGGAGAGGTCTCCGGGGAGAGCCGTCTCCAGCGATCGTACAGACGAGTAACTTCCCCCCCACAGATGTACACCACACAAGGATAAAGTTTAACGTTCTTTATAGGCAATCTTTAAGTACGGGAGAATGGTACAAGGAGGTCCGGACTCAGGGGTCCCCTTGATTCTAGTCTCTCGGGTGGAAAGGGGGTAGCGGGACAGTCTTGTTACCACTCTGGTAGATGCGATGATAAGATGGATAGTTCACAATCCTCGAGCTCGGCGTTCTAGACGGTCGGGCCGCGGCGGAGCCAGCAGGTCCCGGGATGATCGAAGGTGTTGACGGTCCGCGGCGGCGCCAGCAGGTCCCGGTGAAGGTGGTCGTTACAACGGTCCGCGGCAGCGCCAGCAGGTCCCGACGAGGATGAAGGTTTCAGAAGGTTGCGGCAGCGCCAGCAGGCAAGACGATAGTTCGCAAGGCACGACTACGGCAGCGCCAGTAGTCCGTCAAGGATGAGTTCTTCACTGCGTCTCTCGACTCCAGGATACAACTGCCTTCCTGCTCTGGAGCTGCCCCAGTTATAGGTCTGGCGCCCTTTGATGTCCGGAACCTCGCACTTGGAGGTCGGGAGGTCCGGGATGAGGGAGTCCAGACACCCAGCAGGGGGGTGGAGCCAGCACCCGGGGGAGCTGGGGGCGATCGGCACCTGGCGGGTGAGAGCCATCGACACTTCTTTCTCCCATTGACCTGCCAAGTGGGCCGTTCACCTCCTGGGTGGATAGTGGTGCCGGGATGTCGGGGCCTGGCCAGGCCCAGGGTTAGGGTCGATCTGAGGCCACGCGGCCTCGTGGTGCAGTGTCCAAGATGGCGGCCGGGCCGGCCGAGGGAGCCGGTAGTGGTTCGGCCCCATGATACAGAGATGTCCGGGGGCAGGAGTCCCGTATGAAACGGGGTGCGGGTTGCTTCTGTGGGTGACACCTGGAGAGCCGGGGCTCGGGCCCTGTCAGGCGGGGAGGGAGCAAGCCCCTCCTGTGGCCTGTCCAACAAACACGCCCTAGAAGCCTGGGCAGAGACGGGTACGACCGTACCCCAAAACCAAAGCCAAGAGACACCCGAAACCGGCCCCGCGCCGACAGAAGAAAGAAGACCGGGTCTCTCAACAGAGGAGGCCCGAGAATGGGAGAAAAGCAGGCTCCACGAATTGGAGCTGGCTCGACTTCGCTTGGATGGAGAACTCAAATTGGCGGAACAAAAGATAACTTTGGAACACTTACGACTCCGAGAGGAGTGAGAAGAGAAACAAAGGCACAGAGAGTTAGAAGAGAAGAAACTAGCCTACGAGCATGGGCGCAACTTGAAGGAACTAGAGATTCGGAGGCATAACAAAGATCTCGGGGTCCCCGGGCACCCGAGCCCCCCTGTCACTACGGACCCCAAGGTCCACATCCCCAAGGATGTCGTCAGAGAATATTACCGGAACGATGATATCCAGCAATGGTTCAAAGCCTACGAAGTAGCCATGACCTCCCACCGGATTCCCTGGCTGGGGAGCCGGGTTATGGGGGAGGTTTGTCAACGAAGGGGGAGACGCCCTGCTGCAACTCCCGGACCATCAGATGACATCCTACGACCACATGAAGGCCGCTCTCCTCACTCGATACGGACTCACACCCGAGATGTACCGCCAGAGGTTCCGCGACTGCAAACGGATCCCGGGTACAACTTGGGTGGAGTACGTGAACTACTTTAGCCGAGCCTTCGAAGGGTGGATCAAGGGCAGCAAGGTGACCTCTTACGAACAACTCTTTGACCTTATCGTCTGGGAGCACCTTTCTAATAACTGCTTCGTCGAGCTCCGGCAGCAACTCCTTGATAGTAAATTGACTGAACCACGGCAACTCGCCGCGGAAGCTGACCGGTGGGAGAGCACCCGAGTTTCCCGAAACGGGCCCAGTGAACAGAACAGAGCGGCCCAAGGGCTCCATCTCCCCCGAGGGGGAGGAGGGGGCCAGGGTCGGGGCCGAGACACCGTCCCGGTGGCTCCCGCCAGCAACACCCCGCCCCCGACCGGCCGAGGGAGCCTCCCGATGCGACCAGGTTTCCGCGCCAACGTTACCTGTCACCGATGCCAGCGACCCGGCCACTACGCCAATGATCCCAACTGCCCGAAAAACCAGAGCCCTATGCCCCACCAGGTCGCTGCCGCTGCTCTGGGAAAAGAGCAAACACAAGAAGACACTGAAGAATACGAGCCAGACCAGCCCGAGTGGGAACCCGCGCCATGTCCCTGGTCTGCCTAGGGGAAAGAGACCTGATTCCGCGGGCACCCCTGCCCGCCAACACGCAGAAGTACAGCCAGTGGGTCAACATTAATGGGCACTGGGCTGAAGCCCTCCGCGACACCGGGGCCAGTGTGACCGCAGTCCGCTGTCATCTGGTGACCCCGGGCCAGATCTTGCCTAATATCCTCTGCCCCGTACGGTCGGCCGACAACTCAGAAAGCCTATGTCGGATGGCCTGCGTCCCCTTCGAGTGGGGGGGAGTATCCGGAATGCTAAAAGTGACTGTCCGCGATGATGCCCCTGTGGACTGCCTCCTGGGGAACGACCTCGAAAGTTCTCCCTGGTCCGCCGTCGAGAGAAGAGAACACCTGGGGATGCTGGACCTCCCTGAATGGGTCTGCGTAACGACCCGGTCCAGGGCCGCCCGCGCCATCCCCAGTCCCGAAGAACCAGAATGGCCAGCACCTCCTCCCCTGATCGTCCACGAGGGAGCCACCCTGGAAGCCGGTCCTCAGGAAAACAGCGAAGAAGGACTCGATCGGCTCCGGGACATTCCCGAACTGGCCCAGTGGCGTCAAGAGGGTGGCCCCACTCAGGAACAATTCAAACAGGAACAGAGATCATGTCCCTCCCTTGAGGGACTCCGGCAGCAAGCCCTCGCCCAGAGCACAGGAGACACCTCGGGGGCCCACTGGATTTATTGGGACAATGGCCTGCTCTACAGCGAACAAAAGATTGCCGAGCTGGGGGCCAGCCGGGTGCTGGTGGTCCCCCTCCGCTTCAGAGACTTCCTCTTGAACCTAGCACACGATGTGCCTCTTGCCGGACACCTAGGGCAAGACAAAACGTACAGCCGTCTGGTAACCCACTTCCACTGGCCGAAGATGCGGAATGATATAGCCAACCACTGCCGGGCCTGCCCAACCTGCCAGGCCAGCGGGAAGAGCGGCCGAAAACTCAAAGCACCTTTGCAACCTTTCCCCATCGTCACCACCCCGTTTGAACGGGTGGGAATAGACATTGTGGGGCCCCTGGACCCCAGAACAGCACAAGGGCACCGATTTATCCTGGTCCTGGTGGACCACGCCACCCGCTATCCCGAGGCCATCCCTCTTCGGACCGTGACGGCGCCGGTGGTAGGCCGGGCCCTGATGGGAATCTTCTAGCGGGTGGGCTTCCCCCGGGAAGTCGTCAGCGACAGGGGCACGAACTTTATCTCTAAATACATAAAGTCTCTCTGGCAACAGTGCGGGGTCACCTACAAATTCACGACCCCCTACCACCCGCAAGGAAATGGCCTGGTCGAGCGGTTTAACCGCACACTCAAAGGGATGATCATGGGCCTAGAGGAACCCCTACGTCGCCAATGGGATGTGCTGCTCCCGTGCCTCCTGTTCGCCTACCGAGAACTCCCCCAGAAATCCCTGGGCTTCAGCCCATTCGAACTCCTATATGGGCACCCCGTCCGGGGCCCCCTCAGCCTGGTCAAAGAAGGGTGGGAGGTGGCCCCCAAGAAGACTCCCCTGGATGTATACAAATATCTTCTGGCCCTCCGCAACCAGACCCGGCGATTCAGGGAACTCGCCAAAGCCAACCTTGAAGCCAGTCAGGAGGACATGAAGAGATGGTATGATCAGCATGCCTCCTCCATCGAGTTTGAGCCGGGACAACAAGTCTGGGTGATGTCTCCAGTTGAACCCTGCACCTTACAAGACAAATGGACCGGGCCCTTCAAGGTGATAGAGCGCAAGGGCCCCGTCACCTACCTGATCGACATGGAGTCCCCCCGGAACCCCCTACGGGTCCTCCACACCAACAGACTCAAACCACATTTTGTGCGCTCAGAACTCAGCCTCCTGATGGCTACCGATAGTGGGACAGAGGAGGACTCCGAGCCCCTTCCTGACCTGCTGAAGACACTCGAGCAAGACGGCTCCGTGGAAGGGGTCAGACTCTCCGATGCCTTATCCCCAGAGCAACGCCAAGACTGCCGGGACCTCCTGCTACAATTTGCAGATCTGTTTTCCCTCATCCCCGGGGTCACCCCCTGGTGCCTTCACGGCGTGGACACCGGGGATAGCCCCCCTATCCGACACAGAGCGTACCGAGTGCCGGATCGAGTGCGCACCTGCATCCAGAACAAAGTCTCCAAGATGCTGGCTCTAGGAGTAATCGAGCCATCTGACAGCCCCTGGGCCAGCCCAGTCGTACTGGTCCACAAGACGGCCGCCCAGGGCGTCGCCCCCGAGCTCCGGTTATGTGTAGACTATCGGGGCCTGAACGCTGTTACCAGAACCGACGCTCACCCCATCCCCCGGGCGGATGAGTTGATTGACCGCATGGGGGCCGCCCGCTACTTGAGCATCTTCGATCTGACAGCGGGCTACTGGCAGATCGGCCTCACCCCCGGGGCCCAAAAGCGATCCGCCTTCTCTACCCCGGATGGCCACTACCACTTCAAAGTGATGCCATTCGGCATGAAAAACGCCCCGCTACCTTCCAGAGACTCGTGAACAAGGTACTGGCGGGCCTCGAAGAATTCAGTGCCGCCTATCTGGACGATATTGCTGTATACAGTCGCCACTGGGCAGATCACCTCCACCACCTCCGGGAAGTCCTGCACGCCCTCCGGCGGGCCGGGCTCACCATCAAAGCCAGCAAATGCCAGATTGGCCAAGGGTCCGTGACCTACCTGGGACACCAAGTGGGGAACGGTCTGGTGGCCCCCCTCCAGCTCAAGATCGCTGCCATCCAGGCCTGGCAACCACCTGTCACCCAAACCGAGGTCCGAGGCTTCCTGGGGCTCACCGGGTACTACCGGCAGTTTGTGAAGGACTATGGCAGCATCGTGGGGCCCCTCACAGAACTCACATCCAAGAAAAACCCCAAAACCGTCAACTGGACTCCGGACTGTCAAACAGCCTTTGAGAAATTGAAGGCCGCCATGTGCACCGCCCCCGTGCTCCAGGCCCCCGACTACAGCCGAGAGTTCCTAGTGCAGACGGACGCCTCAGATCATGGCATTGGAGCCGTCCTCTCCCAGCTCAACTCCGAGGGAGTCGATCAGCCAGTGGCCTTCATCAGCCGACGCCTGCTGGCCGGAGAACAGCACTGGAGCACCATCGAGCGCGAGGCCTTCGCTGTAGTGTGGGCCCTCAAGAAGCTCCGGCCCTATCTCTTCTGCACCCACTTCCGGGTACAAACATATCACCGACCCCTGCAATGGCTGATGCAGATGCGGGGGGAGAACCCAAAACTGTTCCGCTGGTCCATCTCCCTGCAAGGGATGGACTTCACTGTGGAGCATCGTCCAGGCCAGGACCACGCCAACGCGGACGGCCTTTCACGCTTCTCCTGCCTCGGCGAGGAGAGTACCCAAGAGGATGGGTGACTCTCCCTGCCTTCAGCTGGGGGGACGCATGTTGGACAGGCCTCGTGGAAGGCGAGCTCCCTCTCCGCATGGCGGGGACCGAACCCCTGCTCTCCCTGTATCCCCGATGAGAACCATCCCGGCAACCCGATGGGGCAACCCACGACCCGTCTACAACAGAGCTCCAGCCCCGAGCTGGCCCGGGCACCCCGTCAGCACCACTGCCCTGGTCCAGCCGCCATCTTTGGACACTACCTGGCAAGGCCGCGTGGCCTCGGCTCGACCCCAACTCTGGGCCTGGCCAGGCCCCGACATCGAGGCACCACCAGGTGAAGTAGTGTGGCTCACTGGTTAGAGGCAGCAGACCCGAGAGCAGAGGGCGGCCCGGGACCAGGGTTCGATTCCCGGCGCGGCAGGTTTCTGGACCAGGGTCAGCGGACTCGATAATTCTCTCGCCTCGGTGCCCACTCTGATCAGCGATCACACTCGGCAACTCTGGGCATTAGCTTGCCTCATCTTCACTAACGGCCCCACCAAACCGCCGGGGATGCCTGGTCTCACCCTAGAGATACCCATTAAGGGACCATCTCTCAGGGAAGCCAGGAAGGGTTTTGCAGCGGTCGAAGCGCCTTGGGACCCTACGGGTAAGTAGTGCGCTATATAAATGCCTATACATACACCATCCACCCAGGGGGTGAAGAGACCACTTGGCGGGTCAATGGGAGAAGGAGTGTCAATGGCTCCCCTCCGCCAGGTGTCGATCTCCCCCGGCCTCCCCGGGCGCTGGCTCCACCCCCCTGCTGGGTGTCTGGACTCCCTCATCCCGGACCTCCCGACCTCCAAGTGCGAGGGTCCGGACATCAAAGGGCACCAGACCTATAACTGGGGCAGCTCCAGAGAAGGAAGGCAGTTGTATCTTGGAGTCGAGAGACACCGTGAGGAACTCATCCTTGAAGGCCTGCTGGCGCTGCCGTGGCCCTTTCCTGTGAACCATCGACCTAGCCTGCTGGCGCTGCCGCGGCCCTTCTTGCTGTGAACTATCGACCTAGCCTGCTGGCGCGGCCCTTCTTGCTGTGAACCATCGACCTAGCCTGCTGGCGCTGCCGCGGCCCTTCTTGCTGTGAACCATCGACCTAGCCTGCTGGCGCTGCCGCGGCCCTTCTTGCTGTGACCCATCGACCTAGCCTGCTGGCGCTGCCGCGGCCCTTCTTGCTGTGAACCAACGACCTAGCCTGCTGGCGCTGCCGCGGCCCTTCTTGCTGTGAACATTCAACCTAGCCTGCTGGCGCTGCCGCGGCCCATCTCTACGGATCCCCAAGCTCGAGGATTGTGAGCTTCCCTCTTGCAGCACCTGTACCGGACCGGTACCAAGACTGTCCCGCTACCCCTTTCCCCTGTAGAGACTAGAATTGAGAGGACTCTCGTGTCCTGACCCCACTGTACCGTACCACCCTGCTTCAAGATTCGTATATAAAGTGTGTTGAACTCATTCTGGTGTGGTGTCCATCTGTGGGGGGGAAGTTACTAGTCTGTACGATTGCTGGAGACGGTCCTCACCGGAGGCCTCTCCCCCGTGCTCGGCTGACCCTCCGGGTCTCCGTCTAACACTGTGTGACTGTTCTCCTGGTCTCGGTAGGGGATCCACTTAAAAATCTTCTGCAGCAAGCAGAGTGTGGGGAAGTAGGAGGATGATACAGCTTTGAATTGGCGGGTAATCGAGAGCAAGTAATCGAGGATGATTGCTGAGGTTGAATGCCTGGTCGGTGGGTGTAGGGGGGTTCTGAACGCTGCTGGCCACCAGGAGTCATCCCATGCAAAGGGAGTGAAGCCCAGGATGAGGATTTCGGTTTAGTCGGAGTTGAGTTTGAAGCAGCTCTCCTTCATCCAGGTGGCTACTGCCGTCATGGATGTTGCTCTTAACGCTATTAACTGATGTCCCATCGAAACAGACAAAAGAAGCTTCAGCAAGCAGAAGCCGGAGAATGGACTACAGTCCGTAACAGAGGTCCCATCAGCAAGCTGGCTTCTGCGTTAGTGCTAATATTAATGGGAGGCTGAGTTTATGCTGAATGACCAAGGGTACTTGTAACAACAAATGTATTTTCACAAATATGGTGGGGCAGGGTCAAAATATTTGCTAATGGTATGTGACATTTCTTTAATAAAAGCAATTAAAATGTAGCGATCTCACACTAGCAGAACGAACAATGCAAGTATGACAAAGAACAACACCCAGTATCTTTATCTACAAACTAATTTTCAGCTATTGATAGTAGTCACGCTACCATGTACCACAGAATGAAAATTAAACATACAAAAACATTGTAATACATTCTGCGAAATACTATTCATTAAAAACCGTGCAATTAGTCAATAATTTTGGAAACCTACCACTATGCGGTCTCTTTTTGTTTTGAGTGGATATGACATGCTGATATGGTGACTCACAGGCACGTGCAGAGTTCTTACCCTGATCATTGCAAAGAACATCTAGTAACAGGGTTATTTTGTGGTGCTAACTAACATCAATTTGAGTTAAGCATAGAGGAAAAAAGCTAGTGATTACCAAGATTGCATTACACAATGGATACTCCTAATTTTTGCTTTTTGTCATGCGCTTGTAGCGAAAGGAGCTAGATGCATTTATATGGACTAGTCAGACCAAGTGATAGTGAGCAGTTTTTAGATATCCCCTACAGACAGCAAACAGTGGTCTGTTGTCAAAGCACTAGTATGGCCGATACCAATACTGATTACAGTGGGCTTCAGATAAACCAATTGCCTAACATTGATTGGAGTTATTATCAATCTCATTTGCATGCTTCTTATTTCGTGGCTTTCCTTCCTTTATGGGTTCTCCATCTCATGCAGAATATCCTATTTACAATCCTTTTGATTGGATGACTTATATCCTTTCACTGCTTATATTTAGGGAACAAAATAGTTACTTACCAGTAGAAGTGGTTTTGCAGCCTGAAGAGTTTTCTGGATTCAAATGCTGTGCATTATTTCGCCATCTAGAGGTCGGGTCCAAAATAGTTTTTTCTTCTTCGTGGTTTCGCCATCATCGACCACCATTTGGTACTAGTTACGGTGGCATAGCATAGTTGGATTGTTTGGACAATCCATCATGCAATTGCTGCCTTTGTGACAGGCGTTCCCGTTTTGGTATGTGAGTATGCAACAAACAGCTGTTTGCTCTTACAAGATTGTTCTGTTCTCTGTAGGTAGTACAGTCAAGCCCTCCTTACATCCAGGCTATGGAGGTTCTTTTCCCCTTTTGTTTACGGGTCTTTGAAGAAGACTGGTAGGAGAATGCTTTGATTCAAGCACCAAGACGGCCCTCCTTGCCACCACTGACGACATCCGCATACTAATTGACCAGGGACACACCACGGCCCTCATCCTTCTAGACCTCGCTGCAGCCTTCAACACTGTCTTGCCTCGCACACTAGCCGCCAGACTTCATGACGCAGGGATACAAGGAGCCGCCCTCGACTGGATCCAATCCTTCCTCTCCGGCAGAACCCAGAGGATAAGACTCCCCCCCTTCCTCAACGAACCCACTGACATCAACTGCGGAGTACCCCAAGGATCATCACTCCACCTGCACTCTTCAATATCTACATGGCCCCCATCGCCGCAATTGTCAGACAGCATGGGCTCAGCATTGCATTCTAAGTCGACGACACCCAGCTCATCCGCTCACTCATGAAGAATCCTGAAGACACCAGACTCTGCTTCCAGGAAGTAATGAAGAACCTGGCAGCCTGGATGAAAGACAGCTGCCTGAAGCTCAACTCAGAGAAGACCGAGGTCCTCTTTCCTCGAACCCTGCACCCCCGCCAGAGACAACACCTGGTGGCCTTCTGCCCTCGGGACCCCACCCTCCCGACAGCCCACGCCTGGAACCTCTGCATCATACTTCACTCCTCCCTCTCCATGAACCGCCAGATCAACGTTTTTACGTCCACCAGTTTCAACTGCCTCCGCAACCTCTGTAAGACCTTTAAATGGATCTCCCCTAACTGCAGAAAGAGTATCACGCATGCACTCATAACCAACAGATTTGACTATGGCAACGCCCTCTACGCCGGACTCAACAGAACTCTTCTACACAAACTCCAAACCATCCAGAACGCTGCAGCCAGCCTAGTCCTCGGGACACTACATCACAAGCACATTACCCAACAGCTACGAGGCCTCCACTGGCCCCGCTGTAATCACCAATATTTTTCTCAAATACGCGTGTCTTAGTTAGCTATGGGGTCATTACTTATCACAGTCCCTTATCAGAATGTCTGCAAACACCACACTTTTAGAATACCTGTCTGAAAAAGAAATAACACTAACAGCTAAAGGTACGATAAATCATAGCTCCGAGGGTATGTATAGCAACGTCTCCCGACGAACAAAGCAACGCACCTAAGTACGATTAGCAACGTCTTCCAACGAATCAGTATCAGCAACGTCTCCCAACAAACAAAATCAGAATCAGCAACGTCTCCCAACGAATCAGTATCAGCAACGTCTCCCGACAAACAAGATCAGAATCAGCAACGTCTCCTGACGATCAACGCAAATCTACGCGAGCAACACCTTCCGGTGAAAATCAGTACATACCTCTTACGCTATGTTGGGCTGGTCAACTTACAATTTGGATATTCCTGTTTCGGAGCCGATTTCCCTCCCGTATCGACAATTACCCATTAGAGGGGAAATAGCCCATCCCTCTATAAGCACTTGGTAAAAAAGGGACCTGGCCTTCCTCCACAAGGAATAAGGACACTAATATATGCATCAAGGGTCTTTATTACATGCTTGTACTTGTGCTCTGACCTGCTGGAGATTGCTGTCATCACCCTACTTCTTGCGGAACCCGCTCCGCGGGTCCCGCTGCGCTTGGAGTGTTGCCTGCTGCTTTTGGAAAGGGGACGCTGAAGGAAGTTCATTTGCCGGGGCTGCGATCGAGTGCGCGCGCTCAACTGGGACTGCATATCCCAGGAGCGCCCGCCTGCCTGCCTGATCAGTTCCACCTGGGCCGCTCTCCCCGACCCCTCCCCCCTCCACAGAGCCCTTATTAACTGCATCATTGGACCTGGCGAGTGGGACGCCTCGCTGTACTTGTGCTCTGACCTGCTGGAGATTGCTGTCATCACCCTACTTCTTGCGGAACCCGCTCCGCGGGTCCCGCTGCGCTTGGAGTGTTGCCTGCTGCTTTTGGAAAGGGGACGCTGAGGGAAGTTCATTTGCCGGGGCTGCGAGCGAGTGCGCGCGCTCAACTGGGACTGCATATCCCAGGAGCGCCCGCCTGCCTGCCTGATCAGTTCCACCTGGGCCGCTCTCCCCGACCACTCCCCCCCTTTACCTATTAGCGACCTCACTCTACATTAAGCCCCTTGTATCCCCGCTGCGCGGGAGCGCGCGGGAGCGCCGGGAGAAGCCCGGGACAAGGGCGGGACCGTCTGTGGCCGTCCGGGGCCGCTGGAGGCCGGGCCGGGCCACCCCATTAACATCTACGGTCCAGGTACTGATTAACCCACTGACTTTGTAACTGATTCGTGAATTGCTAGCTTTTTGGTGGGCAGAAGGGGGGTTTCTTGCACTATGGCTTGCTCAACAAGTACCTCTACCCTGTTGCCTCCTGTGGGTGAAGCAGAGCCTGCTGTCATGGGCCCTCTTGACTCTTACTTCAAGCGTTTGCCACAGGATATTGATAAAGAGATCGCTCTGGCGGAAAGACGAGCCGGGCGTAGGCTCTCGATAGAGCTTTTGAAAAACCCGCCCGAGAAAAATCAAGGTCTGAACTTTCCTGCGCTGGTTACACCTCTGTCATCCATTGTTTTACCAGCCACCCAGGACCTATTACTCGACTTGCCTTTGCATACTGAGTTAGCTGTTAATTCTTCATTGGACACTGTAGCAAATCTATCTGTTGCGCATTTTGATGTACCTAGCCAATTAGCAAAAGGGAAAGGAGCTTTAGAAAAACACTGTGTACAACTGGAAGCGACTAAATCTAAGCCCGGTGTTAAAAGGAAATGGGGAGTCACTGTAAAAAAATCACAACCTCAAAAACCTGCAAGAAAGTACAGGAAGCTGGGTACTAAATCGTCTTCAAGCCATGTCCCTTCAAAGAATGGCGTATTATTGCCAATGGAGGAGGCTGAAGCAGCCCCAGTAGAAGTGGACCCTATAATCATGGTGCCTTCGACAATGCTGGCGGTGCCAGTCCCAGATCCAACTATCATAGCACCCTCGGGGTCACTATCTCCCAATCATGATCTCCTGTTAGAAGTAGAAAAATTAATGCGTTCCCTTCTAAACCCCGTAGAACTAAGACTTAAAAAGCTAGCTGAACAACTTGACCATCTAGAACAAGCTAGCCTAGATAACTTTTTTTCTATTAAATCTCTAATCAAGTCTGGCAAAAAAATGGGTGAGACTGGGAAAACACCAACAGACAGTCGATAAAGATCAAGGAGCCGTGTTGGTTGATTTACAATCCCCGCCTGTAAGTGGCATTCCTGTACAGGATAATAAAGGGGGGAATAGTAAGAATGTATCTGATCTAATGCCCACCAAAACCACTAGTAATTGCGGGAAAACTAAGCCCAATAACATCACCAACAAGGGTAGTAAGGATAGTGTAAAAAATCCACCAACCACAATTAGCAAAAATGCCACACTTTTGCCGACCGGACCGGGAAATACTATGGTCCAACGGTCAGGAAATGATAAAATCCACTCTAGTAATGGCATCGAGAACAATGCTCATCGTAACGGGAATGGGACGAATACTTGTGTGGCAGTGGAAAACATCCCTACACAGAGTTGTGTTCCTTTAGAACAAGTTCAAATAAAGACCCAAATAACTAAATTGCCGACTAGGATCCCGCCAGTACAGCTCACCCCGGACTCCTACCCATATGTGGCCATACTTACCAACGTCCCACCCCTAACGGAGGGCCAAAGAGAAACTTATGACATGCTAAAAAATAAGGCCATGCATTGGCTTTCTGTCAATAGACCACTGCCAGGGGGAGTGGATGGCCTGATAATTGGGGCTAGAAGGGTCAATTGGATAGGGAATACCTTAAAAAAACAGGGGGGTGAGTGTATTATAATCATTTTTCAGGATCCAAGGGTTGTGGGGCTGATTACGGGACCGGGTTGGAACATTAATATTGGTGGGATTGGGGTTGTGGACCTTACTTTCTTTTATCCCAGACCGGTGATCTACCCAGGGGGCTGTAGGGAGCAACCGAGACCCAGTCTCTGTACCTGGGTAGAGGCTGGCCCCCCTGCTGCTCCCATATCTAGATCAAATAATTGCTACATGCAGGTATTTAACCCCTATAATGGGCAGGGGCAGACGAGGTGGGGATGTTGACAGAGATCAGTTGAACAATTACGTTTGGAAGAGGAAATGGTTGGGGGAAGTAACCCTGATGTAACATTGATAGCCTATGATGATGAAACGAGTCAAAAATCCGAAGTGGCGAATGTGAGGGATGGGGGCATTATTGTATGTTCGGAGGGGTGTGTGGGTGAACCGGCCCTCCCAACTATCATATGCACCAAGGAGGGTACAGATGCAAATTGTACAAATATTGTTCTAAGTGAGGATTGTGACTGCGGGAAGCAGGATGATTTGCCGCCCACGGCACCTAAAGAAAAGGGGATTTGTATAGAAAATACCCTGGAGAGACTTCTGTCATGGAATATAGCGGGGCTGGGGGCTAGATTGTTGTCACAGCATTGGATTGATTTTGTAAGTGGGTTTGAAATGTGCCTATTCCAAGAGACGTGGGCTTGTGACCCAATTCATTTTCCGGGTTACCTAAATTTCTGTATACCAGCAACGAGAGGCCCCAGGGGTAGACCTATGGGAGGCCTCGCAGTCTGGATTAAGCAAAATTCAAATGTAAAAGCAAAAATGATTGATCTAGGTTGCAAGGATATACAATTTTTGAGATTATCCGTAGGCAAGGGTGGCACGATAGACATTTATAACATATATGCTAGGGGCAAGAGTCTGGGGAATTCTGCTACCTTAGAAGTTCTATCTGCTTCCCTTGAATCCCAGTCACTTGGAAACAGAGTAATTTTGGCTGGTGACTTGAATAGGACATTCGAGCCCCTAGAAAATACTGCATACCCAATAGGACTAGAGGAAGATGTCCTTTGGGGCATCCCAAACCTTAACCTCCTACCTGTGAAGCGGTGGACAAAAGATATTTTGTCGTTGAATGCGTTATGTCTGGAGTATGGTCTGAGGGCCCTTAATGGCAGGACAAAAAGCGACCAATGTGGTAATTGTACATTCGACAATGGACATAATAAAAGCAGGATCGACTATGTCATCTGTAGTCTTGAGTTATGGTGTGGCGTGGGTGACATGGAAATTGTGGGGAGAGTAGAAAGTGACCATAACCCCCTCTGTGTCTCCCACTCATGGTGGAGGGCCGCACGAGCCAACCCTGTGTCAGGTAGTGGGAGCGTACCTGTTATGGCCAATGACTCAAGAAGGGTGAAATGGCCATATGTCCTGGCCAATTTGGCCACCTTGGAGTCTATTCATTTGGAGGTAGACAATGCTATTGCCGCCATGGAAAAAGTAGATCCTGTACTACCAGGCTCTGTCCAAATAACTGATATACATGACACATTCTTCTCTTTGATAAAACCGCATTTTATTAAGCCACTGAAGACTAACAGAAAACTACCAATCACTATGGCAACCTGGTTCAACAAACAGTGTAGGGTAGCTAGACTGGAGTTGGGCAGAGCACTCAAAAGCAGGGACAAGGCCTCGATTAGAGCCACCAGGAAATATTATAATGACAGTATCCGAAAGGCTAAGAAGCAGTGGGATGAGGAGTACTGGGAGGAGCTACATGAGGCTTCAGGGCAAAAGGATTCCAGAACTTTCTGGAAAATTGTGAAATGGGGAATAGGGGGCGCCCCCAATAATCCCGACAACAATGTCGATGAGGCATTGTGGGTCGAGTATTTTAAACCCCAGTATGCTGAGTGTAGGGATATAGTGGCCATAGAATCAATCCCTATGGTTTTTTGCAAGGGTGATCTATTCCTAACCAAGGATGCGGAACTTGTAATTTCAACTCTGCAGGGGGGAAAAGCCCCCGGGCTAGATGGAATCCCTTCAGACATTTTCAAACACGACAAGGTCCAGTGGGCAAAATATGCGACCCTGTTGGGAAATGGCTTGGCCAAAGGGGCAAAAATCCCCAATATATGGAAGGGGGCAATAATAATACCGATTTTTAAGAAAGGCGACCGGTCACTCCCGGTAAACTATAGACCAATAAGTTTGCTGGCTACTATGCAAAAAGTAGTGGGGAAGATGCTGGTCGACAAACTTATGGTCTGGGTAGATGACAACAATGCCTTATCCCCCTTTCAGGCAGGATTCAGACGTGCAACCAGTACGGTCGATCAAATTTTTCGCTTCACCATGCTACGGTGGGGGACTGTACTCCTGGGCAAAGGCAGCCTCTATGTAGCATTTGTAGATCTAAGGGCTGCCTTTGACCTGGTGCCCAGGTGCACGCTGTGGGAGGTTCTGTCCAAAATAGGGGTCCCACTTGATTTGCTCACGTTAATAATGCGTCTTCACGAAAGCAATTATGCCAAGGTTCAGTGGGGAAGGAATGGGGAATCCACTACTAACTTTCCAGTTGAGCGGGGGGTACGGCAGGGATGTGCAATGGCGCCCCTGCTGTTCTCCCTGTTCATTAATGGCATTGTAGATAGGATTTTGGACGCAATGGTTGACGCACCTTCGTTAGCAGGCATCAGAGTTCCAATTCTGATGTTCGCCGACGACACCTTGATTGTGTCTAAGACCCCGTCGGGTCTCCAGCGAGCCCTGAACATATTTGACGCATTTTGCAAAGAACGGGGTCTCGAGGTTAATGTAAATAAAACCAAGTTGATGGCCTTTGGGCAAAAGCGCCAATCTCAACCCAAGGTATTTTTGAACAATATCAAATTAGAGTTAGTAAATGTTTTTACATACCTCGGGGTGGAGATATCAAGTAAACTTGGATGGTCAAGACACATAGAGAAGGCGGTGTTGAAACATCAGCAAATCTCAGGAGCCCCCAGGGTCGAGCAAGTAAAATCCAAAACCAGGCCTATAAAACCTGTTCTTATGGTTTATGACGCAAAAGCCCTGGGCGCAACCCTTTATGGGGCTGAAGTCTGGGGCTTTGAGAGTCTTACCACCCTTCAAAGATCTGAGAACAGGTTTGTGAGAGGGATAACTAGTCTCCCCCAAAGTACCCCACTAATACCGCTTGGCCTTGATCTAGGCAGAAGATCGCTTAGTGACCGTGCCCGACTGAGGCCTATCCTCTATTGGAGACGGCTATGGACAACCATGGAAATAAGACACTACGCTGAGGGGTTCCTAGCATTAGCCAAATCAGATGTTTTTCGTAAAATTAAATGGCTAAAAATGCTAAGGGACGTCCTTGCTGAGCTTGGGCTCTCCAAACTATGGGAAAACCCCCTCGGGGAAGTATTCCCTAGTAAATCCAGTATCAAAGAAATATATTGGGACCACATTGACCAAAAACTTTGGAGGAGCGCAACCTCGGAATCCATGGGGGGTAGATTTATGGAAATAAAACAAAGACCATCCCTTGAAAAGTATTGGGACAGTATAACTGTCCCATTAGACAGGAAATTATTTTTCCAGTTAAGGGCAGGCTCTCTCCCCCTGAGGTGTTTGACGTCCAGCTGGAGAACTAGTAGTGGTTTGTGCTGCCCGTCATGTGGGGCTCCCAATGAAAGCATCGCACATTTTCTTTTTTTATGCGAGGCCTATGCAAATCCAAGAAAATCTTGGTTGGCTCCAGTATGTAGGAATCTTGGTGTCCGAAGCGGTGTTGAGGGGTTGAGAATTATTTGTTCCTCCACTGAAATGTCCATCGTAGTTGGAACAGCAAAATATCTGGGGTGGGCATGGTCCATAAGGAGGAGGGCTCTATCCCCTAATGTGTTTTGAATTTTGCATTTCCCTTTGTTTGACTTATCCTTGCAAACATCTACTGGGAGATATATATGAATTTTAACTACAAAATGCGGCTAATATGTATGGTATGAGTTCTTATTGTATAAACTTTGGGAATGGTCCGTAACGCGGAGGTCTCTATATCTCAACATGCATCTAGTTTTCGCATATTATGAAAAAGCTATTTTATTCTAAGTGGTAACAATTTTAATGCTTATGTATTATGTATTTCAATTATAAATTTATTGTAACAGAATGTTTGAAGTTTTAAAAAAATGTATGAATTTATATGTCTGTGCTTTTATGAGTGTATAACTCGAATAAAGCTTTTTCAATCGATAACAGAGTGGCAAGAAAAAAGAAGAAATAACTAAATATCACAGTCACATACATATACAGTCAGTCAAAATATCTTTATTCGATTTAGTTAAAAATCATACAAAGAGATAAAAACATTTCGTACATTATAAAATATATACAATGCAATTATTTACAAATCATTTACAACAGACAAATCAGAGTATACGTGGGAATAATAAAACGTAATTCATTTAGTAAAACACCAGGGTCTCACATCTTAATTTACGCATTTTTACAGGGGTCATTAATCTAATGAATATGTTTCTTAATTCTAGTTGCAGCCATCAAGAAGTTGGCCATACAAAAAGTAGTACGTGGGTTGGTCAATAATTGTAAGTAGAGCAGGGCTGGTCTCACTTGAGTGAAACCAGCCTCCTTCAGTACCGGTACCAGGTATTATTTTCTTGGCTCTAAATAAAAACCACAAAACATAACAAAGTGCATGGTGTCTTGTGTTGAGAAATGATCACAATTGCAGGGAGGGGCTAGTTCAGGTTTTTCCCATGTTTTAAAATTCCCCAAATAAAAATGTAACAAATTGAACCTGAACTTAATTAGAAGGAATCTGTGAAATGGAATAGTCACGAAACCAAGGTAAGGTGCTAATGCAAATGAATTAACAGGTAGATAGTGTCTCCTCACCGCTGGTTTTGCTAGTTCCCTTTCCTCACGACGTGCTCTTGCTCTCCCCATGAATTGCTTTTTAACAATGTCGATGTCCTGAGTCTTAATGTCTTTGGGAGAGGTAAAGAGCTCTGGTCGTCCTATATCTGCGAATGCCTTCATCAGATAGGCCAACCATGGAATCCTTTTAAAGTGATCTAGGGCCAGAACATCAGCCATGATCTTATGGTTGAGTGGCAGATCTTCGTTAAGCCAAGCCTTCAACCAGAAGATCAGGGGTGCCATGTTCAGCCCATCGGTGAGGAAGTCTAAACCCACCTCCATATGAATGGAATAAGTCGGTGTGGACTGAGGAACAGACAGTAGTGTCCGTATGAATCTGTTCTCAGCTTTCTGGATTGGCTCCAGATTTACATAACCCCAAAGGGGTGAACCATATAAGGCCAGGGCAACTGGTTTACGTTTATAGATTTTCAGGAGCGCTTCCATGGGCCTAGCGCCTAACCTGCCCGCAAAGCCCATAAGGGCTGCCGATGACCTAGTCACCGCCAACCTCTTTGCCCTCACTTGGGGTCCCCAGGATCCCTTCTGATCAAAGATAACCCCCAGGTAGGGAAAAGTGGAGACTCTAGAAACAATCTCACCCTTGCACTCAAATGTATTGGTTTTTCTCTTGCTACTTTGTCGACCCACGACCATAGTATGTGACTTATTGGTATTGATTTTTAAATCTAACTGGTCCATAAATGTCCCAAAAGCGTTAAGTAAACGTTGAAGGCAGACGCCAGTGCGTGCTATCAGCACGGCGTCGTCCGCGTACAGGAGCGCAGGTATCTTAACAGCTCCTGCACGCGGGACGTCTCCCTCAACCTCCTCCAGGTAAGCACCCAGTCCATTAATGTAGATGGTAAAAAGCAGGGGGGCTAATATGCAGCCCTGCCTAACCCCCCGCATGGACTTGAAGAGGGATGTGTACCTTCCATCGTTGGTGACCCGCACCGCAGCAAAAAGCTCTTGGTGCAAAGACTCCATAAATTTGACCAATGCTTCATCTATCCCCATCTTTAGCAGGGTCAGCCATAACTTAGACCTGTTGACCAGATCGAAGGCCGAGGAGAGGTCCATAAATGCCAAAAACAAGGACCCCTCCTTGGCCACCGTGTATTTAGCGATCAAAAGGTGTAAGTTAGAGCACTGCTCGATCGTTCCTTTTTTCTGTCTGAACCCATACTGAATCTCTGCCAACCCTCCGCAACTCTCTACATTATCCCTTAGTTTAGACAAAAGGACTCTACCCAAAATCTTTACTGTAGAGTCCTAAAGGGATATGGGCCTATAGCACCCAGGGCGTCCCGCTGGCCCTTCTTAAAAATGGGGACGATGTTAGAGATGGCCCAAGAGGAGGGTGTGGGGTTGCCATTGACGGCAGAGAATACGTTGGCCAAAACCCCTGCCCATAACTTGGGGAATGTATGAAGAAATCAGCCGGCACCCCATCAGGGCCCGGGGCCTTATGTTTGGTTGTAGCACGAATAGCTTTCTCCACCTCTGAGCTATGAAAAAAGATTGGGGTAGCGTCCAGGGTCACCAAGGGTACTACGGGGCCTGCATCATCGTTGTCCCCATACACATTTTTAAAATGGTCCAGCCATACATATACATAGAACCTGAAAATAAAAGGTGTAGTTAGAAATAGTTAGACATGCATGGAACACCTCACCATATTCGTAGGCATCGTTACAATGGTCCGATTCTCTTTCCCTCTCTGGTTGGGTCAGGACTCTGTTCTGGAGAAGTGTGGCTCAATGGTTCGAGCGGCAGACCCTGATGTAGAGGTCTAGCCCGGGACCAGGGTTCAATTCCCCGCCTCGGCGGGTCTTGGGCTCAAAATTCCACGGACCTGATCATTCTCGCCTCAGTGCCTATTCCAATCATGGAGTCCCACTCTGCAACTCTGGGCAATAGCTTGCTTAATCTCCACACGGCCCCCACAACGCTAAGGATGCCTGGCCTCCACCTTGGGGGTGCCCAGGAGTGGACGCCTCACAGGAAAAGCCAGGATGGGTTCCACAGCGGTATTCGTACAAGCGCCTTGAGACCCTTGCGGGTGAGTAGTGCGCTATACAAGTATCAATTTACATTTACATTTTCCACAAACACGGCTGCACGTCTGCACCATGATGTTTCACCAGACCGCCAAAACCATCAGACCAGCATCTCACCCTCACTTGGACCCGCTTTCACGAATATAGAATGTGTCTCTTTCTCAAAGCTTCTGGAAGAACCCGCCTACCGTTCTCATAGGATTCCTGTACCACCTCGTACCAAGCACACAACAGAAGCTGGCCAAGCGTTTGTTGTGGCTCTAGCGCGAAGAGAGCACATTCCACCGATAAGAACCGGTCCTCTCTGGTTCACTGCTAGCAAACAACACATGAAAACTAAAACATTGCCTTTCACCTGAAGACGCTCAGCAAAATGGTATCAGAAAAGAACATGGCATCGCTCGAGCATAGGCCTTTAGGCCCGAAAAAGAACAAAAGCAGTATACAAGAAGGCATAAGATCATGCTAAAGCAAATAGGCAAGCCCTGCTAATAGGTGAGGTAAAAGTCGGAAACAGAAAGAACATCATAGGTGTTCGAGTGACAGCAACATATACTGAGATGGTGGTGGGCAACGGTCATAACCGAGCCAATCAGTACCAATTCCTCTGTCGTTACACCCGCCGAGAAGAGGATCACCTTCAAACTCCTCACCCACGCCTACAAATCCCTTAACAACATCGGACCCAAATACCTCATGACAGAGTATCCTTCCACGTATCCAAGAGGAACTTCCGCTCCATCGACCTCGCCCTGGCAGAGGTCCCCCGCATCCGCAGAAACAGAACCGGCGGGAGTGTTGTAAACGTATCTTGGACCCTATTTAAATATTCCCGATTCATTCCCTTATGCGGTTACAACAAATCATATCCTTATAAAGGCATAAGAATCATATCCATATTTAGTCATAGCCAATGCAGTCCAAATACGGCAAGGCTACTCCCATAGACTCCTAGAAAGTACAACGCGTTCTTTAACCAAACCAAGCCTCCAGCAGCCCGGGAATTCCCCCTGCTTCTGTTTTGATTTGTCCTAGAACTCCTGGAGTCCTAAAAGAACTGCAAGTTCTTAGTGACGTCTTATGTCCAACCTTACGTCAAACTCGGCACCTTCCAGGTATAAATATACCAGCATCTGCCTTAAGCAAACACAAGGTGGTTTGGAGCGATCGGCTGTCTACTTACCCGAAGCCCATCTGATACGAGTGCCGAAGGAAGCCGACCCTCCCATTGACGCACTGAGAGAGACGCTGTCTTTTCTCCTGCCGAGAAATCCAGCTCCAGTGTTTCCAGTCACCCTTGTGGGTTGCTGGGAGATCGAGTCCTGAGAAAGAGATACAAGACCTCCTTGATTCTATAACCAAGGTATGGAGCGGATTAGATCCTTAGAGAATTCTTGCTTCAGATTCTTGGCAAAAATAACGTAACTTAAACTGCAGCTCACTTACTCCTTCCCACGTACTAGGCTTAGGTTAGGTACACCGGGGTAGGCAAATCTTAGAAGCACCAGTTGAGCACGTTTAGTCAATGATTTTAAGTATGTATATATTTTGTCCATTTTATTTATATTTATTTATTTATAAAAGCATTTGTACAGCGCGAAACGAAGGCCCGTGGGCATCTCGGCGCTAAGTAGCTGCAATGCTTAACCAACAAGGGGACTGAGAGTTCACTGATTAAACAGCCAGGTTTTCAGGTTTTTGCGGAAAGACCAGAGGGAGGTGCTGGTCTTGATTGAGTGAGGCAGTGTGTTCCATAATTTTGGAGCGGCCACAAGGAATCTTCTGTCGCCCCAATTGACAGATTTAGTTTGGGGGATCACTAGTTCCAATGAACTGGAGGAGCGCAGTGGTCTGGACGGGCAGTAGGGGGTTAGGGTCTGAGTGAAGAAAACTTTAAATATCTTATGGCTCAGAAACCATATAAATGCTTTTACGGTATTATTTCATAATACTCCTTTTACTGTACGCACTTTACTTCATGATAAGTATTGCAATTGTGGCAATTCATTTCTCTTGCATGAGAAAGAAGACTGTTCAATAAATAACCACTTTTATTCGACTCTCCCTGTTGCCGAGGGCCTCTGTTGCAAAGCTGTGCCAGGGGCTCGGCCTCGGCGCTGAGCGAGAGGGAGGGAGGGAGAGAGGAAGGAGGGGTAGATAGAAATGCAAGGCCGCAAATTATAAAAAAACAAGCTTTGGTAAATGAATTGTAAAAAAAAAAAAAAGCGGAATAAAGTCCCAGGCATCAGAGCAAGGGAAAGTTAAGTGTGCAGGCCAGGGAACGTTAAGTAAACGAGCCTGGGAGAAGGCATACAAGCCCTCGGCATTGCTGTGGTGGGGAGGGGGGTGGGGGACGAGACGCACGGGGAGCAGCAGCCTTTGATGTGCCGGCCAGCCGGCAGTGAATAATTAGGGGAGGAGAAATGCCAGAGCACACGCTGGGGTAAGCTTGTGGAGGGTGGCTGGTGGCTTTGATGCTGTGCACGCGCTTTTTCACGGGCACAGCATCAAATCGCCCCTTTAGTTAAGGTCTGGATAAGCCATAATATGTTCGACATCTGCAATGCTTGCGCATTGGCAGAGGTCGAGCCCTAACGAGTGCAATCAGGATAACATCTCAGGGTAATTAGACCTTGGATCAGTGAGAGGCAACTCACATTCAAGCATGCGCACTCCCCAGGATGATCGTTATACCAAAGAGCAGACCCTGCAGCATTCAGCCACTCATCCTCCTTAGTATCTCAGGGTTATTGCACGACACAGTAGTAAGAGCAATAATAAACTATTTATCCTACCTGACACAGTATCTTGTATCACCACAGAGCTGCGACAGCCGCCGTTCACTCTACCAAAGATCACCTGGGGCTTTTCGATGTGCTGATTAACTTGGTAAAGGCATTTTGAATCCTATGCCCACTGATTACCATAACAGGCCACTCAAACCATACCAAAGGTTAAAACAGGGCTGTGGGGTGCGAGGGTTAGGGGCTCTGCTTGGAGGGAGGGGCGCCTTGGTTCTTTGGCAGTACGCCTCGCACCAGCCTGCAGTGACCAGAGTACGTGTCTCACGCGGGATGCGTGAGACTCGGTAGGCTCCTGTGCCGGTGATCCTACGAGGCGCACAGAAGCGCCACGAGGCGTCCAGGCCCCAACGCACAGCGCACCCAAGTGCAAGAGAGTGCTCTCGAGCCCCCAGAGAGGGAGGGGGGTATTGGCCTACGAGTGAATAAAGTAGAGAGTGATTAGCAGGGAGAAGCGAAGGTGGCGGCAGTGGGCGTGACGAAAGCGGGTCTGACACCCCAGACTGAGGGTGCTGGGGCAGTCAGTGGGGTGAAGGTAGGGTATGGGGTAGTGGCAGCCGGGGTTGATGGAAGAGGGAGGGATAGGCAGTGACAGGGGTGTGTGATAGCAGGCGATGGCTTTGAGTATTATGGGTGAAAGTTAAAGGCAGAGAATACGGACAGAAGATAAGAGGTTAGAGAGACAAAACAGAGGGAAAAGGCTAACAAATGCTGCTAGAAACGCCCTCAGTAGAATCCTCCTGTGCGCTTACGAGGCAATTGAGTCACAAAAGTAGCTTAAGCAGTGGACACAGCTGAGAAATCTCCGATGCCCACTGTGGCGACACTCTCCCTGGGCGGATTGCTCTGCCGACTCAAGTGAGGACGCAGACCGCGGCAGGCGGCGCCCATGCCAAAGAATAACAGAGCAAAGTTGGAGGGACGCCCGTGCTATGAAGGGCAGGCGACTCCGAGTCACCATGTACACAGGTAACTAACCCTGGCCGATTTTGGTTTTTAAAGCAAACCTTTTAGTTTGCAATGTAATCCAAACGTCATGCGCGCACGGAAATGAGACTACATTTAATAGAATGCACGAGCTAATAAAAACAAGTGCTCTGTGGTGGAGCACTGCGTTCTTGCTGAGATGTTGGGATTCGAGTCTCGGTGTCGGCTCAAATATCTTGAGATTCTAGACAAATCACGTAATCTAGCCGTGCCTACCCAAAAAATGAATGTGACCTTGTGTAAAGTAATTGGTGCTCAGGTAATGCTCTCCAATACCTTCGGGTCAAGTCTGCGCTACCTAAAAACAGACAAAACCAGCCCTACAACCATCTGCCATGGACCGGCGTGTTCTGCGCATGCCCCGGCCCTTTGTAGGAAAAGGGCCAATTAAATGAACAGCCTAGAGCGAAAGAATGACTAATCGGAAAAAGTGCGGCGGGCGTTAAGTAACCCGGCGCAAGCCCATCTTCGGGGGCTGCACTTCTCAAGGGAGACAGACCCATGTGAAAACGTGACAGTTGCATCTGTGTAGGTAGCGCCTGAAAGGGGAGAGAGGCCATTACCATGCGCAACCTGTTAGAGACGACTTTAAGTCATCCAGAACATGGTGCGATTTAGCATACCCACCACCCCAGCTCATCGGTAGTTGAACTATGCCTAAAGTGACCAGATTTTGATTAGTAAAATAGGGACAGACCAGACCGAAGTAGGACTTCCTTATTTAGCCTATTTATTTCTGGCCTGTCCTGAAATTGTGTCGCCTTGTAAAAAATAATAAAAACACGTGTGCACTCACAAATAGTAGATATCAGGCATACATTTGCAAGCTAGGCATAGGCTATGGCGCGACCTCTGCCCTCCATCCCCATTCTGTCTCCCCGTCTGCTGCCCCATGCATACAACCGGACTCCTCCCACGCTGCCTCGAAGAAAGAAACCGTTTACTTAGGGAGATCCGAAGTTCCAACTACTTACCGCATGCAGCCTGCACCTGAGCGCTAGAGCATGGGGCCGGACAGACGGACGGGCGGCCCCTCACGCCAGCTCCATGGGACTCGGGGGCCGCTGCCCGCCGGCTGCCGCTCAAGCCTCCTCGGCGCCCCTGGGCAGGGCTGCGCAAATCATTGTACAATGGAGGAGAGCGAGGAGGTGGAGCGGGGGCGGCGGCGGCCTGCGGCGAGCAGCGCGCCCCGCACTTGCCATGAACAGAATGACGCCCAGGCAGCTTCTCTCCGCCCCCGGGTGCCCCGCGTCACTTTAGATTGGGCAAACTGCTGCCCAGGCGCCATCTAACAATTGCAGCTACAGTCACTTTGTGCTGCAAGTCTGTTGCTCGGACCCAAAAAAAATGGCGCCCGCAAGCTTCCGAAATTTTCGGAATCGGGGGTGTGTTTTGGCGTTCTGAGTGACGGATTACTTCACAGGTGGAAAGAACGCCCAAAACACGCCCCCGAATCCGAAAGAGACGGGGCTTGATTGGAGTGATGCCCCTCTCCTCCAATGGCTGGCCACTGTTTAGGAAGTCAGGCAATGGAGGAGAGATGGAGGACAGAGGCGGCTTCAAGCACTGTCTAAAAGACATTAAATCTCCGACCAAAGACTGCGCATATGCAGCCTTTAGGTCCTCGACCTAAAAAATTACCATTGACAATGTCAGAACGACCGGTCATTGAATGGATAATACATGGCACCATTACAATCCCGATAACAACTTTTCAGTTTCAATACTGCCAAAAGTATATACCAGCAGGCCTGTATGAAAGGTTGGGTAAAGGATACATCAAGTCAACCTGGAATTTGCCTTATACACATAGATGTTGGAGTGGGGGCAAGAAAGAGGTATTTCTTAGTGGAAACAACTGTAAAAATTCACTAAGCGGTACACTTCTGTGTCAAGAAATTAACTTGCATGGAGCCTGCGAAGGTTCAGAAAACAACCTTTCATGTCACCTGCACGGCATCCCTGCTACACAGATAGAGCCTTTTTTCAGACAGCTTTCCAACGGCAGCTACATTATAATAAGTGACCGCAGCTGTTGTGGCATGGTGCCAGGAAAAGCCTATCTCATGAGCGTTACTTCCATGGTCACTTGTTGTATGCAAGCATTGTATCCAAAAAGCAAACCAGACATGGAGGCGGCAATATGGCCTTCTTTGAATATCTCTTCTATTCAAATTGATACTTTAAGCAGAATAAAGTCTATTCTTTTACAAACAACTGTGCCTTTAACCTCGTCTAGAGAAAGGTATGATCTGCAAGTTGCAAGGACAGCAGCAGAGATACATGCATTATTATCAACAAATTGCCCCGTGCATTTCGTAGAACTGTTAAGTCAAATCTTAAACATGTCAGATACCAGTGGCATCGCACATGTATTTAAGACAATTGTTTCAGGACTGCTAGCACCCTTCGAAGCAGTTCTAGGCATCTTCCCGAATTTTGTGCATTCTGTGTTCGGTGGCCTGCCTCTGATCTTGGGACTCATAGCAGGAATCCTATTTTTGTTCTTTCTGCTCCGATATGGCAAGTCAAGTGACAGACCAAACCCAGGCAACAATGGAAGTAACGATCCTAGCAATACGATACGGAGAACGGATTAGTAAGGTCCTTGGATTGGCTCGGCTAAAAGATCTGAATACTACCTGGTTTCTTTCATTCAGACCAATCTGGCAAGATTGCAACTTTCCTATTCTACGATGTCTGCTATGCGGAGAAGAATGCATGTTGGACGTCTGTCTTACACTACCATCAGCAGTAGCTATGGATATCAATACTTTGCTTGGTTCGGTAACGGCTCATGCAACGTGTTGTCCCCAGCGGCTACCTTTTCTGATGACGGTATTCGTTGAGACCTCACCATTACAATTAGGTGGCGGTGAGGTACGAGATGAAAGCGACACACAGGTACAACCTTCCGTGAACATTGCTGATCCAGAAACCGATGATGGCAATGCTTCGCACATTTGCACTATTCCTACTTTTTCGGACCTGGTCCAATTTTCACCTACTGTTGTAGACAAATTTTTTACCAGCCTATCTGAGTTAATGTGCTCTCCTAACAACGACAATAACTTTTGAAATAGCGAGCACACAGCGTTCCCTGAACTTTGAATTCAGCCTTCAAGTTTTGATAAACAAAACTTCTAAAAAACATTGAAACTATTTTTCTTCCTGAAAGCGAATTAATTTTTTTCTCCAGTTCCCAAAATATTTACCTTTTTTTTTTGCACATGATACTCTGCTTAAAGTAGAACTATTCTTAGAGAACAGAACTTCTATTTTTAGGAACTCTAGAGATAATATTTTGTCTTAGCCTCTAGCACATGTACAGTATTGTATAAATATGTGATGAAATTGTCTCGACCTTCTCTTCTGTATTAAGAGCCATTTCATAAATGTCATTTTCGCAAATCATTCAGCCAACGAACCATATATGCATTATCTGAATGTTACTTCTGCTTGAAAACGTACAGTACGATACTCATTTTTCGTGTACATACCATTTCAAATGCATTTTATGTATTTTGGGGAGGGGTGGAAAACACATGCATCGTTATATGTTTAGTATTGCTTAGTATTTAGTAATGATGGACATTATACGTGGAGTGGGTGTTGTAAACGTATCTAGGACCCTATTTAAATATTTCCGATTCATGCCCTTATGCGGTTATAACAAATCATATCCTTATAAAGGCATAAGAATCATATTCATATTTAGTCATAGCCAATGCAGTCCAAATACGGCAAGGCTACTCCCATAGACTCCTAGATAGTACAACGCGTTCTTTAAACAAACCAAGCCTCCAGCAGCCCGGAAATTCCCCCTGCTTCTGTTTTGATTTGTCCTAGAACTCCTGGAGTCCTGAAAGAACTGCAAGTTCTTAGTGACGTCTTTTGTCCAACCTTTCGTCAAACTATGCACCTTCCAGGTATAAATATACCAGCATCTGCCTTAAGCAAACACACGGTGGTTTGGAGCAGATCGGCTATCTACTTACCCGAAGCCCAGCTGATACGAGTGCCGAAGGAAGCCGACCCTCCCATTGACGCACTGAGAGAGACGCCGTCTTTTCTCCTGCCGAGAAATCCAGCTCCAGTGTTTCCAGTCACCCTTGCGGGTTGCTGGGAGATCGAGTCCTGAGAAAGATATACAAGACCTCCTTCATTCTATAACCAAGGTAAGGAGCTGATTAGATCCTTAGAGAATTCTTGATTCAGATTCTTGGCAAAAATAACATAACTTAAACTGCAGCTCACTTACTCCTTCCCACTTACTAGGGTTAGGTTAGGTACACCGGGGTAGGCGTATCTTAGAAGCACCAGTTGAGCACGTTTAGTCAATGATTTTAAGTATGTATATATTTTATCCATTTTAAATATCTTACGGCTCAGAAACCATATAAATGCTTTTACAGTATTATTTCATAATACTTCTTTTACTGTACGCACTTTACTTCATGATAAGTATTGCAATTGTGGCAATTCATTTCTCTTGCAGGAGAAAGAAGACTGCTCAATAAATAACCACTTTTATTGAAAACGCCCATCTCTCTATTTCTCTGCACTCCTGGTGAAACTAAGCATGCACGATTGACTGAGTGAAATAGCTGTCTATTATTTTCACACAACTCTGGAGATATACTCCTTATTCTAGGGGGAGCAAAGTTGTCATGTTTATGCGGTTGTCAGAAACCCATCCCTTCTTGTATATTCAGGAAAGTTAACTCCTTCCTGTTCACGCGAGAAAGTTTCTAGTGACCTCTGAGCTAGCTGGCATACCTAATTAAGTCTAACATATTCAGTAGAGACCTAGATGACCTCAGTCCTACGTCTAAATTACCGTTTATGTTATTCCAATGCGCATAGCCTATTGGGAATATAGGAACTACACTACAGGAGAGCCTTCTCCTACATCGCAGCCAAGACCTGGAACGAGCTCCCTGTTAACATCAGACGTTCCCCTACCCTGCACACGTTCAGGAAGGACCTCAAGACCTGGCTCTTCAACTGATCCGGAGCTGCTCCCTCCCTCCCCCCAGCGCCTTGAGACCCTCACATGTCAGTAGCGCACTTTACAAACCCAGGATTGATTGATTGATTGATACTTGGACACAACTTTTGGTAAGAATCGAGGATTAGTTCTTTGATAACTGTCTTCATGGATTTTAAGGTATGGTTCTTCTATGGTTAATGCTTGTAGTTCACTTACTCTTCATAAGGATGTAATGGCTATTAGGAATGCCGTCTTTAAGGTGATGCGTTTAAGGTACGCTTTGTGCATGAGCCCTAATGGTTCTGACATAAGTTGCGCGAGGGCTATATTTAGACTCCACATGGAGATGACCTTGGGGGTGCAATTCTTTTTGATCCCTCTAGGAATCTTTTTAGGACAGGTCTTATAAAGAAACTGTTCCATGATTTTCCTCTGATGTAGGCAACGATAGTTGCGAGGAGTACTCTTAGGCTTGAGTAGTTGATGTGGCTGTCTAGGAGGTGTGTTAGGTATATGACCGGCGTTTCTTGTGTGGTGATTGAGTCCATCGGGATGTTTGTTTCATTTTACGGCATAGCATTGCTTTGTGGTTTGTTTTCTTGCCTCTTTTAGGATTTCCATTGTTCTCTGTGGCAAGTTTAGGTGACCAAACTCTAGGTATTCAGGTGCCAGGCCACTAGGCGTAGCATCACTGGCTCCGGGTGGAAGATTTTATCCTGTTGCATTGTTAGTAGGTCCTTGTCCACTTTGAGTCTGATTATTTGTTCCTTGGACAGTTCTAGCAGATTCGAGTACCATGTTTATCTGGCCCATTGTGGAGCAATGAGGATAAGGTTTGACCGTGGTTTTCTAGCTTTTTACAGGACTCTTTGGGTTAGGGGTATTGGAGGAAAAGCATAATCAAATGTCCCTGACCAATCCAGCAACAGGGTATTCTCTTTTGACAGGTGGTGATGAAGCCTGGAGGCAAAGAACTGGCATTTCTTGTCCTGTATTGTTGCAAACATGCCTTTCTCTGGAGACCCCCAGAGTTCGAAAATGTATTGTATTGTCTTCTGTTGCAATTCCCACTCGTGGGAGCAGCTGTTCTGTCTGCTCAGTTGATCTGCTGTTGTGTTGTATATTCCTGGTAGATGTATTGTTTGCAGATTGATTATTTGTGGCACTGCCCATTTCCAGATCTATTGTGCTAGCTTGCTGAGTGGGATTGACTTCATACCTCCTTGTTTGTTGAGGCAGAACATTGTGGTGATGTTGTCTGTTTGAATCAAGAAAGTCTTCCTAAGAATGTGTTTCTGTATTGCCTTGAGTGCTAGGAGGACTGTTTTTATCTCCAGGTAATTGATGTGTTTTATGGATTTGAGATTATTCCACTAGCCTCGTTATTTTCAATTGGCTGAGGTGCGCTCCCCATCTGCTGTGGGATGTGTCTGTTGTGATTATCGCAGAGGGAGTTGAGCTGTTGAATGGTCTGCCTAGTGCTATGTTCCTGGATGTCCACCATTGTATTTGTGCTTGCAGTTTGTGTGTAACAACCACTAGATCCCCCAACTCCCAGTGGCGTGTGACCAATTGTTGGAAAGCCATTCCTGGGATGAATGATGCCATCATGCCCATGAGTTTCATGACTCTACTCACCGTCAGAGATTGACCCCTCTGGTATAGTGAAGTTTCCTGCCTGATGGCGTGTATCCTGTTTTGTGTTGGATAAGCTCATGCAAGTTTTGAGGTGAGTCTTGCACCTAAGAAGATTTTTTCGTTTCTTGTTCTGGCTTTGTGGGCGATTTCTTGTGATTTATTGAGAATTCTAGTTTATCAAGTGTGATGATTACTGTTTGAACATGGCTGTGACATTTTTGTTTTGTATTTGCCTTTTGCAGGTGTGCTTCTACTGCGGGTAGGCACTTGGTGAAGACATGTGGTGCTGATTTTATTCCGAAAGGAAGTAACTTGAACTCGTAGTGTTCTCCTCCTCCTGAGATACTTTCTGTGGCCTTTGTTCATGGGGATGAACAAATAGGCGTCTTCGAGGTCTATTGTTTCCACATAGTCTCCCTTTTGGATTTGCGGTATTATTTCCTGAAGTGTAGTCATTTTGAAATGTTGCGTTAGAATGAACTTATTAATGAACCTTATTTATGAGGCTAGGCCTCAGTGTAAGGTTGTTTGGGAAATAGGAAGTATGGTGAGTAGGTTCCCTTTAAATGGCCTTCCTTTGGTACATTTTCAATTGTTCGCTTTTGAAGAAGCTCTTTGATCTCAATTGTGTGATTTCTGATTTGAGATACTTTTTTTATTTTCGGATGATGTGCTGGAGGTGTCTGTCAGCTCTAGGCAATACCTGTATTTTATAAAATGTAATATCCAATTGTCTGTAGTGATATTTTGCCACTGTCGCAGGAATTGTGCTATCCTGCCCCCACTGGTGTTGTGTGTGGGTTTTTTCTTTGTGCAGGAGTCAATTTGATTAGGCTCCTCTTCCTCTGGAGGGCTGGCCACTGCCTCTTCCCCTACCTCGAAATGACTGCATTGGTTGTTGTTGCCAGTTTTGATAACCTGTCTGTTGGTCTGACTGCTGTCCGTGCCCTTGGCCTTGTTGTGGATGAGGCATCTGTTGTCCTTGCGCGAAGGCTCCTCTTCCTGTGGGTTTCCTTCCGCTAAAACCTCCTCTTTTGAAAGCTCCTCTTTGCTGCAGGGCTCCCATAACTCTTGCGGTTTGGTTGGCCTTCTTTATTTGCTGGAGGGATTTGTTGACTTCTTTTCCAAACAGAGCGTTCCCTGTGAATTGCCTGTTAATGATGGAGGTCTGCACCTCTTGCTTAAAGCCGGATATTCATAGCCAAGCATGTCTCCTTAGTATGGTACCTGCGCACATTTGTCTACTTGTCGTGTTGAGTGCTGACTTTAGGCATGTATTTGCAATATTTTTGCCTTCCTGGACAACTGATTTTGCCCTTTTCCTGTCCTCTCCTGGGAGCTGGTTGATGAGATCCTCGATGTCATCCCATTGCTGGTGACCATATCTGTTTAACGGGGCATTTGAATTTGCATGCACCATTGAGTCGCTGCCTCCTTCTCTATTTTCCTGCCTACCATCTGCATTTTTTTGCTCTCCTTTTCTGGAGGTGGGCCAGTGTTGGAGAGGGAGTTTCCCCTCTTCCTTGCTGTGGTGACAATAATAATCTGGTACAGTATTCCCCTGTATATACTTAGGGTATTTGGAGGAGGGTTTATACTTCTTCGCAACCTTTGGTGTCACAGCTTTGGCTGAGGCTGGCTCCTTAAAGGCTTCCTTACCTTGGTCGAGGATGCTTGGTAGCATGTGAAGACACTGTGAGCCCTTGTTGGCACGGGCTAATGTCTCTAAGAGGAAGCATGTTTCATCCTACTCCCCTTCAAGGGTGACCCCAAACGTGTCAGCTGCTCTTTTCACGAGGCTGTTATAGAAGGCAATGTCATCTGGAGGTGAAGCCTTCGCGGGATAGCAGCACATCTCCTCTTCTGGGCTTTCTGTGTCAAGTTCATTCTATTGATCCTCAAAAGTCTCAGAGGCGTCTTCGTCCTCTGGTGTGTCGATGTACTCTTCGAAGTCCTCTGCACGTGGTTCAGGGGTTCGAGGCAAATCGAGGATTACTTCTTCCTCTTCGTGGTCCTCTGTGCCTTCAGCGTCAACATTTTCAGTGTCGATGGTGGAAACCGTGGGAATACGGAATCTCTGAAATGCTTCATCGAACTCCTTCTGCTTTTGAAGGAGTACACCCATTTCTGCCTCGTGGTGTTTTTTCTTCCTTTCGACCTCGAGGGCTCTCTTGACATTGGTGACCGGAGGCATCTGGAAAATCTGAAACTGACAGTGTTTTACTTGTCCTGCTGCTAGTGTGTTTGAATTATTGTGTGCTTGTTATTTTTAAACTTACGTTGCTGCTATCGCGTGGGAATCACGGGGACTTGCTATTTTTAAAATTTATATCGCAAATTGAGTTGAGGCTCTTTTAAATTGTAGGGAATTGCGGGAACTGATTTTAATCACTCACTTTAACTCACTGCGGTTGGGGGCACCGGATGTTGGTGCTTTCCCGACCTGCCCGAGTACGCCATCTTCACTTCCAGCGCGGTCTAGTTGTTAAGACCTGGCGACTATAAAACAAGACGCTTGCGCCGCTGGCGCACCTAAGGCAAGCCTGTCTGCGCCCGTCAGTGTCCCAGAGGAGTCCGGAGCCAGAAATGCTGCCGGTTACCTGCCCCTACTGGGGAATTCTGTCGTTTACAGCAAATCAGAACTCCTTGATATTGGGGATCAGGTACAAATATGCTGTTATAATGGTACGAATAGTATGTCTGAGACCCCGCTGACTGGGTAGCGGACCCTCTTGGGACCAAATGGCGGGGCGGAAGCGTTATTAAGGCGAGCAAGGGTTCAGTTCTGGGCACGGGCTTACGAGATAACGACCCACTGAAATTTCTCCTCCTGAACGCCCGCTATATAAAAAAAACATGAAGTTCAACTACATGCCTTATTATCTGAGTCCGACCCTGACGTTATGTTTGTAACAGAAACCTGGCTGAATGACGGCTCGAGCCCCACAATAGCAGGGGCTATTCCATCAGGCGATCAGATCTTGAGGAAGGATCGGTCTGTAGAAAGAGTGGGTGGAGTTGGCATAATTTTTAAATCCTCACTGTCCTGCTCTATTCTTCCTGCTCAGGATATCGCTGAGGCAGAAAGCCTCAGTTTTCTGATCACTATATCGGATCATCGATCTATTGCGGGCATTCTAGTTTATAGGCCACCAGGTCAGGGCGGCAAGTTTATTGAGTCTCTGACTCAAGTTATTTCCCCCATTTCAGTTAAATACAGGCACTGCCTTTTGTTAGGTGATGTTAATATTCATATGGATGATCCCTCAGTCCCCGAGGCGACTCGGCTGTTGGAATCTTTAACAATTTTCGATTTGTCCCCTTATATTAATCTTCCCACTCATGAAAAGGGCCACATGTTAGACCAATTATTTTCCAGCGTCAGTATGGAAACTGATGCTCCTCAACCAATGGTATGGTCGGAACACTTCCTCTTGAGTTTTAAAATCCCCAAGTTTTCATCCCATGTTCAACCTAGAGAGAAGCTTCGCTCTGTCACCTTCAGACCCTTTAATCAGGTTAAGTTGGATAGCCTGGAGAGAGCCCTGGGTAAGCACCCAATCCCCGTTAGTGGAAACCCAGAAATTGATGCTCCTGGTCTAGATCAATGGCTTGTAGAACAGATCGTGATGTGGCGCCCTTCTCAACGCGTAAAGCCACAAGTGACCGCGCCTCTGCGCCGTGATTTACAGCGACTCTCAGGAAAAGCAAGAGTGCCTGCAAACGTTTAGGGAGAGTCAGGATAAAGCCATATGTAAGCAAGCTTTGAAAGCTTATTTTTACGATGTGCGGGCGGAAAAGGAACATTTCTTTACCTTGAAAGTAAAAGGGACCGCAAATAGGAGTAAAGAAATATTTAAAATTGTTAAAGATTTTTCATCTCCCAGTGCTGTAGCCAAGGCTTTTACTCCTACCTCCAGTTGGGTTCATCAGAAGGCCGGTTTCTTCCACGACAAAATCCACCTGATTCAACATCTATTTGCCCTTTCGGGCACAACAGCACGTATTCTGAAAAAGATTGCAGAACCTTTAAACTCTGCAGTCAATTCCATTCTTAACTTGTCACTTGCACATGGAACGGTACCTAGCTGCTGGAAAACGGCTAAAATCATTACCCTCCTGAAAAAACCTACAGCGGACCCTGCGGTTGCATCCAACTATAGGCCCATTTCCCTGCTGCCCTTTTTTTTTAAAGTCCTGGAGAAGTACGTTAACTCTGTGTTAACAGACTACATAGAGAGAAACCATGTTTTTCATGATAGCCAGTCGGGCTTTAGAGCCACTTTAAGTAAAGAAACTGCCCTATTGGAGGTCTCAGAAACCATTAAAGCTCAAATGGACAAAGGGGGCAGTGCTGTCTTAATATTGCTAGATATATCCGCAGCCTTTGACACCGTGCCCATTGACCGGCTTTTGCGCAGGTTAGCAGAATGTGGTGTTGGGGGCACAGTGTACAATTGATTTGCTTCCTTCCTCACGGAGCGGCAGCAGGAAATTTGGTCTCTGCCATTTACAGCTTCCATTCCCCCAATGCAAGTGGGAGTCCCACATGGCTCTATTTTGAGCCCCACTCTTTTAAATATTTATATGGCTCCTCTCGCTCGTCTGGCAGAACTGCATGGAGCAAAGACGACAATACTCAACTCCTGTTCACCTGTGACAAAGATGAGAGTTTTCATGGAAGGGAGATAAATAAATGTTTAACAGGTTTTTTCTTGGCTGTGCCGTAGCCAGCTTAAGTGTAATCCAAAAAAATCAGAAATTATTTTTTTCGGATGTGCCCTTTGTGTGGATTGAAACTCGTGGTGGCCCGGCGACAAGTCCCCTTCCTCGGCACGTATGTATGGCTAAAAACCTGGGAGTCAAGCTTGACTCTAGCCTCTTGCTTCCAGACACAACAGCGGAAAAAATAATCTAAAGATGGCTACTACGCACAATGAACTCTGGGGCACCATCTGACGTCACACAAGGGATGGACCTAGCACCAAATGGCAGTCAAGGACGCCCAAAACAGGAAAAAAAAAGCACACAAACAAGAAAACGAAGACTATTCCGGACCCAACCACTAGATGCCGGAATGATGCACAGCATGTGAATCCAGAAAAGGTATCTCGCTACAAAACTACTTTTTTCTTTTAGCACTCCATGTTAGTACACGTTTTATTCCTATCCCTCTTCTGTGCTGCTTTTTCCCTCAAATCCCCGGCCTTACTTGTTACTCTACCGTTCCCCACCTCAGTTCATCAACCCGTCACCCCTTCAGTCTGTCTTTTTTGTAAATGTTATTCTTTTAAACCATACGCTCCTTTATTGTTATCTTGTGCTCCTCCCACCACCCTCTTCTCCATCGCTTGCCGCCTTACTCCGGCACAATCTTAAACAAAACAAACAAACAAAAGAAGCAGTTTGACCCACTATTTTTAAGTCGAGCCTAAGTCAGCGCACATTCGCTGCTCTGCAAGACTTGTTGTCCTGGTGTATGGAGGAGAAGCCCTACCCACTCTCCGCCCATATTTGTAATTGGCTTGTGTCATTGTTCTTCACGAATGCTGGCTTTGGATTCCTTAGTTTGCTTGCTAGTCTCTCCTTGTCTTCAATTGTTACCTCCCAAGGCGACTGACCGCTTTACTTGGGTTATTACACGGTATGTGTTTTTTAGTCCATTAGCAGTCTTTTCTTTAATGAGTTTCTCTATGTGCATGCACAATGTTAGCTGCTTCAGTTGATTGTTTCAAGCTGTCGGCCACAAAAATGATGAATTTCCTCGTTTGTCACACATCAGGATTTCATGCCAGCTGTTTACCACAGGGTATTATTATATATTATGGTTGTTAGCGAGAGGACCAGAAAGTGGCAGCAGCAGCGAGATGTCATGCTGCCTTTATGGTGTGTGTGTGTTTGTTTGTTTGGGGGGGGGGGAAATATGGGTGCGTCACCCTCCTGGGACGCTCCATTTAATAATCCACGAGGCAGCCAGCCTAATTTGCGGTGCATCTTTTTGGACTTCCAGCACAGCACCTCCCGACCAAAGTCCCTTCCTTCTGCTTAAAGATGTAAGCTGGACCACAAGGCAGTATTTAATATTGTTTTTTGGGGAATTAAAAATGCGTAGAATGAGGAACTTGCTGGAACGGGTTGGTTCCAGTGTTTGACTGTATGTGCTGGGTCCGCTCCTACAACATCCTTTATTGTTTCACGTAGCCCCATCACAGCACTACAGTAAAGACTTTAGAAGGTCAACTCACAAACATTTGTGGCTTCCATTATAGCAACTACTGATGATTCAGGCATACAGTTCACAAAATTAACTTTCGGACATAAGCGACCCCGCCACTGTGGCCATTTTGGCGCACTCTTCAGTTCATAATGTTTCTTTCTAACACTGAAGAGAAATTCATTTCTACAGGAAAAACAATTGATAACTGACAGCCCTGAAAAATACACTAGCAATGTTGGATAGGCTGCTGTCTGAGTGAGATGCTCAGAGGAGAACCTGCAGTGACAATCACTAAAATAAACAGAAAGTAGCTTCCCACAACAACTGGTCATCTGAAAATTTTAATATTGCTTTCTTTATTGCTCAAAATGGCTGTGCGTGTGTAGGAGTGGCCATTTTTAACCACCACAGCACATGTACGTAAATGGCAGCGCAGTACCCACTGTCTCACGAGAGTAAGTAACATGTAGACTAAAAAAAAAGAGGAGCTCTCTCTGTATGTCACTCCTTATGAACATTGATTCAGATAGACCCTATGAGGATGTTCTAAGGCTGAAAAGGCAGGGGACAAACGAACCCAGAACTAAAATACCCCTCTATCAAATGTATGCAAGCCTTTGTCTTTTAAAAATATGTTTTCCAGCGTTAATACATTTAAAGGGATTGAACTGCATGTTTGAATGGATTTGTTGTTGGTAAACATTAAGTCCTCTGCGTCTTATACCACTGAGGCTTCTGAATTGTGTGTTCATCAGTTTTGTAAACTATCGTGTCAACAAATGATTACCAAAGGCGATATCATACATTTACTGATTTAGCTGAAGTGCTTATCAAAGGCAATAACAATATATTTATACGTGCTGTGTTCCCATAGCACTGCATTTAAAATTGGATGCTATTCTCCGAAATTGATATTTGTTTTACCCAGCTCTGAAGGATGAAAGGTTGAGTCTTGCTAGCCTGTTTTTGAATCTTTACTCCCCAGTGGATTTCTTATCTTTCACATGACCCCCAGGCTATGTTGCCAATTTGTCGAAAATATTACTTCACAAGTAATTGAAGAACTAAAAAAAATTGTGGGCTGAAGCCTGCAGTCAGTTGTTTAGCTGGAAGATCCCCCTAACTATGTAGGAGTTAATTTTGAACTCCAGTTAGTTAATATTACTCTCCATTCATTCATACAATTGATTTAAATCATATGCATAGGATTATCAGTTTTTGCACTCTTTACTTTATGTCCCAAATATAATCAGGGTAAGGCCTCTATTTTCTGTCCTAAGATTTCAGAGGCTGCCTTAACCAATCTTTTGCCAATATTCTTGTACCACCGGAGAGCTTACAAACAGATGTAGATCATCTGCATCTGTAGTGAGGGCAGACCTCTGCATGCCCACACGGTTATGTCAGCATCAGCTTATTAGACGTTTAAACGCCATTTTGCCACTTTTGCACACGACACTGCAGGTAGCTGTTATTGCAAGTTTAGAATTTGTGAATAGCTTCACATGAGAAGGTCTTGTTTTCAACATCCCTAGACTTACATCACAACCTTAGTCTGCACAGTGAGTTCTGAAGCCTCCAAGGTTATCATAACAATGTTTAGCTGTTGTTCGGGCTGATCGGCTCACACTTACACATAACAAACATGCAGCTGCAGTAAACTGGAATTCTGGCGCCTATAATATGGCACTGCATACATGATTTTACACACTTGGAAGAATTCCGTTTTCCAGAGCGACAGAGAGCTTTTGCAGACCCTGATGTGATACACTACTGCTGATCTTAGAGGTATGGGGTCTTCCACACAAGCCTAAGAGACCTTCTATATTTCATAAAACATAGTTCCTAGCGAGGGGGGGCGGCATACAAGGCACTATAGGACCTGTTCTCACCATCATTATAATATGATCTCCCCCTTTGTGTTTTATGGAATTGTAACAATGCCTCTGTATTATTTTTAACCACTCCCGCGCTCATGACGAGCTCAGCTCGTCATGAGGCACGGTTGTGCTGAGCTCGTCATGACACGCGCGGTGCTCACACGTGGGGCTGATTCCCCCGCTTTGCTGAGCGTTGCAAAAAACAGGCGTGGTCATGACGAGCTCAGCTCGTCATGAGCACAGCGCCACAGTGCAGTGTGACAAACCAAGCTTGTCACAAGCACTGTGGCGTTGCGCGCGCCCCCCTCCCGAGGTGAAGGGGTTAATCATATGCCTGCTTATGTTCGCAAAAATACTGCATCTTGGAGCACATCATTAAAAAATTAACATTTTAAATGTGTCTCTTTCTTACCCATGTTGTGGACAGGTATGAGAATAACAAACGAAAAAGTGTTCTTGCTTCCCACCATCCCTGAGTATAACCTAAGTCGCATGTTCTTGGTTGTCTAATCATTTGTTCCTTTGCTATAGGACGAAGAGCTAATGTGACACCAATGCTAGTCGGTTGGGTTTCTAGGTACTGAGGGGAGTTTTTTGGTCCACCACAATTCACTGAGGTTCTGGGTCTCTGTGCACAGTTCTGGGTCTGAGCAGAATCCCTGCAACATGGCACACCCAACTTAGTGGTCTTAATTTGAGACGCTTGAATAGTGCTTATATCAGTCCACGACGCCATCACTATTGTTTCCGGTTGACAGTGGCGACGGTATAGCCTGCCTATAGTTACATAGGTTTATTCAAGCTTGATAATTTAAAAAGGTTTGATCTTTGAGTTACTACCCATTTAGTGTTGTGCTACATTTTCTTAAGTGTTGTCTTCTCTACTGTGTCATTATGGTTGATGTTGAAATACTCCAGCATAGTCAGATGGTGGTCCGCAACCATTTGCAGACTTATGCTGTCCCCTTGGAAGGCACAGCAGTTGTTTTTGTGGTGAGTGCTGACGCGACATACCCGTTTGAGCTCTGCTACTCATGGGTTACGTTCCCTGCAGTGAATGCAGATAGCAATACATTTCATGTTTACACTCCCACTGCTGTGCCTTTGGAGTATACTCCTTATAAGACACAGGAGATTCCGATGTCAGCTTGGCAGCACTGCATTTGGTTTAATGGCACCCTCCCCCACTCTTTAAATGCGGTTCGGTTAGGTCCATTGTCCATCCCAGGCGCTACTTGGCCCGTTTTGGCTGGATTTACCCCACACCCCGTGCCGCAACGGTTCCCGTTGGTGAATTGAGGTCTCTTTATACCTTTGCTGTAGGGGTTATAAGGGCCTTAGTTCAATATATTACCCGCAACATCCAGGGCCGGCCCCTGGAGCTACGGCTCATCCAGTTGGACCGGGCAGGATGAAGCTTAGTCCCGTCATGGCTAATGCAGTTATGGGCAAGCGTCTCCAGGATAAGGATGATATGCCTTTTTGGCTTGCCGAGAAATTTGACCAGCTGGAGGCTGTATTTTCTAATACGACTCCTGTGGAGAAACACAGGATTCGGACGATTAGTTTGCAGAAAGACTTGGTGCCCGAAGTGCCTAATTGTGCAACTTGGGGTATGATATTTTCAGCAGTTTATGCTAAGTGCTTTGGCACTCAGTCTATGGCTGTCCTACCCTCCATCATTAAGCGTGTTCAAGATGAACATGGCCCGGGGGCGCTGTTGATTTGGGAATGAGACTCGTTGGAGTGTTTGACATAGTTTCCGATCTCATCCTTTCTAATGTTAAGGGAGATGCTGTAAGCTTCCAGGTGTCTAATGGTTTGCGCGAGGTCCCCGATGCGAGAAACCCCGTCAGTTACCGAAAATTATTACGGCAGCTTATAAGACCATTGGCCGCAATAGTTTGGGTGTTAAGCCTTTTGCTAAAACAGCACAGAAGCAAACACAGGAGCTGAAGTCTAATAAAGACAACTGATCTGATTTTCCAAAGCAGCATTGGAATAAGAATAAGAAACGGGGGAAAAAGCAACAGAAACAGGGGTCCCGTCCTGCTTCACCAATACCCGTGTCTACTGAGCGCACTTATGATTTGCGTGACCGCACTGCTATAAAGTCACCTGATCGTTTTCAGGTTCCTGAACAACGTTCTCCTCGCTCTTTGCAAGAAACATCGGTCTCACCAACCGGTGGAGGAGAAGGCGGAATAGGTCGAGGTGCCCAGCTAAGCCGTGAGCAGCCTTGCAAGGCAGCCGGTAAAGGCAAGCAGGACGACTCTTCATGTCACAGGCCCCAGTTTCAGAAAAAGAAAGTTGCAGCTTTGACAGTGAGGTATGCCACGGATAGTGAGAACACAGCTTCGGAACCTGACGTGGGCGCTGATGCTACTACACAGCGCGGCGGAAATAACCATAGTGCGGGAAGCATTGCGTCCACTTCTGAAGGTGACAGCCACTGACACGTTCATTGTTGTTGAGACAGCTAACACTAGAGTGGCTCCCCTGAAAGACTTTTTGAAATTGTCCTTTTAATTGAAGGTGGCATACAACGCACAATAAAAGGGGTGTTTTGGGAAAATCTTACGACTACCTATGACATTTTGTTAGCGTAAGTAGATTAGCCCCCACCTTTTGTTTTAGCCGCTCCGCAAGGGGAGGAGGTAATCCTCTCTGCTTTCGTGCACACAGTGCCTAAGGAGCAGGCCCTGCATTTTGCTGAAGAATGGGCTAAGTTGCTTGCACCGGCAGTGTACCGTACTCAATGTGTATGGGACAAATTCCCCCACCCCACATGAGATACCATTACGGTCTATGCCACAGCCTCAACCCCAATACCCCATGCGACGTGAAGCGAAGGCTCCCGTGGTGGAAATACTTGAGCAACTGGAATATCAAGGTGTGATTGAAACGTGTATGTCTCCAATGAATAACCCTCTTTTTACTGTGACCAAGCCTGATGGTTTGTACCATTTGGCATTGGATTACCCGCACTTAAACTCCCATTGTCGGACCTGCGCGGTACAGAATGCTCACAGTTCTTCCCTTGTGGATAGTCTTGTGAGTGATAGGTTTAAGACCACACTTGACATATCCAATGGCTTTTTTTTTAACCATAACTTGTCCTCGATTAGTAGTCAATGGACAGCCTTTACCTGTGGAGGTAAACAAAAACAGTTCCGAAGATTGGTTATGGGCTACAAGAATAGTCCTGGCGTCTTTACAGCCCGAATAGTCTCTCTTTTGGAGAGGCTCGACCCTGATGCGTGTTCGTCTGCGGATGACATTTACCTCACAGACGACGAATTGTGGTCGCATCTGTGTCGCGTAGACCACATCATTTGTGCGTTTGCAGACTTCAGTTACAAATGTAACTTTGCAAAATCACACATTGCAGAGTACACAGTGTTGTTCTTGGGCTATAAGCTCAACGACAAAGGTCGAGGTTCGACACCTTACTTCCTGGAGAAATGCACACAGATGCGCGCTCCGACAGCTCTGAAAAAACTACAATCTTTGCTGGGTTTTTCACTTCGGGCATACTTACATTCCCGATTATACCCAGTGTATGAAGCCGTTATATGCCTTGGTACAACCTACTTTTTCCAAATCTTGCTGACTGCCTGAACATTCCGCAATTTTGCGATCTTTGCAGTCTGATCTTCGTGAATCTAGATTCTTGCTGACTCGTGACAACCACACCAACGTGGTCATAAGAATTGTGCCTGGGGTGGTGGATTTCACATACCTGACTTTTAATGAGGGTGACACAGTCCCTATCGCTTACAAGTCACACTTGTACACCTCGGCTGAAATGCATTTTTCCTCTGTACAAAAAGTTTTGACTGGAGTGCAGATGACGATTCTCAAAGAACGTGCACTGTCGCAGGGGAAACGCATGTTGGTTGTTACTCTGTATCCTGCCTTGGAGGCAGTGACGATAGCCAGTGTACCTAATTCGAAAGCTTTGCATCGCCGGTGGATGCAATAGGCCACATCTTTGACATCCCCGGATGTCAACTTCATTTTTGATTCCTCTTTGCAGACTCAAGAGTACTTGCAGTATGAATTTGTTCATCCTGCTCCTCCGACCCTGCGCCCGCTGGAGGAATTCCATTGTATCATATACGCTGATGGATCGGCGCAGCCCGCGACGGAGTCTAAGCATGCATATTCTGCGGCCTGCTCAAATGTGGTTGGTACCATGGTGAATTCAAGTCCGATATCGTGCATACACAGACATTAGGGGACTGTACCGCACAATTGGCAGAGCTTCGTGCTCTGGTGCTTGCACTGGAGTATGCAGATCCTGGTGTGACTACTCATATTCTTTTGGACACTGAATTACTATTGTGATTCCAAAGGTAGCACGATTAAACACAAAATATTTTGGGTTCGAGTGGATGAGCTTAAAGAAAGGCTCCCACTCGTGCTTGTAATTAATACTCTTGGTCACCAACCGAGGGGGTACACGCTGTTGGTAACGATCTCGCTGATGAAGCAGCGAAGACAGCAGTTGCGACATACTTAGCAGCAGCAGTTACATGTTCCAAAAGTAAGAATTATGATGGCATCTTGGCAGCAACTGCCGCAACAGAGAAGGGAGGTAATTACCCGAAAGGTTTCCCTGCTAAATACTCTTATCATTTAAGTCCTGATAAAGTTCCCTATGTGAGAAATAACAACGTTGGTGACAGGTTGATTCCCAACGGGGACCGTAGGCAAGCGATTATAACAGCGGCTCAGGAGGGCATGGCCTTGGCCCATGCCAGAGTGTCGGCTACTGTATCTCTCCTACAACAGTGTTACTGGTGGCGCGGTTTGTACAAACAGACGCTTGATTATGTCCTTCACTGTGATATTTGCCAGCAGATTAAGCCTTCAACTGCAGTGCACACGCCCAAGACACAGTTGTACATATCTAATAAACCACTTGGGTGTGTTTATTTGGATCACTGTGGTCCTTTCTCCTCAGATACTGTGTATAAGTACATCTTAGTTGCAGTTGACTCGAGCACACGCTTTGTTTAGGTGTGGTAGATACAAAAGTAATGGTCAGAGTCTATCGATTCACTATAACATCAAATGTAATACATGCGTTCAGTTGGATGTAAATCAAAAAATGTTACATGCGTAGTGTGCTTATATTTTTTATTTATTATTTTAGCACATTGTTAGATAGGTACCCAATTCCAATCAATGAGTACCTAGTTTTATGAAAAACAAATTATTCAAACAGAAAATTGCATCATTCAATTACTTCATTGGATCATATAAATGCCTGAGGACACAGGTCTCATGTAGATGCAATAATATAGAGCTTCATATGGAAAAAACACAAATAATATCCATATAGTAACATTTCAACGTGCTCAAAGTGATGGAAAGAGGAAGCAGTTAGGTGGGATAGGTGTGATGGGAAGGAAGTGAGGACTGGGTAAAGGTTGTTGTGACCTTAAAGCAATCACAGTGATATAAAATACGCCCTTTACAGTCTATGTTTTGATCTGTAGTTCCAATACACTCATTCACATAGGATCTGTGCTACTCCGTTGATTAGTCCTATGTTTAGAGAATAGGTATCTGCTGGTCTACGTTTCGACCCCCTGGTTAAAGGGTAGGTTGAATCCTCATGCTGGGGTCTTCTTCAGGACAAAAAGAAACTGGAGTGCTTTTTTAGTGGCCGGTTGGTGGCCATTGTTGTAGGACCGTCGTGGGTTCCTTTCTTTCAAGAGATGATCTAGGACATGGAGCTTTCCAATCCGATCATTAGTGGTTCTGGTTATTCAATGGTCCCGAAGGGACCGGCGTTGGTGCGGGTAGGGATCCCGTAACCCACGTGGTTCGTTGGGTTTAGGTCTTCGGCGTATTACTGCATCCTCGCTATACAAGCCGTGTTTAGGTGTGGCCAGCAAGGAGTGCTGATGCCCGCACTGTCATCAGGGATTTGTGTGTCTATGTGGGAATTTTTGCATGTGGTACCTTTCATTCAGACCAGGGTCCAGCGTTCGCCTCAAGGATGCCATGTGTTCATTGGGGGCCCAAGTCAAATTTTCGTCTCCATACAGGCCTGAGGGCAATAGTGTTGTGGAGCGGATGAACCGTGACTTAAAGCAATCCTTGACAGCTAAGGTTTTAGGTACAGGCCGGAACTGGCTAGCCTATCTCTATAGCGTGCAACGTGCACTTAATAATCTCCCTAGAAGGTCTCTGGGTGGGCGGACCCCATATGAAATGCTCTTTGGCATCAAAATGTTTGTTACAGGCCTTGAGGGTCTAGACATGGCGGTGTCTGCTGCATCCTTTAACGTAGATGAACATTGTGATGTTTTACAGAATCTACAAAAGACCAGAGACCGTCTTGCGAAGGAACATTTGACCGCCACATCTGATGCTGCTCTTCAGATTCTGGTAGTTGGCTGGCTACCCCGAGTTGGTGATCTGGCCCGTGAGAAGGTGGAGAACAAGAAGGAGTTCGGCCCCTCATATCGAGCACCAGTTCCTGTAATTGGCGTGCAGGGCACAAGAGCAGTTGCTTTACCTCCACTACCTGGACGCAAGGAGAACAGGTACATCTCCATTGACAATGTCAAATTACACAGAGTGGCCGATACTTCTTAGTATGACACCTGCGGTCTCTTGTCCTGCGATACTGAGAAATTCTGTTTTGGCTCCGGCTAAAGACACGGAACCTGACGTTGCCATCCAGATGCCTACAGTTACAAATCCTTTATTGAATCCACCGGCTGGTGATCCTCTTGATGATACGGAGTACACTTACCCCACAGACTTATCGATGCCCGATTTACAGACCTGTGTGGCTAACCAATCATGTTTTTCATTTGACGGACTCTACCACATCAAAGTCTCCTTCAAAAGTTTCAATTTTTTTTGCTGTTTGGTTTAGAAAACATTTTTTAATTCCTCCTTGGACTTACAGTTGGCTAGTGCTTTTTTCTATTTTTTTATTCATGTCCATTGCTTTTGTGGTGCATTTTTTCCGTCTTGTAAATGGACACTATGTCAAAGAAAGAACTACAATTAGACTAACTGATGGAACTTTGGCACCACACTCTTCATCACACAGAATGAAGAGGGACCAGACTTTTGTGATTATCACTGCTTGGCCTGTCTTAGATGGGTTTGTATGGGTGTAGGAGAGTAGGGTCTGCTTTCCTATGGTCACCCCACTTTTTGCTTTTTGCTTCACTGGTTTTTGACTTAATGTGGCTGTGGGCCTGCTAATCAGACCCACAGCCTGCTGTTCTCTCTCTACATTCACAAGCATGTACTTTAGGTACATCACCAATTGGGTATTGGGTCACCTTATCAGCCCCTGTACAGTGTACTATAGGTACACAGGGCATAGGTGTATCCAAGGCCTACCAGGGGCTGCAGCATATCTTTTGCCACCCCTGGCTGGCTATCCAAACTGACACAACTGGCTGATCACTCAGCTGGGGCAAGGTCGTGTAATCACCCCTTGATTAGATATAGGTATATATGTGTCCAGATATAGGTTTAGATATAGGTATACTATAAGTCACTCCTATGGCAGGCCTTAACAATTCTGGAGGCAGAGTGCTTGGTTTTATGTGAGATGGTGCTCTAGCATGAGCTGAGCCTGTCTGCAGCTTTCAGAACCAAGTCCCTTAGCTGTTCTGGGATATTGCCATACCATATACTCTTAAGTGCATTATGAACCTCGCGGTTCACTGCTAACTTTGGTTTAACTTTATCAAAACATGTTGTGTAAGGTGGCATACGCTTTGGAACACTACCCCCTCGTCAGTCCTGGTGACAGGGGTAGCATTCCACCCTTCTAGAGGGAGAAGACATGTTACTTTGCTTAAACGCGGTTAAATCTAACCAGAGCCTCAGCATCACAAAATAGATGCTGCTGCCACAGACACGAGCCTGGCCTCCCGTTGCTGACCGAAACTCCGGCAGGGGAGGCTTGGACAATAGGTTTCCTATCACAGGGAGGTGTTACACCACCCCAGACAGGAGATAGTGGATTGGGGCAGGGAGGGCTGAAAGAAACTAGACACTGCCTGGGGCGCACAAGGTGTCCCAGGTAAAGCCCAGTTCAAACCGGTGCTGGGGCACTCCAGCCCCAGCTCTGGCGCGAAACTGGACAAAGGGAAAGGGGTGTAACCACCCCCTTCCTGGGTCCCACCCATAGGAGGGACCTAGCAGGTGATCCAGCCCCTTGATTTGGAATAAAGGTAGGAGCTGTGCTAATGCACATCAGATCATCCTGACTGAAACTTTGAAATGAAACTCTGGACCCTTTGACTTCCTACTACTCGTAGAAGACTGCAGAATCGCCCTTGTGGTCAAGGAGTAGCCACCCTGTGCAAGCAGACACCATCAGCGCTCAAAGGATTTCTTTGCCGTTGCTCCCGCCGGAGCTCGAACAACAGAGACCGACAAGACCTGGACTCCCAGACTTCCAACAGCCCGATCCACAGTCCTAGCAAAGCTTAGACCCGTGGAGGCGACGAGAGACGTGGGACCGGCAATCTTGGAAAGCCAGCAAAGTGCTTCCCGTGCAGCTCCTGAGGCACCCTCGAAGCTGTGCATTGGGGTTTGAGAAGCCCCAGCCTCGAGCAGCCTGTGCACCGAAGATCACCTCTCCACACTCACCGAGTGCTGCGTTGGGCCCTTTTGCATTTTCCTGCTCGACGCGTTGTCCGGTCACTTGCCCGTTGGCTAGTGGCCTCTGTGACGACGATCCATCGAAACTACACTGCTGGTCTGGTTGCTCCAGACTGGCCCCAGCTCCCCTGAAAAGGAGCTACCGATTTGACCTTCCCAACCGATCCAGAAGACATCTTCGATTCCTGCGTGGGTTGCATTTGCCAAGGCTTGGTGACTCAGATTCGAGAATCGACACCGCCGACAGCGAGAGCCTTCGTGGGACAGCCCGTGGCTACCTTCTGGACGTTCTTGATCCTTCCTGGTCCACGTGGCAGCGGAGACAAACACCTCGACATCACCTGATCGCAACCCCACATCGCCTGGTTCCTTCCTGGTTCCACGCTGGTCACTGGCTAGTGACCTGAACTCTGTCCCCTCTGCTTTCAGCTACTCTACATCTTCGATCCACCCTTGGATCCAACCGGACTCTTCTCTCCTGGTCGCCTGCAGCATCTTCACCTCCAGGCTCCATAGAGCTCCACGATGAAACCCGACACACTTTGGCACCTATGCACCCGCTTCCTGTGGGTGAGGTAACAAGTTAACTCCGGTGCTCCTATAGTGGTTTACACCTCGAGTGTCCTAGTTTAAAGTGGCAAAGTTCTAGTCCAGTCGGAAGACTCCTAAACCTATAACTTTCTGATTTTTACGCACCATTCACTTGTATGGTAAACGCGGTTGCCTATAGACACTGCACCCGCATCCTGTGGGCCTCCTATGCCCTAACCTTCGTTAGTCCAGTGTTGGCCCAGCAAATCCCAAGGCCCTAGGCCTGTTCATTGTTCGTGACATGGTTCTTATACCACTTTCTTAATATATGGTTTGAGTGGCCACCCGGCCTATCCATAATTGTGCAGCTTATTGTATGTTATACTGTGTTCTTTGTTTAACGTTTGTGCTTCTGTGCTCATAAAGAGTATAGGGGATTATTCTAGAAATGAATACATATATTTTTATAATATACAACTTGTGTGGTGTCCTTTCATTTGGTATTTAAAGGATTGCATATGGTAAAACAGCTGGCTTCACATGCCCTCTAGAGTTTAGCCTAAGACTGCTTTGTCCACGCTACCATTAGGATAGCTGGTCTATAAGGTTGACTTACAACCAATCACCATAAAGGTCATTTGGACTGGTGCAAGGTGCTCACTAGAATTAGTGATCATCATATACCAGGCCAACTTCTCACATTGGTGTGCAGCGGTTGGGATTTGAGCTTGCTGTTGTTTTACCAATTGTAATCTATGACAAATATCATTTGAAAGATCACATCAAGTACCTTAGGTACATATAAACAAAGCTTAACATACTTAAGTTCTACTGAACTTAGTGGTTGTAGACCAAAGGGCTTAGCACACCCTGATTACAACCTCTAGAGAGGTTCAAATAGGTAAATACATAGTGTAGGTAAGTGCACCACTTACACCTCACTAGTCATGCCTGGCACAGGTGAACCATCCAGTTCTCTACCTGTGGGTGACCCTCACAAGGCACCAGCCAGTTATGAAAACCTCAGCTTCAAGGACTTGAGTGCCCTATGCACTGCAAGGGGGCTGAAAAGGGGTCACAACCCCACCATCCCTATCCTCATAGCTATCCTAGAGAAAGCTGATCTTGAGAAGGAGACTGACACAGGTCCTTCAGGAAAGATAGGAGAAGGGACCCCCAGAGAAGATGACACCATTGCTCCAGAGGATGAGGAGGATGAGGACTCAGATGATCAGGGGGATGACCAAGTTCAGGTTAGAAGCTTGAGCAGGGCCAATGTAAGCCTACATGGGGATGGAGAGGTGTCCCACCTCTCCAGACCTAACAGTAGACTTAACCCTGGCAATAGAAGGGTTAGATCTCCTTCCAGGGAATCTAACCAGTCTAATGCCTCCAGGGGATCTCAAATGGGAATGACTTCCACTCAGAGAAGAGAACATGAGGCTAGGGTGAGAGCTGTCCAACTTCAGATTGAGAAAGAAGAGATAGCCCTGGCCCAAGCTAAACTTGCTTTAGCAAGGGAGCAAACATTACGTGGATTAGATTCCACTGGTGGCAGCAGTATCCCTAAGGATAAAGAGAGGTCCAATGATCATAGAAACCTGAGTAAGATTGTGCCCCCTACAGAGATGGGGATGATATCCACAAATGGATAACTGCTCTGGAGAGAGCCTGCATGGTACAGCAGGTTCCCCAAGATCAGTGGGGTGCAATCTTGTGTCTCTCCTTTTCAGAAAAAGGGAGAGACAAGCTCCTCACTGTTAGACCTGAGGATGCTAAAAACTACTCTGTCCTGAAGAGTGCTCTTATTGAGGGTTTTGTCCTAACGACTGAGCAATACAGGTTGTTGTTCAGAGATACCCAAAAAGCTCAGACTCAGGACTGGCCTGATTTTGTTGATTGTGCCACTAAGGCTCTGGAAGGTTGGTTGCTGGGAAGTAAAGTTACAGACTATACAGGATTGTACAATCTAATAATGAGAGAACAGATCCTTAATAATTGCCAGAACCAGTTGTTGCATAAGCACCTGATTGACTCAGATCTGACCTCTCCCCAAGAATTGGGAAAGAAGGCAGACAAATGGGTCAGAACCAGGGTTAAGCAGAAACCCCAGAACCAAGGTGGCGATCAAAAGAAGGCAGACCAGAAGGGTGGAGATCAGAAACAAAAAGACCAGAAGTCTTCTTCAGGCCCCCAAAATACTTCTAATGAGGGGGGGGGGTCCAAAATGGAAAGAAAAAGAAGAAGGCTGAAGGCCCTAAGAAACCTTGGTGCAATTGCTGTAAGTCAGTTTCTCACTGGTTTAGTGAGTGCACTAAGAAAGGTGGAGCCCCTGCCACTGCAGCCCCTAATGCAACTGCACCCCCTAGTACTGTCAGCAGTGGCAGCCCTCAAACTAAAGCAATAGAGGGCTTAACCATGGGTACTTAGATGGAGTCTGGCTTAGTCAGAGTTCCTACTCAGGCAGTCTTGATCTGTGATGGGGACATGGATATGTCCACTACTAGGAGTCCCAGTACTCTGGGCAAGTATAGGCAGACGCCTTTGATTAATGGTAAAGTGGATCAAGCCTACAGGGACACATGTGCCAGTGTCACTATGGTGACACCTAACTTTGTGGACCCTGGACAACTTATACTGGGTGATAATTACCTGGTGACCAATGCAAGCAATGTCACTACTCCCCATAGTATGGCAATTGTTAATTTCTCCTGGGGAGGGGTAACTGGCCTCAAGAGAGTTGTGGTAAGTGCAGACCTCCCAGTTGACTGTCTTTTGGGCAATGATCTAGAGGACTCTATGTGGTCAGAAGTGGAGTACAGGACTCATGCAGAGATGCTAGGTATTTCAGCACATGTCCTTGCTGTGACCAGGTCACAGGCCAAAAAGTGCTTACCTGAACCTGTGCTGGATCTTGGAACAATAGACCAGACACAACCCAAGAGAAAGAACAAGAGGGTAAAGGCAGTGCCTTCCCACTTGCCCCAGGTTGAGGATCAGACCTCACAGGAGGCTGATTCTGTGATCCAAGAGGAGACTGTCCAGGAAGAGCTTGAACCTGATCAGGTTGAGTTTCTGGGGACAGGGGGACCCTCAAGGGCAGATCTGGGGCAGGCTCAGTTAACTTGTCCTTCTCTTGAACCCCTCAGACAGCAGGCTGCTGCTGAGGCTGCTGGGAATGCTCAAGGTACCCATAAAGTGTATTGGGATGATGGGCTCCTTTATTCAGAGGCTAGAGACCCCAAGTCTGGTGCTGCCAGGAGGTTGGTCATACCTCTGCAATTTAGGGGCTTCCTTCTAACCTTGGTACATGATATTCCTCTAGCAGGACACTTAGGCCAGAACAAAACCTGGGACAGGCTGGTCCCTCACTTTCACTGGCCTCACATGTCAGAAGATACCAAGGAGTTTTGTCGCTCCTGTGTCACCTGCCAAACCAGTGGCAAATCAGGTGGCACCACAAAGGCCCCCTCATACCACTACCAGTGGTGGGGGTACCCTTTGAGAGAGTGGGGATAGACATTGTTGGACCAATGGACCCCCACACAGCATCTGGGCACAGATTTATACTGGTGGTAGTGGATCATGCCACCAGGTATCCAGAGGCAATTCCCCTGAGGACTACAACAACACCTGTTGTGGCAAGGGCCCTACTTGGGGTTTTCTCCAGAGTGGGCTTTCCAAAGGAGGTTCTTTCAGACAGAGGTACCAACTACATGTCTGGATATCTAAAAGCAATGTGGAAAGAGTGTGGTGTTAACTACAAGTTCACTACACCCTACCATCCACAGTGTAATGGGCTTGTTGAAAGATTTAACAAGATCCTAAAAGGGATGATAAAAGGGTTACCTGAAAAGCTTAGGCGAAGATGGGACATCCTTTTACCCTGCCTTCTCTTTGCTTACAGAGAGGTCCCACAAAAGGGTGTTGGCTACAGCCCTTTTGAGCTTTTGTTTGGACATCCTGTAAGAGGTCCCTTGTTTCTTGTGAAGGAAGGATGGGAGTTACCTCTCAAAAAGCCTAAACTTGACATAGTGGACTATGTACTTGGTCTCCGCTCCAGGATGGCTGAATACATGGAGAAAGCTTCCAAAAACCTTGAGGCCAGCCAAGAACTTCAAAAAGCCTGGCATGACCAAAAGGCTGTGCTGACTGAGTACCAGCCAGGACAGAAGGTGTGGGTGTTGGAGCCAGTGGCCCCAGCAGCTCTCCAAGACAAATGGTCTGGACCCCACACCATCATTGAGAAAAAGGGAGAGGTCACCTACTTGGTGGACCTTGGCACCTCTAGGAGGCCCCACAGGGTGCTCCATGTCAACAGGTAGAAAGCATTTGTGGACAGGGCAGACATGAGCTTGCTCGTGGCTACAGATGGGGAACAGGAGGAAGAGAGTGACCCTCTCCCAGACTTGTTGTCCCAAAACCCTGATGATGGTTCAGTGGATAGAGTGGCCTTGTCAGGAAACCTCACTGACCAGCAGAATGGGACTGCAGACAGGTTCTGCAGGCCTATAGACACATGTTTTCACTTACACCTAGTCAGACTAACTGGTGCACCCATGAGGTGGACACTGGTGACAGTCTGCATGTAAAGAGTAAGATCTACAGGCAACCTGACCATGTCAGGGATTGTATAAAGACTGAGGTGCAGAAGATGCTTGAACTTGGAGTTATTGAACCATCAGAGAGCCCCTGGGCCAGCCCAGTAGTCCTTGTGCCAAAACCTCATACCCAAGATGGTAAGAGAGAAATGAGGTTTTGTGTGGACTATAGAGGTCTCAATGCTGTCACTAGGACAGATGCTATTTCAAGGGCAGATGAGCTCATTGATAGATTGGCTTCTGCCAAATTTCTGAGCACGTTTGACTTGACAGCTGGTTATTGGCAAATCAGGTTAGCTGAGGAGTCCAAGGCCAAAACAGCATTCTCAACCCCTGGAGGTCATTATCAATATGTGGTAATGCCCTTTGGCTTGAAGAATGCACCTGCCACTTTCCAAAGGTTGGTGAACCAAGTCCTTTCTGGTTTGGATGACTTTTGTGCAGCTTATCTTGATGATATTGCTGTCTTCAGCTCCACCTGGGAGGATCACCTGATCCACCTGAAGAAGGTTTTAGAGGCCCTGCAAAAGGCAGGCCTAACTATCAAGGCCACAAAGTGCCAGATAGGGCAGAGCAAGGTTGTGTACCTGGGCCACCTGGTAGGTGGGGGTCAGGTTCAACCACTGGAGAGCAAGATCCAGGCCATATAGCACTGGGCTCCTCCAACCACCCAGACACAGGTCAGAGCTTTCTTGGGCCTGTCTGGGTACTACAGGAAATTTGTAAAGAACATTGGGCCCATTGTGACACCATTAAATAATCTGACATCCAAGAAGATGCCAAAAAAGGTTCAGTGGACAGTTAGCTGTCAAAAGGCATTTGATGACCTGAAGAAGGCCATGTGCTCTGCACCTTTCCTAAAGAGTCCTGACTACTCCAAAGAGTTCTTTGTCCAAACAGATGCTTCTGAGCTGGGGGTGGGAGCTGTGCTTTCACAACTTAATGTAGATGGTCAAGACCAGCCATTGCTTTCATAAGCAGAAGGCTGACCCCTAGAAAGAAACGTTGGCCAGCCATTGAGAGGGAGGCCTTTGCTTTGGTTTGGGCCCTGAAGAAGTTGAGACCATACTTGTTTGATACTCACTTCAGAATTCAGACAGACCATAAGCCCCTCTTGTGGCTAAATCAGATGAAGGGTGAGAATCCCAAACTGCTCAGGTGGTCCATTTCCCTACAGGGGATGGACTTTACAGTGGAAAACCAAAGGAAATGATGGACGGAGCGTTGACAATACAAGTACTCACCCCCAGTCAACTGATCTGGGTTTAATCTATCACCGTTCTTTAGCCCACTCTGCCACCCCAGTTCAGACATGGCCATATGCAAATCAGTCTGACCCTGTGCCTCATGGGAACAGTCCAGCCCGAACTGCCAAGCCATGCCTTCCCTGGACCGGAAACAAGCTACCGAGGACCGGTTTCTGGCATTTCAGCCGTCTTCAGCCCGGCTTGCTTGAATCCAGTGGCAAAGTGAGCAAGGGACTCACGTCTGAGCATACCCTGCCACACTTATGGCGGCCAAAAGCTGTACAAAAGGGGGTGGTGATGGACGCGATTGTGAAGAGTCGCGCATTGACTCCCCGCACTACGGGGACGTTTTGCTGTAGAAATTTTCTACATTTCTTACGTCGATACATGCCATTAGGATACATTCCTATCCACGTTACCCGAAGAGCCCAACACTAATAAATTTCTAATATAGAATCTTTGCCACGCACTTGTTGGAGAAGATTACTTCCGAATTTACAAGGTTTCTTATAACCCGGTCTCGAGCGGAGCCGGGTCGGAATTATCACCGGCAACGCGACCTGTGGTTATATATCTACTTCCTTCAGCCCTGAGGAGTCGCGGAAACTGTGTTTTCATGCGACGAAACACATGTCGGCTGGCTTTTCCATGAACAGAAAATAAAAAAAGAAGAATCCTCCGTCTGTGATCATTGAACTTTATGTCCATTGAGACATCTTTTTTGCTTGAACTTTACTAAAGTGTGCAGTAGGTTTTGCCTTTAATGTACTTTAGGTACATCACCAATTGGGTATTGGGCCACCTTATCAGCCCCTGTACAGTGTACTATAGGTACCCAGGGCATAGGTGTATCCAAGGCCTACCAGGGGCTGCAGCATATCTTTTGCCACCCCTGGCTGGCTATCCAAACTGACACAACTGGCTGATCACTCACCTGGGGCAAGGTTGTGTAATCACCCCTTGCTTAGCTATAGTATACCTATATCTAAACCTATATCTGGACACATATATACCTATAAGTCACTCCTATGGCAGGCCTTAACAATCCTGGAGGCAGAGTGCTTGGTATTATGTGAGATGGTGCTCTAGCATGAGCTGAGCCTGTCTGCAGCTTTCGGAACCAACTCCCCTTAGCTGTTCTGGGATATAGCCATACCATACCCATGCCATACCCTCCATGGGACAGAAATGGCCCTGGTCGCAGTGAAGGAGGAGGCAAGAAGGATCTTGGACAACGGTGGGTCGAAGGCCATTGTTCTCCTCGACCTTAGTGCCGCTTTAGACACTGTGAACCATAACATCCTTCTCCACCGTCTTAGCAGGATAGGCATATCGGGAACGACAATCACCTGGTTGAGATCCTTTCTCACCGACCGCTCGTTCCAGGTATTCGAGAAAGAATACACCTCCCCCATAAGCATGGGCGAATTTTGCGAATCTCGCGTTCGCGAATTTTGCGGATTTGCGAACTTGCAATCCGCAAAATCCGCGAATTCCCGCGAATTTTTTTTTTTTGTGTGTTCGCGCGTGTTTCTGCCAGTTTGCAAGGGTTTTTACAATTTCGCAATTTGCGAACTTACCTGTCGGGTCGCAAGTTTTGCGAACTTGTTGTTTCTACGTGTCCAGCCTGTTTGGGACACTCTTCTTCATCACTGCCACTCTCTGTCACCACTGCCACTCTCTGACTACTCATGCCACCCTCTGGCCCACCCATGCCACCCACTGTTTCATCACCACACCCTCTGGTTGTCCAGTGTACATTATTTTCGGCAAAGCAAAGCACACCTTCCCTGCCTCAAGTGACCTGAATTAATTTGGGGCTGATTAATGTGTCACAGAATATTTTTTTAGCTGGCACCTGCTTCCTTAGTGCTTCCTGATTAGTGATCTTTTGCACTTGCTAAGTGCTTTCATTGTTGCAAAATTAGTTACAACACCTGCCCTGCCCCAACTGACAATAATGAATTAGGGGCTGATTAATGAATTTTAACTTCCAGCCTGGCTCCTGCTTGTCTCCCTTAGCTGTAATTCAGGACCTTTGTGGCATATGTGTAACTATTCTGAGGTTCAGAGCAGGGTCACATAATAGTTGCAACTGGCACCTGAACTCTGGAGGGGCCCCTCAGGAAGCACTACAGGAAATGGCTACTAATGATGAGCCTGAACTTTTGAACCTGGTAAGTAGTTTCAGTTTTGCTAAGATCGTATTTCTGCAATTTAGCACTTACTCGCGGGGTGCGAAGTTGTACTGGCAAGCCGCGAACTCACGCGAACAGTGCGAGCAAGCCATAAAATCCGCTGCTCGCGGATTTGCGGATTTTGCGGGAGATTCGCGGATCTCGCAGATTGCGAATTTACCGAAAATCCGCAAAATCCGCGAGCGAAACGGATTTTCCGCCCATCCCCCAGCAGACCCCTGAACTGTGGGGTGCCCCAGGGCTCATCCCTAAGCCCCACCCTTTTTAATGTTTACTTAAGCCCACTGGCTGAGGTCGTCCGCCCCTTTGGAGTGAAAATTATCACCTATGTGGACGACACGCAGCTAGTGGTAGCTCTGGACCCCCCCATTCAATTCTCACCATAGCTTACACAAATGTCTGGAAGCATTCGCCGCATGGATGACTGCATCCTGCCTAAAACTAAATGGGGAGAAAACAGAGATTATGCTCTTGGGAAATACCATCGACAAGCCTATTGACTTAATCTGGTGCCTCTGCCTAGGCTGTCCCCCCTACCCAAAGAACAAATCAAAAGCCTCGGCATATGGCTGGACAGAGCACTCAATTTTAATCATCAGGCAACTAAGCTATCTGCCATCTGTTTCGGGCTCCTGAGGCTACTACGCAAGATTCTTCCCCTCCTCACTTTCCACTCAAGACGGATCATGGTACAAGGGCTTATCCTATCTCGCCTGGACTGCGGGAATGCCCTATACCTTAGGGCTCCACAGTCCACACTAAAGAAACTCCAAACTATCGAAAACTGTGCCGCCAGGACCCTTCTCGAGATCCCCCGACGAGTCTCAGTCAAAGCCCCACTAAAAGACCTCCACTGGCTCCCTGTAAAATCTAGGATTGAATTTAAGGCCATGTGCATCGCCCACCGGTCCTATTGGGGAACGAGCCCTCTATTAACCGTCCACTTGTTAACGCCTAACACCCCAATAGACACCTCAGATCTGGGGCCTCCTACCTCACCACAAGGCCTTGAATCAAGAAAGCGAGGTGTGGAGGCCGCTCACTCTCCTACAACCTGGCCAAGATCTGGAACACGCTCCCCCTCGCAATCAGATCAGAGCCCACATTGCTGACATTCCGAAAGCTCCTTAAAACCTGGCTTTTTAATAAACCGGTATAAGTTCCAGCAACTCTGCCTTAGCCCAAACCTCTGCAGCGCTGGGATGCCTCAGGGTAGCCATCGCGCTATATAAATTATCTTTTCATTTCATTTCATATACTCTTAAGTGCATTATGAACCTCGCGGTTCACTGCTAACTTTGGTTTGGCTTTATCAAAACATGTCGTGTAAGGTGTCATACGCTTTGGAATACTACCCCCTCGCCAGTCCTGGCAACGGGGGTAGCATTTCACCCTTCTAGAGGGAGAAGACTTGTTACTTTGCTTAAACACGGTTAAATCTATCCAGAGCCTCAGCATCACAAAATGGATGCTGCTGCCACAGACACGAGTCTGGCCTCCTGCTGCTGACCGAAACTCCGGCAGGGGAGGCTTGGACAATAGGTTTCCTGTCACAGGGCGGTGTTACACCACCCCAGGCAGGAGATAGTGGATTGGGGCAGGGAGGGCTGAAAGAAACTAGACACTGCCTGGGGCGCACAAGGTGTTCCAGGCAAAGCCCAGTTCAAACCGGTGCTGGGGCACTCCAGCCCCAGCTCTGGCGCGAAACTGGACAAAGGGAAAGAGGTGTAACCACCCCCTTCCTGGGTCCCACCCATAGGAGGGACCTAGCAGGTGATCCAGCCCCTTGATTTGGAATAAAGGTAGGAGCTACGCTAATGCACATCAGATCATCCTGACTGAAACTTTGAAACAAAACTCTGTACCCTTCGACATCCTACTTGTAGAAGACTGAAGAATCTCCCTTGTGGTCAAGGAGTGGCCACCCTGTGCAAGCAGGCACCATCAGCGCTCAAAGGATTTCTTTGCCGTTGCTCTCGCTGGAGCTCGAAAGACAGAGACTGACAAGACCTGGACTCCCAGACTTCCAACAGCCCGATCCACAGTCATAGCAAAGCTTAGACCCGTGGAGGCGACGAGAGACCGACCATCTTGGAAAGCCAGCGAAGTGCTTCCCGTGCAGCTCCCGAGGCACCCTCGAAGCTGTGCATTGAGGTTTGAGAAGCCCCGAGCAGCCTGTGCACCGAAGATTACCTCTCACACTCACCCAGTGCTGCGTGAGGCCCTTTTGCATTTTCCTGCTCGACGCGTTGTCCGGTCACTTGCCCGTTGGCTAGTGGCCTCTGTGACGACAATCCATCGAAACTACACTGCTGGTCTGGTTGCTCCAGACTGGCCCCTGTTCCCCTGAAAAGGAGCTACCGATCTGACCTTCCCGGTCCGATCCTCGATTCCTGCGTGGGTTGCATTTGCCAAGGCTTGGTGACTCCGATTCGAGAACCGACACTGCCGACAGCAAGAGCCTTCGTGGGACAGCCCATGACTACCTTCTGGACGTCCTCGATCCTTCCTGGTCCACGTGGCAGCGGAGACCAACACCTCGACATCACCTGATCGCAACCAGACATCGCCTGGTTCCTTCCTGGTTCCACGCTGGTCACTGGCTAGTGACCTGAACCCTGTCCCCTCTGCTTTCAGCTACTCTACATCTTCCATCCACCCTTGGATCCAACCGGACTCTTCTCTCCTGGCCGCCTGCAGCATCTTCACCTCCAGGCTCCATAGAACTCCACGACGAAAGCAGACACACTTTGGCACCTATGCATCTGCTTCCTGTGGGTGAGGTAACGAGTTAACTCCGGTGCTCCTATAGTGGTTTACACCTCTAGTGTCCTAGTTTAAAGTGGCTAAGTTCTAGTCCAGTCGGAAGACTCCTAAACCTATAACTTTCTGATTTTTACGCACCATTGACTTGTATGGTAAACGCGGTTGCCTATAGACACTGCACCCGCATCCTGTGGGCCTCCTATGTCCTAACTTTCGTTAGTCCAGTGTAGGCCCAGTGATTCCCAAGGCCCTAGGCCTGTTCATTGTTCGCTACGTGGTTCTTATGCCACTTTCTTAATATATGGTTTGAGTGGCCACCCGGCCTATCCATAATTGTGCAGCTTATTGTATGTTATACTGTGTTCATTGTTTAACGCTTGTGCTTCTGTGCTCATAAAGAGTATAGGGGATTATTCTAGAAATAAATACATATATTTTTATAATATACAACTTGTGTGGTGTCCTTTCATTTGGTATTTAAAGGATTGCATATGGCAAAACAGCTGGCTTTACATGCCCTCTAGAGTTTAGCCTAAGACTGCTTTGTCCACGCTACCATTAGGATAGCTGGTCTATAAGGTTGACTTACAACCAATCACCATACGGGTCGTTTGGACTGGTGCAAGGTGCTCACTAGAATAAGTTATCATCATATACCAGGCCAACCTCTCACAATGGGATGTTGTAAAATTTCAGATACATGGTCCCACAGAGGTTATTAATGTCCCCAATGTAGTACATGTTTCAATGGGGGATGTGGTTAAACAAAATATACGCTCGGATGATTGGGATGTACAATCCGTAGAGGCTCTGTTTTCTGATTTGAAATACTATGCTGCCTTTGATGCTGAAGATTTGTACTCAGATTCTGCAAATTATGCTGACTTGTTTTGTTACCAACATTATGGCAATCATTTTCTGCACAAAGCGAACACATTTAGGAATGTGGTTTATTTCACACAATGGGAACATTGTCCCAGCCCCTGTTGATGGCAACTCCAAAACTCTTTTGAGGAAGTTTACTTATTTTACTGATGTTAATCGGTCCAATCCTGGTGCATTTTATTTTAAGATGACTGAAAAGTCCTCTTCCAAAGTTAGACTTACCCACACTAAATTATTATATTCGAAGGCCTTTATTGGCTAATTGACTATTAGAGGCTATGTGCTGCGGAAGGATACTATTGATCTTAAATCTGTTTGGGGTTCTAAAAGTTGGCAAGTGCAAGGCACTGAGGCTTTGCATCGTGCATGTCTCATCCCGAACCATATGTTGTTTCCGAATTTGACTATTTCACAAACCACCTGCTTCAGATTGGCTACATCTAAAAAATGAAATGCTCCTTCTGTTCCTGATTTGGGAGAATACGCCAAATAGGACAATCACACCAGTAGATCCCTTAGTGATTTACAGACTCTGTTGCAAAATTCTTCCCTTAACATTTCCAGTTTGGATCTCCAAGGCTGGTTATTATGGCAAAAAAGTGCAGATTCATGGCTGGGTTTGTCCCAGGCAGAGCGACGTCACACAACCTTCGCACCTTCTTCTCAGTCTATGATTCTGTCCATGAAGACTTGCCAATGGCAGCCATCTTCCTAGACGCCACTAAGGCGTTTGACTCGCTAGAGTGGGATTATGTATTCCGGGTGCTTGAGCGTAGGGGCTTCCCTATAATTTTATCTCCTGGATCAGATTGCTGTATACACGTCCTGTGGCCAGAGTACTTATTAACGGGCAGCTATCCCCAGAATTCCCTGTCTCCAGGGGGACTAGGCAGGGTTGCCCCCTATCCCCGCTCCTGTTTGCTATAGCCACGGAACCCCACGCTGCTAAACTACGTCAACATCATCAGGATCGTGCATTGCGGTGCTTTCAAAGGCAAATCCTCATATCCATGTATGCGGATGATATCACACTCTATATTCGCTACCCGGACGAGAATCTACACCCCATACTCAGAGAGTTCGTCCGGTTTGGGACCCTCTCTGGAGTGCAGATTAACTGGAACAAATCATGCATTTTTCCACTTACTGCCTCGACTCGGAACTTTCCATTGGAATATCCTCTTGCCTGGTGCGAGGGAGATTTAAAATACCTGGGTATACATATAGAAAAGGACAGGGAGGCGCTTATTCGTGCCAATTACGGCACAGTGCTGGATAAAATCAGTGATAACATTTCCCGGTGGATAACCCTCCCCCTTTCCATGGCCGGGAGGGCCTCACTAGTTAAAATGGTGATACTCCCTCGACTTTTATACCTATTCCTGAATATACCATTTCATCCCGGAACATATTTTTTTAAGCAGCTGCGCTCGGAATTGCTCCGGCTAATCTGGGGTGGGAAAACGCCCAGGCTTAAATGGGAGGTCCTTACCAGACCCTACGCCCAGGGTGGTTTTGGGGTTCCCGATTTCGAGCTCTATTACCGAGCTGCCCAGGCCCACTTCGCTTATTTCTGGGTACGGCAACCTAGATACATGCCCCAGCTGGCGGCAGAACACTGGCTAGCGCACCCGACACCGATTGAAGGAGCACTTTACTCCCCAGTGGAGGGTAGAGACAAGACCCCAAACACGGTCCTCAGCACAGTGACGGCATGGAATTATATTAGTTTGAAGCTTGATTTGCGGCTGATGTACGCCCCTCTACTGCCCTTGACCTACCACCCACAGTTACCACTACTACAAGAAGCTGGCTTTCAAAGGTTATTAACAAAAATCCATGTTCGAACATGGGGAGATCTGTATAGAGACAGCACTTTCCGTACCAAAGACCAACTCTATGAGGGACTACACCCAACGCCGCTAGAGGTCTTTTACTATATACGACTCCGACGTGGGTTGCAGGCAATTACACCAGACTTCCCGCACGAACCTCCTGTACTACTCCCTTTACAACACATACTTCAACTCGATAACCCCAACAAGCTTGTGTCCACGCTCTATAGGACGATCCGTATCAATGTGGAATACGCTGAGTTGCCTGCTAGGGAACGGTGGGATAAGGAACTGGCCGTGCCCCTTACTGATAAACAATGGACATTTTGCTTGCAGCAAACGGAACGCATTTCATCCAGCAGCAGATACAGGATCATTCACTATAAATTCATTCACAGATTATATTATACTCCTGCGCGTCTGCACAGATTCCAGCTGCGGGCCACTGACACTTGTGACAGATGCGGGGCTCAGGGGGCTGATTTCCTGCACCTAGCGTGGGGTTGTGAGCAGGTATACCACTATCGGGATCAGGTCTTTCAGGCACTCTCCAAGATGATAAATATGACAGTGGAGCCGTCTCCGGTGTTGGCTCTGCTGGGCTATGTCGAACCACTCCAGGCAGCCCACTGCAAATATGTGGCGATGGCCCTGCTATTGGCCAAGCGTAGAGTAGCCTGCAGGTGGGGTAGGGGAAGGGCACCCAAATTTAAGGAGTGGATACGGGACTTGGTGTACTGCCAAGAACAATTACACACATACTCTGAACTGTTGCCCCCCACCTCCAGGCCCACTGACATATGGGCCCCACTGCACTGCTATTTGATAACGGAATCTCCGATGGCGGAGGATGATTAAGGCTTGATTGCTGAGACGTTGATCTGATGTTTACTGCACTGGGGGGGGATGTGGGGATGTATCAAACTGCTGTGAGATCCGCTACTGCTGTCATAGAACCCCCCCCCCCGCACTGGTGACCCCCTTCAGTTCCCCACTTGTCGCGCTACCTTGGTGGGTGGCGATATGGTACCTGCGGCCCTCTGCCTTAGCCGTCTGGACTCCGCTGGTCAGCTCATGCGATTTGTTGTCTTAGTAAGACCTACTTGAGAGCCTCACTCCATGTATTGCACGGTATCATTTTGCTTCTCCCTTTCTCTCTCTTATTTCATGTTGACTATGGATGAAATCGCGCCATCCGGCTGGCGCACATGCCTCTCCCTCTATGTGACTAGGTTATTGCACATGTTTGAGTTTCCATTAAAAAAAAAAAATTGTAAAAAATGTAAGACGAATTGATATGCTTATAATACGTTTGTGCTCGTCAATGAGTTGATGTGCTATCTATACAGACATGATTATGCTGCCTTGTGATTGTATATACTTCTCCTGCTGATTTACACCGATTGCGGCCGGCCTCCGGGTTGTAGGCATCACGCTGTGTATCCTTGACAGTACGCAATAAACGTCTTGCACCAAAAAAAAAAAAAAAAAGTGCAGATTCATGCCAGCATCGTTTCCTGGGTTTGGCCCCAGGCTATACACAGGTTCGGGGAGATCCAAGTTTTGAGGGTGACCATTCTGTCACTACCTATTCAGTAGGCAAGCTATGCCAAAACTGTATCAAACACTCCATTTTAGCGTCAGTTAAGCTTCATTTATCTAAATTGACTGGCGATGTTGATTTGAATGACTTTGTGAAAGGTCCTGCAACAGGCAGATCTAAAAGATGGGTTTACGCTATTTACAACGAAGTTTTGAAATTGTCCCAAATTGAAGCTGCTTCTCGGTTAAGGGCTATTGATCAAGCTAATTTAGAAAAAGTGCTTGCAGTTGTAGATAATAGCATTAACACACTTTCTCCCCGAATTTACACATTAGATAATATTGTTTCTCCTGTCGTTGATATTGTGCAAGATGATGTCTCAGTTTTGTACCATGGTCAAAATCAGTTGCAGTCTATTATGCAGTTTGCATGGACTTTACAAACGTTGAAGGCTGGGAAAGTGCCTTGGGACTATATGTACACCTCTTCGTTGTTTTTACCATTTAATCTGACGGTTAATAATTTATGTCAATGAAAGATGCAACATTTTCTCTATTGCATGTTGAAAAGTTCAAGTTCAAGTTCAGGAATTTGTATAGCGCACTACTCACCCAGAGGGTCTCAAGGCGCTTGGGGGGAGGGGGTGCATTCATTATCGAATAGCCAGGTTTTAAGTTCCTTCCTGAAGGAAATGTGGTTCTGGGTGAGGCGGAGGTGAGTGGGGAGAGAATTCCAGCCGCCAAGTAGGAGAAAGATCTTCCTCCCATGGTGGATCTGTGGATGCGCGGAACTGCGGCGAGGGCTTGATTGGAGGATCTTAGTTGGCGGGTCGGTGTGTAGAAGGACAGTCGTGTGTTGAGGCATTCGGGTCCTAGTTTGTAGAGGGCCTTGTGTGCGTGGGTGAGGAGACGGAACGTTATTCTCTTGTTGACGGAAAGCCAGTGGAGGTCTTTCAGGTGACCGGTAATGTGAGCTTGGCGCGGGATGTCCAATATGAGTCTGGCTGATGCGTTTTGGATGCGTTGGAGTTTTTTCTGTAATTTGGATGTGGTTCCGGCGTAGAGGGTGTTTCCATAGTCCAGTCGGCTAGTGACCAGAGCGTGGGTGACAGTCTTTCTTGTTTCGGTGGGGATCCAACGAAAGATTTTTTTGAGCATACGAAGCACGTTAAAGCAGGAGGATGAGACGGCGTTGACTTGTCTGGTCATCGAGAGGGAGGAGTCTAGGATGAAGCCTAGGTTACGTGCGTGGTCTGTGGGTATGGGTGCCGTGCCCAGGGCCGATGGCCACCATGAGTCGTCCCAGGCAGAGGGGGATGATCCTAGGATGAGGACTTCCGTTTTGTCTGAGTTAAGTTTTAGGCGGCTGTTTTTCATCCATTCGGCTACTTCTTTCATGCCTTCATGAAGATTGGTTTTGGCGGTGTTAGGGTCTTTGGTAAGGGAAAGGATCAGCTGGGTGTCGTCAGCGTAAGAGATGATGTTGAGGTTGTGTTGTTGCGCGATGGATTCGAGGGGACTCATGTAAACGTTGAAGAGGGTGGGACTGAGTGATGATCCTTGTGGTACTCCGCAGATGACTTCGGTGGCCTCTGATTTGAATGGGGGGAGTCGGACTCTGAGTTCTCTTGGCGAGGAACAAGATGATCCAGTCCAAGGCTTTTCCTTGTATGCCGATGTTGCTGAGGCGTTGTATGAGGGTGCTATGACATACTGTGTCGAAGGCGGCGGAGAGGTCGAGTAGGATGAGGGCAACTGTTTCTCCGTTGTCCAGTAGTGTTCGGATGTCGTCTGTCGCTGCAATAAGGGTGGTTTCGGTGCTGTGTTTGGCCCGAAAGCCGGACTGTGAGGAGTAGAGGGAGTTGTTGGATTCAAGGAAGGTGGCGAGCTGTCTATTGACGGCATTCTCAATGACTTTGGCAGGGAATGGGAGGAGGGAGATGGGGCAGTAGTTCTTAAGTTCAGAGGGGTCTGCTGTGGGTTTTCTCAGAAGGGCGCTGAGTTTGGCATGCTTCCAGCTTTCCGGGAAGGTAGCGGAGTTGAAGGAACAGTTGATGACATCGCGGAGATGGGGTGCGATGATGGAGTCTGCTTTGTTGAAGATGTGGTGGGGACAGGGGTCGGTTGGCGAGCCTGAATGGATGGAGTTCATTAGGCGGATGGTGTCTTCAGTGGTGATTGGGTTCCAGGCGTTAAGGATGTTAGAGGGCGGTTTAGGTTCGGAGGTGGGTGGAGTGCACTGTTCTCTGGAGATGTTTTCAAAGCTGTTATGTATGTCGGCGATTTTGTTGTAGAAGAAAGAGGATAACGAGTCGCAGAGTTCTTGGGAGGGAGTAATGTCGTTTGAGGCTGTAGTGGGGTTGGTAAATTCTTTGACAATGTTGAATAGTTCTTTGCTGTTTTGGGCTTTGTTGTCGAGTCGATCCTTGAATGCTGACTTCTTGGTGGATCGGATCAGTTGGTGGTGTTTGCGGGTGGCTGTCTTGAAGGTGGTTAGGTTGTCAGTGGTTGGGTTTTTTCTCCATGTTTTCTCGAGAGTACGGCATCGTTTCTTGGATTTCTTAAGGTCCTCGTTGAACCAGGGGGCCTTTTTGCTACCCTGTTTGGTTTGGTGGTTTTTCAAGGGTGCTAGTTCGTCAGCGCTGTGAGTGATCCATTGTTTGAGTTTGGTGGCCGCTTGGTTTGGGTCCGATGAGAAGTTAGAACCTTTGCCGTTTTCTGTGGCTGAAACAAATTCTGCAGTTTGGCTTATTCATGGATTAATAACGCTACCTTTTCCACTGTTTAAATTTGAAGCATGCATGAAACATTATGCCATAGATAGATATGAACCATTAGGTAGCGCATATCTGCGCATATGCTAGCGACATCTGGCTTTCCATTACATCGAACGCTTGGGATCTAATGTTCCTCACTGAAACATGGAGGAAAGAAGCCTCTAATCCAGATATTGCGATAGCAGTCCCCCCTGACTATGAGTTTGCCGGGCTAAATAGACCCGGTAGCAAGACTGGGGGAAGAATAGCTATCATCCTTAGATCCCACTGGAAAATCTCATACAGAAAACTAGATAATCTGGGACCTATTGAAGCTATGTACTTAAGCATCTTTGAGGCCTCTCTCCTTATCTGCACTGGGGTGCTAATTTACAATCCGCCCAACACCCCTCCCATCCATATTACGGATCTAATTACAACGTTGGCTGACCTTTCTTTAAAACACCCCCACTTTACGGTCCTTGGGGACTTTAATCTTCATGTAGATGACAGCAACTGTGCAAAGGCATGCTCCCTAGTAGTGTAGTGTAGTTCCTATTTTCCCTATAGGCCCTGCGCAATAGAATAACAAACAGCAGTGTAGACGTAGGACTGAGGTCTTCTAGGTCTCTACTGACTATGTTAGACTTAATTTCGGTTTGCGCCAGCTAGCTCAGAGGTCACTGGAAACTTTCTTGACTGAATAGGAAGTGATCAGCTTCCCTGGCTCAGACAAGAAGGGATTCAGCTTCCGACAACCGCATAAACATGACAACTTTGCTCCCCAGAATAAGAGTCAATCTCTAGAGTCGTGTGAAACAATAGACAGCTATTTCAGTCAGTTGTGCAGATTTAATTTCACCAGGGTGCAGAGAATAGAGAGACGGGCGTTTTCAATAAAAGGTATTATTTATTGAGCAGTCTTCTTTCTCATGCAAGAGAAATGAATTGCCACAATCGCAAGACTTGTTATAACAAAAAGTGCGTACAGTAAAAGGAGTATTACAAAATAATACTGTAAAAGCATTGATATGGTTTCTTAGCCATAAGATAGTTAAAATGAATAAAATATATACATTCATATATACATTGGCTAACAACCTCAACTGGTGCTTCTAACTACGCCTACCCCGGTGTACCTAACCTAAGCCTAATACGCGGGAGGGAGTAAGTAAGTAGCAGTTTAAGTTAAGTTGGTTTTGCCAAGAGTTTGATTCAAGAATTCTCTCTAAGGGTTTCGTCAGCACCGTACCTCTGGAATAGAATGTAGGAGGTCTGGTATCTCCCTCTCAGGAACCGATATCCCAGTCACCCGCAAGGGTAGGCTGGAAACTCCGGAGCTGGATTTTCTCGGCAGGATAAAAGACAGCGTCTTTCTCAGCGCGTCAAAAAGGAGGGGCAGCATCCGTGGGCTTCTCGCGTCTGCTGGGCTTTCTGCAAGGGGACAGCTGTTCTGCTCCAGTATTCACCACCACCGTGTGTTTGCTTAAGGCAACGTTGGTATATTTATACCTGAAAGGTGCGGAGTTTGACGTAAGTTTTGGACATAAGACGTCAATAAAGATGTCACTAAGAACTGGTCGTTCTTACAGTGCTCGCAGGAGTTCTATTACTAATCAAAACAAAGCAAGCGGGGCTTTCCCAGGTTGCTGGGGGTTTGGTGTGTCGAAAGAACTCAGTGTGTTCTCTAGGAATCTAAGGAAGTGGCTTCTGCTGTGTCATGGACTGCAGAGGCGAGTTACTGAAATATGGCTCTGATTATTATGCCATTATAGGGATATTTATTGATTATAGCCGTATAGGGGCATAAGGTCACAATATTGATCGGGTTCCTAGATAAAACACATCAGTAGAGACTATGGCGGGCATTAATCTTTTTCAGAAAGTTGTGGGCCCACACACACTGCTGGTCACACTTTGGACCTTATCTTCACAAACCTACCCGTCCTCTCCACCCTCGCCCCTGCCCCGGTGACATGGTTGGACCATTTCATTATTCCTTTTAAAATCAATTCTCCTCCTGCCTCGACCCCCACCTGCAGGACAGAGAAGGTCGGAAGAAAGTGGTTCAAAGTAACGCTGGAAACTATGGAGCCGGCAATTGCCGAGCTCAGTTGGCAACCCTCCACAAATATAAATGAGGACGTAGTAAATCTGAATCAATGCCTCACTACGGCCATCGATAGCATTGCTCCCCTCACTGTTCTCTCCTCAGCCAGAACCAAACCTTCTGCACCTTAGTTCTCCCAGCTGCTAAGGGAAGAAAAAAGCAAATGTAAAAGGCTAGAATGCCTGTGGCGCTGCACCTACGACCTAGCGGCTAAAACAAATTACAGAATGGCGCTAAAAAAATGTCATACAACTAAACAAAGTGTCATGAAAGAATATTTCGCCAACAAAATTCATCAGCAGACAATTCTGCCAAGGCGCTCTTTCAAATTGTGAAAGATTTCACTAAACCTGCGGCCCTCTCCCTCACGACAGAGCCCTGTAAAGAACTCTGTGATGGACTGTCGGATTTTTTCCACGAGAAAATGTATCTCATCTATGCTTCTTTTAATGTAGCGAATAGACTAGACACAGAGGTCATACCTGTGCATACTACCAATAAGGGCACCAGGCTAAGTGCATTTAAAACTATCACCTCAGACGCAGCACTGAACAAACTTCAGCTTTGTACATCGGGTTCTCCTTTAGATCCTATGCCCGCCCAAGTCTTCTCTACAGTTGCCCCGGCGGTGGTACAACTCCTTGTAACTATATGGAACTCCTCTCTCCTATCTGGTCAGTTCCCAGAGATTTGGAAACAGGCCATTCTCATTCCTCTCCTGAAAAAACCAGAAGCTGACCCCACAGTACTCAGTAATTATCACCCGATATCACTGCTTCCAAAACCTAAAATCTTAGAAAAAAATAGTCCAAGAACAACTCTCTGACTATCTAGAAAGCAATGATCTTCTTCATGATTCACAATCAGGATTCAGGAAAGGGTATAGTGCCGAGACAGCACTTTGAGAGGTCTGAGAGACCGTGCGGGAGAGTGTAGACAGGGGTGAGGTAGCCATGCTTGTGCTCCTCGACCTGTCCGCAGCTTTCGATACTGTCTCCCATGCCATCCTCCTAAACAGACTCCTCGAGATGGAGATCTGCAACACCCCTTTAGCCTGGATCACTTCTTTTCTAACGGACCTTACACAACAAGTATGGTGCCAACCTTTCTGGTCTAAAGACAAGAAACCACTTGGCTGCAGGGTGCCCAAGGGATCTGCTCTCAGTCCCTTCTTTTTCAACGTATATATTGCATCCCTAGCAAAGATGATTGAGACAACTGGGGTTAGAGTGATCTCATACGCTGATGATACTCGGCTCATCTTTTCCATCAGAGACCACTCACCCCTTGGTTTTAAAAACCTTAAAACCTGCCTCTCGAACATTGTAGCGTGGATGACCTTGAACACGCTAAAACTTAATACGCATAAAACAGAGGTACTGTTTTTCAATCAAGCAAACACCATGCCACCCACCACCTGGTGGCCAGCCGAACTCAATCCCCCTCCCTCTCCGGTAAAAACGGCTCGCAACCTTGGTGTTCAATTCGACAATGAATTATCTTTTAAAACCCAAATCCAGAAAGTCACTTCATCATGCTTTGGTAAACTACACATGCTAAGAAAGATCTCCCCCTTTCGCCCCACTGAGGATATGAAGACAGTGACCCACGCCTTGATCACTTCGCATCTGGACTATGCGAATAGTCTATATCTAGGACTCCCTGCCTACCTACTACACAGGCTGCAGATCGTGCAGAATGCCGCAGCTAGGCTGATCTGTAAAGTCCCCTACCGCCACTCCATTTCACCCCATCTAAGGAAGTTGCATTGGCTCCCAATCACTGCTCGTGTCAGATTCAAGGCCCTCATACTAGTCTTTAGGGCTCTGAATGGTATAGGCCCCAGATACCTTCGACAGCGATTGAAATTAGTCCATTCGTCCCTCAACCTCAGATCTAACCACCTCCGGCTTTTACTCCCCCCCCCAGATTCCGCCTTGCAAGGAAGGGTGCCAGAGCATTTGCAGTAGTTGTATCAAAACTGTGGAACTCCCTACCCATCAGTCTCCGTCTCATTGACACTGAATCTCAATTCAGGGGCAAACTAAAGACCTTTCTATTCTCTGGCTGCTAACCCCTCCCTCTAGCCGCTCGCAATCCTCAGCGCCGGGACACCCCCGTTGGGGGGTGCCGCACGCTCAATAAATGTCAATAATAATAATAATAATAATCTCTATGAAGTTTGGTCCCTACCGTTTACCTATAGGTGCCTAAGGGAAGGTAAAGAAGTTTATTTAAAAGGTGAAGATTGCACTTCCACACCCGATCACTCATTGGTCTGTAGGAATATACAATTGCACGGTTCTTGTAATTCAGAAGCCCCAAACTTGGCCTGTATTTTGAAAAGGTACACCCGCCCCGGCTATTACACCGACTTTCACGTTGTTAGCAAACGGTAGTTATTTACTTTTAAATAATGAAGATTGCTGTGGTATGCTGGCAGGGATTCCGTACATAATGAATGTCTCCTAACGTGTTGTCTGTTGTAAGAATGTCCTGTTTCCTCCTCCGCATGGGAAGCTCGATGTATCCATCTGGCCTTCCATTCCGACCTTGAAAGCAGAGTTCAACAAGATGAGTCGAATATGGGCTCTTTTGTCTCAAAAAGCAGTTGCCCGTACATCTGCGCGTGAAACATTCGTCCTTCACGTTGCAAATACTCGTAGCGAGGTACATGCGCTTTTAAATACCGATCTCCCCCTGCATTTTGGAGCGTTGATTCACACTATATTCAATGCCTCTTCGACCTCAGGCTTGGCGCACTTTTTTAAAGTGGTAAGTTCTGGCCTTGTGACCTCATTCCAAACTATTTTTGGTGTGATACCGGCATTTTTTCATTCTATTTTTTTCCAGCCTCTTCGGCTGTTTACCATTAATTCTCGCCTTGGCTGCCGGTGTACATCTGTTAATTTGCTTGCTCCAAAATGGTTGCACATTCTGTATCAAACAGCAACCTGTACTGGCTGCTCCAGCTTCGTAACCGGATGCTTGAATACTATGGATCGCTACTTCTGGCTACATTGAGTGTGCGAATGGATTATCATTCAGGTTTGCGTACTTTACATGCATGCAGCCTGTCTTCCATTGCCTGGATTGCGGTTTTGAATAGGCTCTGGATTTGTGTCTCTGCAACACGGTGTCTCCTAACCCGGATTATGATCTACTAATGAGTCCCTTAGTTGCTCATGAACTAGACTGTTCTGGTGTCGGGATTATGGCCTATGCAGCGGCTCATGGAGTCCTAGGTAATTGGAATATATGGATTGCAGCCCATGACTTTCTGGAAAGCAGTTATCTCAAAGAACACCTGAGCTGTCCTCTGATGGTGCTAGAGGCTCCGGCTGTTGAAGAACATGTGTGTTCTTTTCCGTTACTGACTTGGATGGTGGAAATGTTCACTGACGATAACCACTTCCTATTGGAGGCGGTTGCAACATACTGTCCCTATACGCTGTTGGATTGAAGTGACAAAAATGTTTCTACTTCATAGACAGGTACTGGACTCTTGATTATTTCTCCTCGTTTTTAGGTTTCGCCTAAGTGAAAGCTGCGCACTGCGCAGCTTTTCGCGAAGGCGAAAACCTAATGAGAATAGTATGTGGCTTGGGAATCCGCCCTCTGTTCCATTGGCTAGCTCCATAAATGGAGGCTAGCCATTGGAACAGAGATCTGTCCGTCATGGCCGGACCAGAATCGTGGGCGTTCCCGCGATTTCTTCCCTCTCCACCCTTTTCTGATCGTCATGCGGCCGTGGGCGGGGTTTATTTTTTTCTGTCGTGCCAGGTTAGTTTTGGCCATTCCGCGGCCGACCGCCGCCGGAGGAAGTCCAGGTCCAGGTGAGTGCTGGCCGTTCCCGCCACCCCCCCTCCCGCTGTCCGTGTGCCCGTTCCCGCACCCCCCTCCCGCTGTCCGTGCCTTTCCGGCCCCACGCAGCGACCCCCCGGCGAAAAAGCAAGCTCTGATCCCGCCACTGCGTCGAAAGAAGCAGTCCGTGCTCATCGAGTGGGACACGGGTGCGAGGATCGCTTTGGAGCCTCTCTCTTGTTTTTTGTAGCTGTCCCGCCCTGCAGGTTATCAGGGGCCCATGCTCTGTCTTCACAAGGGCCGGGTGAATGCTGCTCTATGAACCCGCCGCCGACCGGGAAAAGACCTGCCAGCTGTTTGCATTTTTATATATATATTACCTACTGGCGATAGCCAGTAGGTATATATAGTTAGGATTTTTTCTCTATGGAACTTTTGAAAATTCTATGCCTAATAACTTTGGCGTTTGTGGACGGAATCGGCTGAAATTTTCAGGAAAATGGCACATTTTGTTTCTGAGCAGCTCCTGGAAATTTGGGAGGGGTTCGTCAAGGGGGGGGCCGAGAAAAAAGGGGGGTCCCAAAACGCGTTTTTCCCATGTTAATTTCCATAGGGCGGTTGGCCTCACTTTTAGCCCGAACGGCTGAATGGATTTCCACGAAACTTGGCAAAATTGTAGGGACTGTTAGCCCGATGTGCCTTTGCTAGGTCTCAATATATGTGCTCCAGTGGATTTTGAGAAATTAACGTTTAAAACAAGATATATATCTGTAACAGCGCTCCGGGTAGCGCTCCGGTTCGCGAACTTTTCGCGTATCGGAACTTTGCGAAGCGAAGCTGATTGGCTCTCCGGTGTCTGTCAACATTCTAAACAGTCCGGAGCGGCCGCCATCTTGTCTCTCGGTAGGATCGAGAGACAAGAGGAGGCCAAAACAAAGAGGGAAATGAAGGAAAGGGGGCAAGGTACACCCCTTCTGACCCCCTAGGATTGATGAGGGGGATATTATAGAGCCACGTGGGGCCCAAAAAAAAAAAAATTTCCGATTTTTTCGCCATAGAGACGCGTCTTGGTACGCGAACCGGGCAGCTAATTGGGCAGCTAACCGGCAGTGTAACGGCAGTCTGAGGAGTAGCTGATTGGCTGTCAACATTGTAAACAGTCCGGAGCGGCCGCCATCTTGTCTCTCGGTAGGATCGAGAGACAAGAGGAGACCAAAACAAAGGGGGAAATGAAGGAAAGAGGGCAAGGTAGACCCCTTCTGACCCCATAGGATTGATGAGGGGGATATTATAAAGCCACGCGGGGCCAAAAAAAAAAAATCCGATTTTTTCGCCGTAGAGACGCGTCTTGGTACGCGAACCGGGCAGCTAACCGGGAAGCTAACCGGCAGTGTAACGGGAGTCTGAGGAGAAGCTGATTGGCTGTTATCATTGTAAACAGTCTGGAGCGGCCGCCATCTTGTCTCTCTGTGGGATCGAGAGACAAGAGGTGGAAAAAAAAAGGTGTAAATGAATGAAAGGGGTAAGGCAGACCCCTCCTGAACCCCTAGGATTGATGAGGGGGCTATTAAAGTTCCCTGCGGGGCAAAAGAAAAAAAAAATTGCGATTTTTCGCGGTAAAGGTGCTTCCTGGTACGTTAACCGGGCAGCTAACCGGCAGCGTAACGGGAGTCCGACATATTGTGTTTTTTGAACGTTTGTGATATGTGCACGTGTGGATTTTGTCTAATTAAGGTTAAAAAAAATATATATATATCTTTAAGCGTGTTCTGGCGCGCTTACGTTTTGGGTTTGGTTTGCGCTGCAGAGACGATACGTCACGGTTATGCGATGCATCATGAGGCGTTTCACGGGCTACGTGATACGTCACTTAATAAAGAATATATTTTACAGCTATAGATATTAGCTTTTAAAAAACCAATGACATTCACAGAAAAAACCATAGGTTATAGACCATATATAGTTAGGAATTTGCATTTACAAAACCTTGAAAATTCACTGAAAAAACCATAGGTTATAGACCATATATAGTTAGGGATTAGCATTTAAAAAACCTTATTTTATTTGCACAAAACCATTGAAATTCCATATATAGTTAGTTGCACTAACTATATATCGCGGACCCACAATCCACTGCTAATGATGTCACATATTACATCATTCATGACATGGTCAGTGACATCACTGATGACATCACTGATGACATCTCAAATGACATCACTGATGACATCTCAAATGACATCACTGATGACATCACTGACATCTCATTTGACATTACTGATTACATCACTGGTGATATCATTTATGTGATAATACATCTTCAGACTCTAATATAACCTTAGATACACTCAGTGTAAACAGGCACTCACAGACTGTCACACATCCATGGAGTTACTCACACACCTAGTCAGTCATGCAAAGAATCAATCACATCTCCATTTCCTCAACTATACAGTTATACACACCTTACTTATTCAAACATATAGTAACACATATTTACTCTCTTATACAATCCTTGATACAAGTTCACAATGATTCATACAGCCACTCACACATTCACTGGCTCTTATGTTCAGTTATTATATATGTCAACTCTCACATGGAGTGTGTTTTATATATGTACTTACTTTGACATGTAGCACTGAGATATCCATTCACTCACCAATATACTCATGCACACAGTCAACTGTCCATACAGCGGTTTCTAAATGCACTTTTGAACCCATACACCTAGGGAATCAACTGCTCACACATCTATGCACAGAGTTATACACCTCCCAGCCACCCACACACATACTCAGTCTCCCATACAAATACTTGGGCAACCATTCAATAACCCATATAGTTACTGATATAGCTACTGATTTAAACATGCAGCAGTTTACAGAACAACATAAATAATGATTGCCAAATTAAGACAGTTTAATCACTAACCCATACACTCAGTGAGACACATTTAATCATTCTCTCATACAGTCAGTCATACACCTACTAAATCCTTCATCCAGACACTTATACATCCACTCATTCTTCAATATGTAAGACATATTTTAACTTTACAGAAACATACAGTCACTGGGTGTTGTCATCAGTGATGTCATCAGTGATGTCATCAGTGATGTCATTTGAGATGTCATCAGTGATGTCATCAGTGATGTCACTGACCATGTCATGAATGATGTAATATGTGACATCACTATCAGTGGATTGCGGGTCCGCGATATATAGTTAGTGCAACTAACTATATATGGAATTTCAATGGTTTTGTGCAAATAAAATAAGGTTTTTTAAATGCTAATCCCTAACTATATATGGTCTATAACCTATGGTTTTTTCAGTGAATTTTCAAGGTTTTGTAAATGCAAATTCCTAACTATATATGGTCTATAACCTATGGTTTTTTCTGTGAATATATATATATATATATATATATATATATATATATATACGCTCGACTCTCCCAAAGTCCAAAAGAAAGAGGCAGCACTCGCGGAGCAAAGTCAGACCAGGGTTTTAATCAGAGGGAAAAAGAAAAGCACAGACGCGTTTCGGCGTGAGCCTTCGTCAGTGTGTCATTCGTCCACATCTAACAGTCCATGTTATAAACATACACACAAACCATAGGCATTGTCATGGACATAGGACTACAACCCTTACGCCACTGTGGGCGCCATCTTGGAATGGTGTTCTCTCCAAGGGTCAAATACTGATTTTAACATGAAGTGATCATGGTTAAAAATAAAGCCGTGGATCGGCAAGTGTCCTATGGCATGTATCTACAATGCTAATATGGTCACATCAGTGCAAAGAAAACATGCAAGAAGTCATATAAATTCTCAAGCACATGAAAGCAAAAAGCAAAGGATAAGAGGAATCAAAAAGAGAATCAAAAAGAGAATCAAAAATAGAAATGGTACCTGTCCTATAACAGTCAATAAACCAAACATTCTGTCATAATTCGTCACGGTTCATAGATAATGCTGTTTACAGGATATATAACAGGAAAAAACTCTTTTATATTCCTAAAGCTTGCAAAGGAATGGTGTATTTACACTATTTACATGAATAGAGTCGGACTAAGCCATTTCTACGTGTGTATCGTAGTGAAAATGAAATTGAAAATTGAGTGTATAGTTGTTTGTCAAGATGGAAATCCCAAAGTCACAGACAAACCTATACTCTCAAAGTTATACCCATCATCCAATTATTTACAAGTACATCTACAAGCGGAATCACACACTTTACATATATAGTGTATGTATATATCATTTGGGATGGAGTTTCTCTGGGTATATAAACACGTCCATGGTAGTCCATACTCGATTTCATCAGGGGGCAAGGGTGTATAGGTGTTGCAAATTCTACATAATAATTCAGAAAGCATATATACAAATATACAGGTTGTACAGAAACTCATAGGTCAGGTTCAAAGATCTTATGATTTGAAGACTGCCACCCAAACAGAATGGGAGAGATGTTACTGATCTTGCAGAGTCCATATATGTAAAGGTAGAGGTTGTCCCATGGCGCAAACCTATTTCAGATGGATTTTCATCACAGTGTGTATGGCTACCTATAGGAACGGACACTCTACTCATCCCATATCGTTACTTGCCCAAGTGATATGCTAATTCCTCCCCGCTGTTGAGCCCACCAGGTTGTTTCGTGGAGAGATCTACAATATATCTGGACTCTAGTCTGCGGAGTCGCCTCAGCCTATCACCTCCTCTTACATTTGGTGGAACCATGTCCAAACCAAAGAATCGGAGTAATTTACGGTCTTTGCTATGCTCCTCTGCAAAGTGCCGGGCGACCGGATATGAGGTGTCAACTTTCTCGATCGCCCGTTGGTGCTCCAGGATCCTCAGTTTGAGCTCCGTGATCGTACTGCCGATGTAGCGTAAGCCACACGGGCAGATCAAGCAATAGACCACAAACTGGGAACTACATGTAATGAAGTGCTTTATGGGCACTTTCATCCCGGTATCTGGTATTTCAAATGATAGCACCCGTTTGCTGCCACTGCAAGCCTTGCAATGGCCGCAAGGAAAGAAGCCTGCCATCCTCTTCAAGGAGTTTCCTTTAGGTGATGGTTTCCTAAAATGGCTTGAGACAAGCATGTCACTGAGCGACCTAGCCCTGCTGAATGTAATTAAGGGGTAGGCAGGTAGGTCATCTGCAAGGACACTATCAGTTTTCAAAATGTTCCAATTCTTAGCTAGCATTGCTTTCAGATCCCCCGCTCCTTTGGAATAAGGAGTGATGAGTCTGAATTTACCTTCACTTTTATTGGAGTTTCTGTTCCTACCAACTATAGGACTTTCCGTAGCCAACAGTTGCGATCTCTGCATCTTCCTTACTTTTTTGAGGGTCTTAGAAAGTAAGGTAGTACCATACCCCCTCATGGAAAATCTTTCTATGCACTCCGAGGCAGCCACCTCGAAATCGGAATCCTTGGAGCAGTTCCTACGGATATATATAGAGCGCAAACTCGATCCGTAGGCATTGGAGCACTTTACACGCTTACATTACAAAAGGGCACATAACTTTTTTGGTAGGCGCGCTGAGATTAATTTATTCATGACACCTGAGTGGGCAGAGTCAAGGCTGCTCTTGTTACCTCTGTGACTCTGGTTGCCGCTCCTGCTCACATATTGCTTGTGGCCCCCGCCCTGCTGGTTTTCAGGGCGGCTGCTCTGTCTTCAGAAGCGTTGTGTGAACTATGACTCCGCCGCTGGACCTGGAAAAGACCTGTCAGTTGTTAGTTTTTTTTTTTTTTTATTCAGCGCAAACTCAATCCGTAGAAATAGGAGCACTTTACATGCACACCACATATGTTTTAGAATGACCCAATCCTTCTAAAACTTTGGTAGGCGCATGGAGATTGTTATTCATAACAGGCGGAGTCAAGGCTGCTCTCTTTACCTCTGTGACTCTGGTTGCTGCTCACGCCTCGTGTATTGCTTGTTTTCCTGGTTATCTGGTGCCAGCAAAAGCGGACTCTGCTATGTTTCTGTTTAAAGGCTGCACAAATGGGTCTAAACTGATTGAACCGCAACCAGGTGTCTAATAGAATACCGGCAGAAGTGCTCAGTGAGTCTTACAGTCCTGGCCAGTCATTCTTCCGAGGTGGATCAGTTGAATACCATTGATTGGGTAGTAGTTATATCTGTTAACAGTGCAGGAAATGGAGCAAATTCGATACAAAGCGTTACTTAAAAAGGATTACTTTTTTCTAATGCGCCAGAAGAACGTGTCTTTATGTTAATTACTGATGTCCACCTAAAAATCCTATTGTAACAAAAAGTTCTGGCACTTAGAATCTTGTAGTGTGTACATCAGGCGGGTCATATGTCTTTGGAAAGCCTGCACCTTTTATGACTGTTGTATTGTAGTTGCTTGATAGTTTCACATTATAATAGGGGGGGGGGGCTCGGAGGTTAAACCACCTTTCCGGGTGTTAGTCCTTGCCAGCAGTCATCACCTCCTGCCAAAGGCCTGTTTTTTTAAAATGTATATTGCCTGTTCACCTCCTGCCCCTTTCCTGTACCCCCCTAACTACCGCCCTCTCTCCCTTTCGTTTTCACCCTTCCAGACTCTCTTCCCCCGTTCTCTCTGTCCCTCATTTCTCTCTCTGTCCCCCATTTCTCTCTCTGTCCCCCATTTCTCTTTCTGCCCCATTTCTCTCTCCTATTTCCCATTTCTCTCTCCCTGTACCCCCCTTTCTCTCTCTCCCCCCCTTCTCTCTATCTCATGTTCCCGTGACCCATGGCGTTGGCTGCAGGTGGGTTGGCACAACTCCTGTCAGAGAAGTGTCTCAATCCTGCTCTGGATTAGGGGCACGTGCCACTGCTTGGTCCATGGTGAGGTGCTTTTTACACAGAAAAAGGTGTCTCTGTTAAACCGTAGTTTGAGAGTACTTTTAGTTATTGTGTTTTCTTATTGTACAAAATGAATCATGGTGGAATCTTATGCCAGAGCATCCCGGAAAACCCAAAAAGTGAAAGTGAAAAAAACATTTTGGAGAAAAATCACGTGATGTCACAGAAATCGCTTTATCTCTTAGTGGTGTTTAATGTAGGTGCATTTACAAACCCCAGCCCTCACATAAGGTGTCTGAAATGACTCAGACCTGGCAGATTCTCTTGATGCCCATGAGCAACAGTAAAGAGCATGTTCACCGCTGAAGATAGTGACCACTTCACCATTCATCCCTTTGTGCCTGCAGACAGAGCTGAATACTTCACCTTTCACCACTTTGCATCTGCAAACAGAGCTGACCACTTCACCAGCTGAGCATCATTTGCACAAGTGTCATTGACACCCCATACTACCGATTTTTTTTTAATTACATATGGTACCCAGAATCACTTCAAGTACGTATGGGGTGATCGGTAGTCTGTCACCTGCTATACATTCCACCATACAGTTTAAGATTCTTTTTTGTATTTGTATTCATCCATTTACACCCTTTTACGTTAAAATAGCTATAGCTTTACTGTATAGTTGCTATAAAAGCTTATAATATGGTATAGTCAGCACTTCAAAAAAAATCACTCCACTGCAAACAAAAAAGCATTAATAAAAAACATTGCCATTTACAATGCCAGTAGCTCCAACTTCAACAAATGTGAAACCTATTGCATTGCAAATGCTTGTTGTTAGTTTATGCTGCCCTACGCACAAGCTCAGAAAATTTACACGCGTGAGTGATAACACAAGACACGCAGACCCGCAGGCTTTACTGCTAGAAGCAAGGCTGGCTGGCTTCGGCGCTAGACACCGACACGTCTGCCTTGCTGAGCCTGGCGGACCTCCAGGCTCAACCCAAGAATAAGAAACACACCGACTCACTACACACGAGCCAGACAGGCCTCCACGCTGAAGACAGTCAACAGGCTCCTGCTAAATAGGTATACTCAGGCCTCCTTGGTGAACACGAGACACACAGGCCTCACTACTAAACACAAGACAGACAGGCCCCCCGCTGAACACGAGACACACAAGCCCTACAATTGAACAAAAGACGGACAAGCCTCGCTACTAATGAGGACACACAGGGTTCATTGCTGAACGCGACAGATATGCCTCCCTGTTGAACACAAGACAAGCAGGCCTTACTGCTGAACTCGAAACACACAGGCCTCACTACTAAACAGAAGACAGACAGGCCAACCTACTACACATGAGACACGGAAGCCTCACTATTACACACGAGACACTGAAGCCTCTCTACTAAACAGAAGACAGACAGGCCTCCTTGCTGAACACGAGACACACAAGCTATACAAGTGAACAAAAGACACACAGGCCTCACTACTAATGAGGACACACAGGGTTCATTGCTGGACGCAACAGATATGCCTCCCTGTTGAACACAAGACAAGCAGACCTTATTGCTGAACTCGAAACACACAGGCTCACTACTAAACAGGAGACAAGCAGGCTTCACTGATAAACACGAGACACACACTCCTCATTCCCCACAACAAGAGTACACATACGTGTCTGGTATTGTGTCATGTGTAAGGATTACACCTGACCCAACTCGTCGTCTCTGTGCAGTGAGTTCCTCCAGGCTTGTCTTCAGTCTCCCTCTGTGTGCAGTGAGTCCCTCCAGGCTTGTCCTCAGTCTCCCTCTGTGTGCAATGAGTCCCTCCAGGCCTGTCCTCAGTCTCCCTTTGTGTGCAGTGAGTCCCTCCAGGCTTGTCCTCAGTCTCCCTCTGTGTGCAGTGAGTCCCTCCAGGCTTGTCCTCAGTCTCCCTCTGTGTGCAGTGAGTCCCTCCAGACTTGTCCTCAGTCTCCCTCTGTGTGCAGTGAGTCCCTCCAGGCTTGTCCTCAGTCTCCCTCTTTGTGCAGTGAGTCCCTCCAGGCTTGTCCTCAGTCTCCCTCTGTGTGCAGTGAGTCCCTCCAGGCTTGTCCTCAGTCTCCCTCTGTTTGCAGTGAGTCCCTCCAGGCCTGTCCTCAATCTCCCTCTGTGTGCAGTGATTCCCTCCAGACTTGTCCTCAGTCTCCCTCTGTGTGCAGTGAATCCCTCCAGGCTTGTCCTCAGTCTCCCTCTGTTTGCTCTAAACGAAACTGCGAAAAGCAAATGTTTAATTAGTCTGCCCTTGTTCTGGCCAGTGTTATGCACCAATCACACAAATAAAACCAGGGTATCTGTCTCATATTCTCAGCATTAGACACACTTACTGACACAGTTATTAAATATTGACGTCCTGTGACATTTAAAATTCTAGGCCACAAAAGCGCTGTAGTCTGCCCAAAATATGTCAGTAGAGGTTTGCCAGGTTGGAGGTATTGCAATGACAATGCCATTTATTTATCGGTTTTCAAAACCAACACATAAATAAAAATGTTGTCATTTACAATGCCAATAGCTCTAACTTTTGCAAAGGCGAAACCGTTGCATTGCATGATGCTCCATGGTCCAGGTTCAGTTCCTGGGGAGTCCACTGAGCCTTTCATCCTTCGGAGGTCGATAAAATGAGGATGATTATTGTGCTAATTTGGCCCTGACCACACAGGCACAGTGCCTGCTGTATAGACTAAACATGACTAATGGATGCACGTTTGCAGTTGCTTTCTTAACTTGAGACAACGGGTTGTTGTCGTTTCCAGTGTCACCTCAGACGCTTGTGGTATTCATCAATGTTTGTGGAGCTTGACTGTTAGGCTTTTCACATGCGTAAAAATAAATAAAATGACCCTGGCTGGGCAATAAACGAAATATTCCCAGAGTCTAATTCGGAAAGCTTATTTCGGCATTACGAAGCTTAGTGGTTTGCGTGGTGGGGTTTTTGCTCCGAGGTGTATTAACTAATAGTTATGGCTGTCTAAACCATCCTCTGGGAGACAGTGTCAGCTCAGGGATGCAGAAAAGTGTCATTCTAATGGCTGTGACTTCAGGACCGCGTCTGCCATCTCCAGTGACAGTATGGCACTTTCAGGACTGGGAGACTTTGACATTCAGTGGCCACATGATTCCAGCCTGTGCCTTTTGGAGTGCCAACTTGGCATTTCTAGCATTGTGAGACTTCGACCTTCATTGAGGTGGTGGTGCAGTGAGACCTTCCAGCCTGTGCCATCTCACATGACAATGTGGCACTTTCAGGATTGTGAGACTTTGATCTATAGTGAGGCGATGGTGCACTGGGTGCTTCCAGACTGTCATCGTCTGTGACAATGTGGCACTTTCAGGCCTGTGAGACTTCGACATTCATTGAGGACACAATGCTCTCATGATTGCCTCCACAATTCTACTTGTGGCCCTGCAGTTCTGTTGTTTACCTATTTTAGCTAGGTGACCTATTTACTTTTATGTTTGATCCCATGTTGTTTCACTTTTGATCTGGGCTTTATCAGATTTCATGAAGAATGGCAAGCCTGCACCAAAATACCAGATACAACTTTGTTTTGTTTTTTCTTGCCTTCTGCCTTTTGATTGTGCCTGTGCCCATTCCCGCCCCCCCTCCCGCTGTCCGTGTGCCCGTTCCCGCCCCCATCCCACTGTCCATGTCTCCGGCCCCACTAGTAAATGCTTGTTTTATTTTTGCAGTATATTTCCTTGGGAAAGCACATGTCTGTAGTTGCATTTGGGGAATGAATCTCTGAAACGGAGATCTGTTTTGAATATGGGAAGTGTTTCTCTTAGAGACAGCAGCATAGTGTGGGTTGGTCAAGGGAGGCACTTCAATGACTTGATTCATATTGGATATTAAGAACATTTTCCTTGGCTGTGGATCTCTTTCTGATTCGATAAGGGTGAGCATATCTTTTTGGGGTGCAGAGGTGTCTCTGGATGTGTTTAGGAAACCATTCTCTGAGATTGAGACCTGAGAATGGTTTTGTTCAGGAGCCCAGTCTCAAAGTCTGCTTCTTGCTTTCAGAGCTTAGATTTCATGAAGAATGGCTAGCCTGCACCAAAATAACAGATACAACTTTGTTTTTTCTTACCTTCTGCCTTTTGATTGTGCCTGTGCCTGTGCCTGTTCCCGCCCCCTCCCGATGTCCGTGTGCCCGTTCCTGCCCCCCCCCCCCTCCCGCTGTCCGTGTCTACGGCCCCACTTGTAAATGCTTGTTTTATTTTTGCAGTATATTTCCTTGGGAAAGCACATGTCTGTAGTTGCATTTGGGGAATGAATCTCTGAAACTGAGATCTGTTTTGAATTTGGGAAGTGCTTATCTTAGAGACAGCAGCATAGTGTGGGCTATGAGAGCTGTGTGGGTTGTGAGAGCTGTGTGAGCTGTGTGGGCTGTGAGAGCTGTGTGGGCCGTGAGAGCTGTGTGGGCTGTGAGAGCTGTGTGGGCTGTGAGAGCTGTGTGGGCTGTGAGAGCTGTGTGGGCTGTGAGAGCTGTGTGGGCTGTGAGAGCTGTGTGGGCTGTGAGCTGTGTGGGCTGTAAGCTGTGTGGGCTGTGAGAGCTGTGTGGGCTGTGAGAGCTGTGTGGGCTGTGAGAGCTGTGTGGGCTGTGGGAGCTGTGTGGGCTGTGGGAGCTGTGTGGGCTGTGGGAGCTGTGTGGGCTGTGGGAGCTGTGAGGGCTGTGAGCTGTGAGAGCTGTGTGGGCTGTGTGGGCTGTGAGAGCTGTGTGGGCTGTGTGGGTGTGTGGGCTGTGAGAGCTGTGAGAGCTGTGTGGGCTGAGAGAGCTGTGTGGGCTGAGAGAGCTGTTGGCAATGTAAATAACAATGCCATTTATTTATAAGTAAAAAAAAAAAAAAGAAATGTCATGAGCAATGCCAATAGCTCCAACTTTTCCAAAGGCGAAACCATTGCATTGTAAATGCTTGTTTTTTCTTTCTACGCATGACATGTTTAAACACTTTCTGCCCCTGTTGTGTTTTGAGATTTTTTTGTGGTTACTGTTTCGGAATTTTACTTCCAATTATCCCGTTTGGCAAAATTTTGAACTTGGTTCTGTCTCATTCGAACTTGAACTCTGCGTTCTAAAATTGCCCCCCTTTTATGTGTGTTCTCCGATCAAGGGAGGGTGCTTGCGAACATTGTTGGGTTAGCATAAGCTTATTAGACGTTTAAACGCCATTTTGCCTTTTTGCCGCTTTTGCACACAACACTACAGGTAGCCGTTATTGCAAGTTTAGAATTTGTGAATATCTTCACATGAGAAGGGCTTGTTTTCAACATCCCTAGACCTACATCGCGACCTTAGTCTGCACAGTGAGCACTAAAGCCTCCAAGGTTATCATAACAATGTTTAGCTGTTGTTCGGGCTGATCGGCTCACACTTAGACATAACATACAAGCAGCTGCAGTAAACTGGAATTCTGGCGCCTTTAATATGGCACTGCATACATGATTTTACACACTTGGAAGAATTCAGTTTTCCAGAGACAGAGAGCTTTTGCAGATCCTGATGTGATACACTCCTGCTGAATTAGAGGTATTGGGACTCCACACAAGTCTAAGAGACCGTCTATATTTAATAAAACATAGTTCCTAGCTAGGGGGGCTGGCATACAAGGCACTATAGAACCAGTTAATGTTAATTGTGTCTTTTATAGCGCTCGGCTACTGGAAAAGAGTGTCCCGGCGCTTTATTGACAACCTGAAAAAGACAAACACAACACAGAGATTTAAGAAAACGGAGTCATCAAAATAAAAGGGAGTCTAAGAGGCAAAAAGCCAGGTTTTCAGGCCCTTCCTGAAGGCCAGCAAGTTCGAGGTACTGCGCAGTGGCAGGGGAAGAGTGTTCCAGAGCTGTGGAGCCCGCAACCTAAAGGAGCGACCTCCAATGCGGGCCTTCTTCACACGAGGAACAGTGACAAGAAACAGCGACTCTGATCTCAGAGATCGTGACGGACGGTAGAAGGCGAGCCTCCTTTGAAGGTATTTAGCCCCCGAGGCGTAGAGGGCCTTGTGTGCAAGAGTCAGGGCTTTAAAAACTATCCGCTTCCGGATAGGCAGCCAATGAAGAGACTGCAGCAGGCCAGAGACTCTGACTCGCCTGTGCAGGCCAAAAATGGCTCGCGCTGCCGCATTCTGGACCACCTGCATCCGTTGCAGGAGATACTCCGGCAGGCCAAGGTATAGGACGTTGGAGTAGTCCATCTTGAACCAATTAAGGCCTGTACCGTAGTCCTCCTATGATCCTCAGATAGCAAAGGAAAAAACTTCCGAAGCATCCTGAGGAGACCAAAACAGGTGCCAGTTCCCACCATAATTATAATATGATCTCCCCTTTTGTGTTTTATGGAATTGTAACATTGCTGCTTGTACTATTTTTAATCATATGCCTGCTTATGCTAGCAAAAATACTGCATCTTAGAGCACGTCATTAAAAATAAACATTTTAAACTTTAACATGACTCTTTTTTACCCATGTTGTGGACTGTATGAGAATAACAAACGAAAGAGTGTTCTTGCTTCCCACCATTCCGGAGTGTATAACCTAAGTTGCATGTTCTGGGTTCTCTAATCATTGGTTCCTTTGCTATAGGACGAAGAGCTAATGTGACACTGATGCTAGTCGGTTGGGGTTTCTAGGTACTGAGGTGAGTTTTTTGATCCACCACAATTCACTGAGGTTAACCAAGGGGATGATTAGTATAGTCTAGTGATAATGGCGCTTTCCTTGTTCCCGGTCTATTAGTTATCTAAATAAAGTATGTTATGGTGCTTAGGGAGGGGGTCATCATCCACAACCCCATCAATCAGATCTCAGCATGAAATCCTATCAACAATTTTTACAACTTCCTAGCACACATAGTCAGATTTCATAATGCTTATCACAATATATATAATGCAGCAACAATTGTTCTTCTAAATCGTTTCAGTCTTTATTCCAGTTGATCCCGCCAACACGTGTTTCGTCGCTTAATGGGTAGGTCACCTGCGACTTCATCAGGGCTGGAAAGACATATACATCGTGATGTCACAGCATCACACGTTTGTTCTCCACATTTATAAGTTCATTTGTGAAGAGAGACCCACAGGCCCAATGTTAAGTCAAACGTCAGACACCAAAAGATTGTGTGTGTGTGTGTGGGGGGGGGGGGGGGGGCAGACAGACAGAAACATATGTGCATTTTAGTTCATGGCAAATTCTCAAACGGGACTATACGTTCTATTTTAGGGACATGGAAACATTTGAGAGTATCTCTCATATAGTTAGACCCATTAAGACTGGAATGACTTTCCAACACTTGTTGCAAAGCATCATTTGCAAGAGTTTAAGCTATTGCCATTGTAAATGACAATGCCTTTAATGTATCTGTTTTAAAAAACCAACACTTAAATAAAAGGCTTTGTCATTTACAATGCCAATAGCTGAAACCCCTGCAAATGCGAGACTTATTGCATTGCAAAGGCTTGTTTTATTATTTAATGCTCCAAGATTGAAATATGCCATCTTGGAATAGTAAATGAAAACAAAATAGACACTGCATCAATATACAAGTGTATGATTAATTGAATGATATTTTTTGGCTTATGCTGTTCAGCATCAACAATAAATTTCCCAAAAATCCAATTCCAAAGCCAGTAGGTCTGTAATAGCAACAAAAAAAGGTGAGACCTACTCTCTTTACCAATGCTGTTTTATTCGTAGGCTATTAGTCCAGCTATGTACTGGAAGGAGTCTGGGTCTATACCCCTACCTTCACTCCTTCGAAACCATTATCCCCTTCATTATATGCATTGATCAAACACCTTGCTGCACGAAACTGGCATCCTTCTTTGTGCAATGCAAAGGTATATCCTAAGTTCACAGACCTGAAACAGGCATGATTGCTTTAAACTGATGTAAGGGATTGGTTTGGCCCCTGGGTGCAGGGCATGGCCACAGCAGTTGATGAGAAAGCAGAACATCCATACTTGCCTCTGTTCTTCCCTGACAGGAGTTTGGCAGATGCCTGTGTGAGCAATGTAAGGGCACCGCCGGGCATCAGTTTTTCCTGGCTGGAAGCATTGCAATAACTTGTTGCACAGGGAGTACGTGCAGCACAAGCAATGGTGATAAAGTATCAGAAGATGAATGGAGCAGAAGGCAGACCGGGAGAAGGAAACTGACGAATGAAGGAATCAGAATTCTACCAATGTACCAAATACACTATCTGTTATCTCAGGCACTTCTCGGGTGTCAATTTTGTCTTCCTTTTGGCGTTATACCGTATGTAGTTTTTTCACTTGTTTTATCAACCTTTACAACAGTCAAAAAGAGGTTACACCTTTTCCATAGCTGTACCTTAAAAGAAGCAGGCATGTTCTCTTCTAACACATAAGAAATATAGAAATACTACAAAACACACATACTGGATGGGTTTAACAACGGACAATGTGTTACAAAAGAGCAGCAGAACGGATTTAGCCAGTCCTGCTACTTATTTTGTGGTACATAAAATAAAGAGCAGCCAAAACATGCTAGCCTGCTTAAGTGATTTTCGAAAGACGAAGGTCTGTAGTCACAGGGCATGCCTAAAACTCGCAAAGAAACAAAAAGGTGTAGATGGGGGCACACTCTTACAGTTGGCTTAACATGTAATCGTGTAAAATAAAAAATAAAATGATCACTTACATGTAATCTTGTTTTATGTACAATTAAAAAAAAACCCAGAAGTTAAGGCAATGTTTTAACATTTTTAGAATGCCACTGCTTTGATTTCTACCGCATACCAAGGAAAGAAAAGATGGAGTAGGTCCGATGGACTGCAGAAACTGACTTGCAACAAATCAATACTTTCACTCGAGCACCAAAAGCACTTGCTGTAAACGACACCAAAATGGCAGATTCTACAATCCAACGCTTAGCTTGGATAGCAAAAAGTTGAAATTGAAAAGAGAGAAAGTTCGCCCATTGGCTCAGGCATCAAACTATTGCACTTTCATTTATAAAAAGGTTTGTTTTATTTAAGAAATGCTTACAGAACATACACACATGTAATGAACAGACAATTCACCATAGTTACTTCTGTGCTGAGGGAGAGATTCCAAACTGACAAGTTGTGTGCACAGCACCAGCAGAAAAACACAGGTACTCGGCGCAGTCACTTCTTTGTAAAAGTAGTCCTGGAAGATTTTCAAACAGGCACATTTATCAAGTTTAGTGCAGGGTTCGAATATAACTGGAATGCTTTCGTTTTGTCTGAGGCAAAGCTTAAAAATCCTTTAACCTAAAACGTCGAAGTGCCATTGCACTGATGGGAGTATAATTATCCTCATTTGAAATACCAGTTGGAACATTTCTCGGAATCTCGTAGAAAATACAAATATGAGAATTCATCTTTCTGTGAAGCACCAGGCGTCAGCTTCATAATCATGTTGACATTGTATTTTCAGTCCTCACAGAGTTCTTTTTTGGGTATTAAATGGACTCTAATTCGTGACAGTAGACAGTGGAGGAAACGGATTTTGCTTGCTGACAACAAGCTTTTGATGCTGATGAGATATGTATCCTTTCATGTGACCCTGAAAAATATAAAGACCGTTAATAAAAGCTGATTTTTTTTGTTTTTTAATCTGAAACATTGCACTCTGCTTAAGTAACATTGTGGAGTGGTAAAACAGAAATATATTGGGAAAGAGTTATATCTGCTCTCAATTGTGATATTTGACTTTTTTTTCAAGATATTTTCATTTGTTTTAAATGCGAACTATTGTCAAAGAAGAATGTTTGCTCCTCAAATCGTGGATGAGCGAATTCTCCTCCATGTTAAGAACATCTTCGGTAATGCCTTACCTGGTAGAGACAATATCTAGGCACAGTTTCCTTTCGTTTGAATTTCCCCAGGCATCAAACTGGATCCATAGGATTTTTGGGGGCACTACCCCTGCATGCCGGTTGGTGGCGTCGGTCAGCATCGCATGGCATTGTCTGTGCCAGAAGTGATATCTGTGTCACCTACGTAGGCACCACCTTTGTGCACTGACGTTAGTAACTTTTCACAACTTTCCATGTCAGAAGTGTACTGACACTGGTGTGTACAAACTGAGGTCCTAAAAGTGATCACCCCTGGCCTTAGAAATGTGTCCCCTAAACTGGGAGAATGGGTGGGTCGGTATAGAATCTACAGCAAGATATTGTTTCTACCAGATAAGTCATTATCCAAGTTAAGTAGCTTGTTCATCTGATAGAGACTTCTAGCTGCAAGTTACTTACCTTTCAATAGATACCCAAGCAACTTCATCCCCTGTAGAGGGTCTGCAGACAAATTCAAACTAGAATGTCCTGCAGGACCGAATGGGTGAAATGCCCGTCCCTGCGGACCGGGCTGTCCAGGCAGTAATACTTGGTAAACAAGTGCAGGGAAGCCCACATTGCTGCCTAGCAGATGTCCAGAACAGGGACTTCACCTGCTAAAGCAGTGGTCGCAGCTTTAGCTGGGGTGGAATGAGCCCTTAGGCCTTCAGGAGGCTGCTTCTTTGTCAGTGCGTAGCAGATCTTGATGCAGAGAACAACTCATCGAGAGATGGTTTGTTTCTGCAATGCCTGACCTTTCTTCACACCAACATTCCCCACAAAGAGGTGGTGGTCCACCCAGAACTCTCATGTGCTGTCAAAGTAGACCAAAATTTTCTTTTTGGGTCCAGACGGAGTTGTTCCAATTTCTTAGAGGAATGTGGAGGAGCGTAGAGGGTGGACAAGATGACAGTTTGGCCATCATGAAATGTTGCCACAACTTTGGGCAGGAAAGAGGTACCAGTTTGTCAGGATAAACGGAGAAGAGTGGGAGCTTGGAAGATAAAACCTGCAGATCACTGAACCTCTGTGGCTGATGTAACTGCCGTAAGAAAGGCTGTTTTGATAGCAGCCTGAGGGACAACTGGGAAGAGGCTCAAAAGGAGCACATATCAAGAAGGTGAGAAACAAATTAAGGTCCCACTGAGCCATAGTAAAAGAAGAGGGAACAATTTACTATAGGTTACATATATAAAGAGGGTTGGTCAGACAGCCGCAAGAAGGCTGCCAGAGCAGAAAGGTAACCATTCAGAGTGCCCAAAGCAGATCCCTGCGGAGTAAAGATAAGAATAACAAGCACTGGCGTTGCCAATAGGTCTCGCAGTAGGAAAGTTGGAGCTATTGGTTTTGTAAATCACAAAGCCCTTTATGTTTTTGAAATGAAAAAAAAATAAAAGGCATTGTTATTTGCAATGGTAATGGCTCCAACTTTCCTACTGCGAGACCTATTGGCAACGTGAGTGGTGTTGCATGTGTGAGTGGCGTTGCGTGTGTGAGTGGCGTGTGTGTGAGTGGCGTGTGTGTGAGTGGCGTGTGTGTGAGTGGCGTGTGTGTGAGTGGCGTGTGTGTGAGTGGCGTGTGTGTGAGTGGCGTGTGTGTGAGTGGCGTGTGTGTGAGTGGCGTGAGTGTGAGTGGCGTGTGTGTGAGTGGCGTGTGTGTGAGTGGCGTGTGTGTGAGTGGCGTGTGTGTGAGTGGCGTTGCATGTGTGAGTGGCGTTGCATGTGTGAGTGGCGTTGCATGTGTGAGTGGCGTTGCCTGTGTGAGTGGCGTTGCCTGTGTGAGTGGCGTTGCATGTGTGAGTGGCGTTGCATGTGTGAGTGGCGTTGCATGTGTGAGTGGCGTTGCATGTGTGAGTGGCGTTGCATGTGTGAGTGGCGTTGCGTGTGTGGCGTTGCGTGGATGAGTGGCGTTGCGTGGATGAGTGGCGTTGCGTGGATGAGTGGCGTTGCGTGGATGAGTGGCGTTGCGTGGATGAGTGGCGTTGCGTGGATGAGTGGCGTTGCGTGGATGAGTGGCGTTGCGTGGATGAGTGGCGTTGCGTGGATGAGTGGCGTTGCGTGGATGAGTGGCGTTGCGTGGATGAGTGGCGTTGCGTGGATGAGTGGCGTTGCGTGGATGAGTGGCGTTGCGTGGATGAGTGGCGTTGCGTGGATGAGTGGCGTTGCGTGGATGAGTGGCGTTGCGTGTGTGAGTGGCGTTTCGTGTGTGAGTGGCGTTTCGTGTGTGAGTGGCGTTTCGTGTGTGAGTGGCGTTGTGTGAGTGGCGTTGTGTGTGTGAGTGGCGTTGCGTGTGTGAGTGGCGTTGCATGTGTGAGTGGCGTTGCATGTGTGAGTGGCGTTGCATGTGTGAGTGGCGTTGCATGTGTGAGTGGCGTTGCATGTGTGAGTGGCCTTGCATGTGTGAGTGGCCTTGCATGTGTGAGTGGCCTTGCATGTGTGAGTGGCCTTGCATGTGTGAGTGGCCTTGCATGTGTGAGTGGCGTTGCATGTGTGAGTGGTGGAAAGGAGATATAGAGGAGAAAGAGGAAAGACGGACAGAGACTGGAGAGGGGGAAATCAGGGCGGAGAGAAATAAGGAAAGAAAAGTGGAAACATGGAAAGAGGATGGGGGAGAAAGATACAAAGGAAGGGAATGTGTGATAAAGGCGGGAAGATGGCACAATGATTGTGTAAATAAAAACAATGAGAACAATGTAGACGAATGGAGTGAGAGGGTAGATCGTAGAGAGGAATAGAGAAAGTGAAAAGAAAGGGGCGGAAATAAGGCTAACGAAGAGCAATGGGGGCTCCAGTTTCAAAGGGGAATCCACCAGCCAAGCGGCGTCATCGTTCCAAACCCGGGCAGCCGAGGCGGGAGGGAGGCGCGCGCGCGAGGGACAAAGATGGAGAGAGGGGGAGAGGGCCATAGAGTGCGTGGAGATTAAGTACAAAATGTAGGGCCAGGGATAAAGGGGTGAAGTTTGAGGGATGAAAAAATACGCATCAGGGGTTGATGGATACGAGGGGTGAGAGAGTGTAGAGTGAAATGAGAAGGGGGGCATGTGGAGGAGTGGGAAGAAAAAGACGGAAGTCGCGGAAGACGGCTAGGGAGGAGGTAATAGTGAAAGGGAAATAGCACATGTGGGGGGACGGGTATGGGGTCAGGGAATAGGGAAAGTTGCGGAAATCGAAGAGGTCACAGAGGGAAGTAGACACAAGGGTGGTGGAAAGGAGATATAGAGGAGAAAGAGGAAAGACGGACAGAGACTGGAGAGGGGGAAATCAGGGCGGAGAGAAATAAGGAAAGAAAAGTGGAAACATGGAAAGAGGATGGGGGAGAAAGATACAAAGGAAGGGAATGTGTGATAAAGGCGGGAAGATGGCACAATGATTGTGTAAATAAAAACAATGAGAACAATGTAGACGAATGGAGTGAGAGGGTAGATCGTAGAGAGGAATAGAGAAAGTGAAAAGAAAGGGGTGGAAATAAGGCTAACGAAGAGCAATGGGCCGCCTAGAGTAAGGAGACAAAAACAACAACAAACAAGGCTGTGTTTGCGGGGAGAGAGAGGGGAGGTGCTGGTGTGGGAGGGGGGAGGTGCTGGTGTGGGAGGAGTGCTGTTAGGGCAAGGCTGTGTTTGCGGGGAGAGAAATGGGAGGTGCTGGTGTGGGAGGGGGGAGTTGCTGGTGTGGGAGGAGTGCTGCTAGGGGAGGAGAAGCCTGATGCCGGATGGGGGCGGGAGAGCCTGGGAATGCGAGAGGCTGGGCTTGCATGCGATGCGCGTGCATGTACACGGGAACTGCATGAAAACCGCGGGGCTGAAAGCCCTTTGGTTTCACGATGTTTTCGCCACTTGAATTCTCGCTCCGCTCGATGCGCTTGCGCACATCGATAGGTCGCGAGACCTAAAAAGTAAAAAGGAGGCAGACAGTGGGTCAATGGACGTTTCAGTACAATAGGATGCAATCGCTTCCAACAGTAGGCGTATACAGTCTTGGTGAGACGCCTAGCTGCTAGAATGACATTGCAGACTTCGGGAGAAAAGTCGAAAGCTATCAACTGCCTGATCGAAGAATCTATGCTCATGGTCAGAAACACAGTATACCAGACTCTACATGCAAAGTCTGGAGCCACAAGCATGACTTTGGCCAGGTCGTTCCTGATCTTAAGTACGCTGGGCAGGATTGGTATGGGTGGAAAGACATACAGGAGGCCTGAGATCCACTCGAGCTGAAAAGCGTCTCTGAGCGAGAGCCGCTTTGGAAACTTAAACACCAAAAACTGCAGACATTGCGTGTTCTCGGCAGAGGCAAACAGATCTATCAGAGGCTCTCCCCATTGCTGAAAGAGACCTTGTGCCACCTCCGGGTGGAGACGCCATTCGTGATCAACTAGGCCTCGAAGGCTGAGTTCATCTACTCTGGCGTTCAGAGAACCTGCCAGGTGTTGAACCACCAGGGATATTCCCTGCTGTTCCAGCCATGTCCAGAAACGCAGGGCCTCTTGACAAAGGGTCAGGAACCCACCTAGCCAAGTTTGCTGCAGTAACACATGGCAGTGGTCTGTGAACACCTGCAGTAGCCTTCCCGTGATAGAGGGTAGAAAGGCTTTAAATGCCAGTTGGATCGCACGGAGCTCCAGCATGTTGATGTGGAGTCCGGATTCTGTCGGGGTCCTCTGATATTAACCTCTCCCAGATAGATGCCCCATCCCAGGAATGGTGCATCCGTCACTACTGTGAGATTCGGTTGGGGAAGGGAGAGGGGTCTGTCTCTGCCAAAATTGCAGTTTGTTAGCCACAACTGCAGGTCCTTTGCAGTTCCGTCAGAGATCTGGACCATGCTGGAGAGATTTCCCTGGTGCTGGACCCACTGGTACTTCAGGTCCTACTGCAGAGTCAGCATATGCCAACTGGCCTGCTTCACCAGCAAGATGCAGGGGGTCATAGGGCCCAGCAGCCTCTAAGTCAGTCTCACTGAAACCCAGGGTATAAGATGAAACATCAGTATCATAGCCTGAATATCCTGGACTCCCACTGGGAAGGATAAGCTAAAAACGGCATTGTGTCCAGAACAGCTCCGGTGAAAGGGAGGGCCTGAGAGGGAGTCAGGTGTGGCTTCAGCAAGTGGATGGTGAACCCCTGCAAATGCAGGAGGTTCACCATAGCCTGGAGGTGGGAGATGACAGCCAGTGGCGAACACACCTTCAGCAGCCAGTCGTTGAGATTTGGGAAGACTGCCACCCGAAACCTGTGCAACTGAGCTGTGACCATCACCATGGTGAACACCAGAGGGGCACTAGTAAAACAAACAGGGAGCACAGTGAACTGAAAATGCTTGTAGCCTACTGTAAACCACAGGTAGTGTCGATGGGCAGGCAGGAGGGGGATGTGAAAATAGGCGTCCTGCAAGTCCAATGCTACCATCCAGTCTTCTGGGTCCAGGGCAGATAAGACCTGAGCCAATATGAGCATCTTCTTGAGGAAGCAGTTGAGGGTTCAGAGATCTAGGTTAGGACAAAGATCCTTGTCCTTCTTGGGGATCAGAAAGTAGCGGGAATAGTACCCATAGCCTACTTCTTGAACCGGAGCCCTCTCTATGGCTCCCTTAGCCAAGAAAGCCATGACTTCCTCACAAAGCAAGGAAAAATGATACTCTGTCAGCTGGTCGTAAGATGGAGGCATGTAGGGAGCGGTACTCTTGAAGGGGAGGGAGTAGCCCCTTCGGACGATCTACAGAACCCTCCTGTCTGATGTTATGGATTGCCAGTGGTGGAGGGGATGGCGGGTCCTGCCACCAACTGGATGCCCATGATCTATAAGGACAAGATTAGGAACGTTTAGAGGCTGCAGCTACTGGGAGGGTAGTGGTTGGAACAGACCGCTAGCACCCGACCCACAAGACCGGTAGGAACTGCGCCCTCATCCATGCAGAGGCTGGAAAGCTTGAACGGCTTGGTTGGCTGGGATAGGATTGGCTCAGTTAAAAGCCTCTTCCGTGGCCATGAAAGGAGCAAAAGCAGAATTGGAATGTGGGGCAGCTGAGAGGCCCAAGGACTTTGCCACAGCCCGCTTTTCCTTAAAGCCCTTTAGCACTGAGTCTGCCTTATCTCTGAAGAGACAGGTGCCATCGAAGGGCAGGTCCATGAGGCAAGCCTGGACATCCCCCGAAAAGCTAGATGTTCTCAGCCAGGCGTGGTATCTGAGGGCTACCATTCACAAAACCTCTTTGCCAAGCGAGTCGGGTATGTCCAAGACAACAGCATATATATATAGTGAACTTCCCTGCATCTCTCTCATCTGTAACTGCTTGGTAGAGAATGGCCCGGGCCTCCTCCAGGACCTGTGGCAGCACTTGTGCAACCGTTTCCCACAGCATATGGAAATAGCGTCCCAATAAGCATGTGGTGTTCAGTGACCTCAATGCAAGGCTGGCGGAAGAGAACATTTTCTTTCCCAAACTGTCCAGCCACCTAGAATCCCTGTCCTGGTTAACGGCAGGGAACACATCATGGGAAATGGGAGGCTTGGACTACCAAGCTCTCTGGGGTAGGGTGTTGGATGAGGAAATTTGGGTCACCTGGAGCAGGGCTGTGGTGGCAGGCAGTCGTCCTAATCACAGGAGCCTCTTTGCTGGTCTTGGACCTGGTCCTTAGAAGGACGTCCGTGAGGGTTTTGTTTAACAGAGTAGGGGTTCTGAGGAGGAGACTCCCGGTTGCAGCACCTCCGTCAAGATGTTGGTCTTGACTGCCACCGAGGGAAACTGAAGGTTGAGGACCTCAGCCGCCCTCTGCACCACCACTGTGTACATAGCTCCCTCCTCCGAAGACACAGTAGGGGGAGAAAGCTTGCTGGTATCTGGAGATGTATCCATACCACTGGCATCACTCAGGTCCTCACACCAGTCCACATCCTGGTCATACGAGTATTCCACAGGGTCCAGCGACCCCTTCCATTCCTCCCTGAGGTCAGGTCCTTCAGAATAGGGCTCTGGCTCGGACCTAGGACACAGACTCCGGTCGGCACCGGAATCGCCATTGGTCAATAAGGCTATGGCTTTGTGTGATTGGGGGTCACAATGGGTCTGGCGCCAAAGGCACTGGGCCGGCGCAGGTAGTAGTGGCATGACCGGCACCAGTACCAATACATGACTGGATCTCTGGAGACAAATCGAGGCAGGAGCTGTGGAACCCGATGGGGCCCCTCTGACCTTGCGGGCCAAATGATGCACCAGAGCGGTAGGGCCGCTCTAAAATTGGATGCATCTTAGGGCGTGTGGCCCTTTTTAAGATGATCTCCCTTCCTCGATTCTTCTTTGCAGAACACTCCTCACTATGTTGACTCCTCGTACTTTAAGGAAATAGATGGTCTCCTAGGAGACCTGCTCTAGAAGGGCAACTCCCCCCAGATTGCCACACACAAGCTGTTCGATGGGGCCACTGGATTACCGGACATCAGGAAATACTACTGGTCATCCCATCTCGAAGCTATTAACCAGTGTACGCATAGACCACAGGGCGACACGGCCTTCCAGATCGATAGGTGGCTCCTGCCAGGAGGGAGTATTGAAGATGCATTTTATGTGCGCTCGCTGAGGCCAGCCTTGACTGGCCCCAGAAGTCATGCAGTGCAAATGTGGAAAGCAGCCACGAAGGGCTTGGGGTGGGAGGGCAGGATTACACAGGCCACACCACTCTGGCACAAAGAGCAAGTGGGTAGGCTGATCCTCTCAAAGGGCTCTGATCGTTAGGATGGTATTGGTATATCCAGGGTGGGGGACCTGTGGAAGTCTGGCGATATTATTCCCTTTAATCAGTTGTAACAGGAATTCAAACTGGCACGGTCCGAATATTTTCGGTACTTGCAGATTAGACACGCTTGGTTTGCCGTGTGCCCCAGGGGAGATTCACTCCCCGAGTCCCCCCCGATGGAGGATAGAGTAGTAGACGCCAACTTGCCAGAGAAGGCCATAACATTTATCTACAAGAGCCTGATCAATAACATGTCCGATCCGCTGGTCCAGCTACCGGTGAGATGGGACCATGACGTAGCTGGCTTGGACGATGAGGAGTGGATCGCAGCAATGGCCTCTCCTTATGAGGTGGCAATTTCCTCAAGGCTCCGCCTAATACAGCTAAAACACCTGCATAGGCCCCAACTGTCTGGTCCCAAATGGGGTACAGTACAGATAGTGGTTGCTCTAGATACTGTGGGCAAGAGGGTACCTTCATCCACACTCTCTGGGAATGCATTACTATTCAAAGGTATTGGGCGGCGTTGGTGGGATTTATGGAGGGAGTGTTGGGGCGGAATGTCAACTGTAATATAAAGCTTGCTATCCTAAACGCTTGGGGCCCAAAGAGCGTATTTGGGTGACTTTGGGATTGATGGTGGCCAAGCGCAATATCGTAAGACTGTGGAAGGCCCAGAACCCACCGGCCAAAGAGGATTGGAGTAAAGACTTGTGCATGGACACAGAAAAAAACATCTATGTAGCTAGAGGGTGCCCCGCCAAGTGGATTCAAATATGGGACAAGTGGAACACTTACGGGGGAGGAATTTATGATCCTCCCAAGACGAGGGAAGAAACCGTCACACAAGATCTTAATACGTTGTGATTATTGTAATATTATATTGCTATTACTTTGCTATTTGATACCACTGCTCCGCACCTTTGTTGCCGATATATGTGTACCTTGCCTTTTTCACGTCATACCTGGAGTTCAATAAAAATAATTTAAAAAAAAATAGATGCATTGTCTCATAGATCTCTAATTTCAGAAGGGGTCGCACCGGCAAAACTGGGGCATCGCGTGGTCGGCGGCACGAGCAGGGACCGAGGAACCAGGCTTCAAACGCTGATGTTCCTTCGTCGTATCAGTCATCAGATGAGGAAAAGATGAAACACGCTTCTACTTCTTGTGGTTTTACATGAGTGCCCCGACGATTTTGTGTGGGACGGAGAAGAGTGTGGACTCCTGGAAGATCCCGGGACCTTCCTGTTGAGTGGGACCGTGATTTTCGAGGAGTTGCATGAGCGGTTGCTAGCAGCTTTGGGGACTGCTCCCTTAAAGCCTTTGGCGCCCTGGAATGGTAGTTGGATCATAACTTGGACTCGTAGTCACGTTTTGGACACCACAGACACAGGAGGTGCGGGTCAGCCACCAACATGGCATGAAGACAGGTGCTACAGGGTCTAAAACCGGTTTTCCTCGTTGGCATCCTAGACACACCAGAAGGACAAAACCTCAAAAACGTTGACAAAATTTCACCAAAAAAAAACCTGACAGATGGTTAGCTCTTCTCTTGGATCAGCGATGGCTGGCAAGAAAAAGATAAAAAACTGTCAGCATGTTGAGGTGCTGGCTATATAGGAGACAAGGATGTCACTTCTGGCACGGACAACGCAGACGACTGCATGAGGAGCCCACCAATGCCAACTATCAGAGCGCAGGGGTACTGCTCACAAAGAGAGTTCTGATCCAGTCTGATGCCTGGGGAAATTCAAAAGTAAGGAATCTGTGGCTAGAAGCATCTATCATATCTAAATCTTACTTATAAGCTACCTTGCTTGTAAACATTAATCAATTCTATCGTAGAGGCCATGCCCGCTGTACAGAGCTCCATTTCCCTCCAGTTTGCTTTGATCACAAGTGCTAAAGACATCTATGCAGTTGCTAGCATCCAGCCAAGTGCTAATTTTAGGACAGTAAAAATTCTGGGGTGAAAACACAATTTAAAGGAGATGTGATAATCTGAAAAGAGGACTAAAGTGCATTTTAATAAATGCATTAATTCCTCTTCAAAGTACTGTCAATGTTGCTATTTACTGTAACAGCACTCGCATGTGTCTTAGGGCAGTAAATAGGATGATCATAATCAAACAGGAAAAAACAATGGACAATACACAAACACTGACTTGGCAAAGATTGTTTTTGTAAAAACTCAATCTTTTCTACATTGATATCCCATTCTAATCATTCTCATTCATAGTCACCTCACCCACCTAGTTCAGTGACTTGGGTGCATTAAAGGAAATATGACGGAAGGTTTTGAGAGTGTTTAACAGTTGTTGGTAGCAATGTGCTAACAATGCCCAATGACTAGCCTCCCCAAGGGATTATAATTGTCACTATGAATCCGTTATGAAATTTTGCTCCTCATACACTTTTTATTAGCTAGCAACACTCAGAAATATGACTCAAATGAATGAATCCCACTTTACAACTCAATGCTTTTCGTGCCTGACCCCCAGTTTTTCAAGAGCACTTGGAACTGCTTTGCCCATAGGACGGATAGAAATGTCACCTTTGGAGGGTGCCAAGACAGCACATCCTCCTGGTGTTCGCCTTGATCATTTGAAGGGAATCATCCACATGCTTACCAATCAGATGCTGCCCATCGAAAAGCATTCTGAGAACCTTGGATTGGATGTCCAGGCGAGAGCAGGTGCTTCTCAGCCAACCCTATCTCTGCAGTAATGGTCCCGTGGCAATCTGGCTGAAACCAATGTTGGAGGTATAAAAAAGGCATGGATGAACACAGAGGAAACAAGTTACCCTTCTTGGAGGATGTCTTTCGCTTAATCTTTGTAGTCCTCTGGGAGATTATTCAAGAAGGGCAAAATATTGTACCATGTACCATAGCTGCCTGTCACACCTGAGCAGAATTGAGCTGGTGTTGCCAATTTTGGAGAAGGTGGTGGCAAAGACACAGAGAGCATACATTCTCAGACTAACAGAAAAAAGATACCAGTGCCATACTGTTGCATAACCCACTGTGCAATATTGACAAATCAAAAAGATAAAAACTGTTTGCTTATTTTACCAAAGTATATTTGTTTATTTTATTAAATACAATACACATCAGGAACAATTTTTTGCTCCAAAATAGTCATATACATTAAAAAATTACAAATTAAAATCACATAGTAAATTTCATCACATAAAACAACATTACTTATACAGGTTACAATATTCGAGAAAGGTAGTTGTCGGCGCAGCGTTTCGGTATTTTTAAAAATTCTTACACCTTCTTCAGGACAATTTCTAAATGACAGAAAACACAGAATTAAGTCACTCGCCAGATTACATTCCTTTAGCAAACAGTTCACAGCATTTTATCACAAGTGGTCAGTAGGCAGATTCTAAATTCAGTTTATCTTATATGTCAACCAGTTGTCTCAATATAATTCATAATTATCAGCTGCAAAACATAGATAGCTTTGTGCAGTCTACAAGAGGGTATAAATGAAATATGTCAGGGGACTGCTGTTCACCCTTTGACATATCATTATAACTCTCTGTACATTTTAAAATAATACATCGTTTGTCTCATAGCTCTCAGGACTACGTCTCTAATACTAAAAACCACTTGTCTTATTGACAGATGCTACAATGTCTACACCACCCAGGGGTTATCTATACGCTTTTGTAATCAGTTCCCATCTGTATTATCCGTACGGGTTACATACCTCAAAAGTAGACACTTTAAAAGATGGTCTTAAGTAAGCTTGAAGGGTAGGTTTGATCATAAGCCCTTCGTTAGATGTGTGCTAAATTCTGCTACTCACATCCGATAGTTCTGGCCTTAATACAACACAGAGATGTACACCAGTGAAAATTCTGTGTTTGAAATAAAGTGCACTCAATATCGATAAGGTACGAGTAGAATTATACCTCAGATTGTAGTGATCTTTTCTTTGTACGTCCAGAGGAGCCACCGATATTTATAGGTAGATTCAGGATAAAATCTAAAAAGGTAATAACAGAACTATAGTCGTAGTATCCAGGCTTTATTTAAAGCTACAACTGCAGTTTTATGACTAACAGTCTTGAAAGATTACTTACCAAATGTAAATCAAACAATGGTTTCTGTCGCCGCAGCCTTTACTGAGATTGTGAATAGATCTTAAACTCAGTACCCTTTTTTCTTTTGTTGCAGATTGGATATTAATAACCAATCGCATTTTTAGAGTACAATCCAAGTACCATATGCCGTCGATATAAGCACAATCTCAGTAAAGGCTGCGGCGACAGAAACCATTGTTTGATTTACATTTGGTAAGTAATCTTTCAAGACTGTTAGTCATAAAACTGCAGTTGTAGTTTTAAATAACGCCTGGATACTACGACTATAGTTCTGTTATTACCTTTTTAGATTTTATCCTGAATCTACCTATAAATATCGGTGGCTCCTCTGGACATACAAAGAAAAGATAACTACAATCTGAGGTATAATTCTACTCGTACCTTATAGATATTGAATGCAATGCATTTCAAACACAGAATTTTAACAGGTGTACATCTCTGTGTTGTATTAAAGCCAGAACTATCGGATGTGAGTAGCAGAATTTAGCACACATCTAACGAAGGGCTTATGACCACACCTACCCTTCAAGCTTACTTAAGACCATCTTTTAAAGTGTCTACTTTTCAGGTATGTAACCCGTACGGATAATACAGATGGGAACTGATTACAAAAGCGTATAGATAACCCCTGGGTTGTGTAGACATTGTAACATCTGTCAATAAGACAAGTGGTTTTTAGGATTAGAGACATAGTCCTGAGAGCTATGAGACAAACAATGTATTATTTTAAAATGTACAGAGAGTTATAATGATATGTCAAAGGGTGAACAGCAGTCCCCTGACATATTTCATTTATACCCTCTTCTAGACTGCACAAAGCTATCTATGTTTTGCAGATGATAATTATGAATTATATTGAGACAACTGGTTGACATACAAGATAAACTGAATTTAGAATCTGCCTACTGACCACTTGTGATAAAATGCTGTGAACTGTTTGCTAAAGGAATGTAATCTGGCGAGTGAAGTAATTCTATGTTTTCTGTCATTTAGAAATTGTCCTGAAGAAGGTGTAAGAAGTTTTAAAAATACCGAAACGCTGCGTCGACAACTACCTTTCTCGAATATTGTAACCTGTATAAGTAATGTTGTTTTATGTGATGAAATTTACTATGTGATTTTAATTTGTAATTTTTTAATGTATATGACTATTTTGGAGCAAAAAATTGTTCCTGATGTGTATTGTATTTAATAAAATGAACAAATATACTTTGGTAAAATAAGCAGGGACTTTTGATTTTTCAGCTTACTTACCCCTTGTCCCTTATCGGATCTATTAGGGGACCGCTCTTTGTTTTTGGTTTATATTTACAGCTGGTTAGCTGGGGAGGTGTGCTTTACAGCCTCAATAACCATACCAGTATGGAAGGTATAAAAACATAGTTACACAGAGGATCAATTCAATAGAATAATAAATGAATCCTCTAAAAATAAAACATCTGTAAGACTTGACAATACAGATGAGGAACAATGGCGTAACCTATGGAACCTCAAAAAGAAGGTCATTAGGGCAGATTTACACGCTGACTTTCTGGTGGAATATTGTAAGTAGGGAATCATTCCCAAAGGTCTGCAAGTAAACAATGAGCCTGGGATATTTATGAAAAACAAAACATTTATTGAACATTGGACTTTGGTGGCTAACCGCTGTGGCCGCGACTGGATGCTGCTTATCATCGAAACGGCATATGAAGTACTAGTGATAAAACGGAAAGATATAGAAGAATTAGAGCAGAAACTTAAAGATAATACAGCTTTGGATGAGGCAAAGAAAAAAACTAGATGAAATCCAAGCAGATATCTCAGGATATAAAGATTACCTAATTAACAAGAAATCCAATAAACTTAGGAAGGACATTAATAGCTATAACCATGAGTATGTATATCCTTATCTACAAAAGGACTTCTATGATGGACCAAGAGAAACATTTCAACCCCGCAGACAGTGGCAACAGCAACCGAAAAACTTTCCCAAAAAGAAAGTTAGGTTTTTTGATACATCATATACGAGCTCTGAATCGGATGGCGAGACACATAATGAGGCCCGTAATAATAAGAACACCTAGTGGCCCCAACGGAGACAATTTGTCTTTTTTGGAGCAACGCCACCAAAACTTTGGCCTACCAAGAGGGAGAGGGAGAGGCAATCATGCTCCTCAACCTCAATTCCATCAACGTCCGTATACACAGAGCCAAAAGACCTGGGAGCAATGAAAAAAGCCCCTATCATAAACCTCTCAAATAAAATTCTATCTAAAGTAGAAGAGAGCTTATTAGAAAAGGGACTAGGATACGCTATCACTGCACCAATTGATAGATATGCATTGGAAAGAGACCTACAAAGTTTCTTTCGCAAGATAAGACTGCATGCATTTTTTGAAGATAAAGATAGACCCCTAAGTAATAACAAGTCAGGCCTTAAATCTAAATCATCCTGGACTCCACAGATCAATTTAGTAAAAAAAAGATATTGAGACCTTTGAGATAGTTGTTGATAGAAGTGTAGATGATCTCATAAAACAAAAGAACTGGTTAACCCATAACTTAGAGAAAGAAGAAGCAATGGCCCTAAAAAACCTTGAACAAATGTATGAAGCAACTATAAAACCAGCCGACAAAGGCGGGAGTATAGTTATTATGGATACTGAGTATTATAATAATAAAATGTATTCACTCCTAAATAGTACAGAGCATTATAAACCATCCGGTAGAAATGAATGGATCGAACTCACAGAGAGCATTAAAAGACTTCTGAATCAAGCTAAAGATGATGAGATTATCTGCAATTAAGAAATTGTTTTCCTTTATAATATTAATCAGACTATTCCCGCATTATATGGTTTACCAAAGGTACACAAGAATATCAGTGACCCCCCCGATGCGGCCAATTGTGTCCAGTATTGGATCATTAACAGAGCCTCTACGCAAATATGCAGACGTGTTTCTACAACCTTTGGTTACCACCCAAAAAGCTTACTTAAAAGATACCACGGCCATCATTCAAAAAATAGAGGGCTTACTTTTAACCCTGAAACTCAATTTTTAGTTACATTAGACAGAGGCCCTATATACTAATATCCCTCAAGATAGCACAATCAACACGATTGAAACATTATTTAGTCCTGATGGACTAGATTTGAATGCACATCAGATTTTTATTATAGATTGTATCACTATTGTTCTTAAAAACAATTTATTTCTTTTTAATAGAGAGTACTTTAAACAGGTGAAGGGGACCAGCATGGGGGCCACTTGTGCCCCTAGTCTGGCCTGCCTTTATGTTGCACAGTTCAAGGAGACACATATTTTCAATCAGATAGCCCCCTTTTATGAAAACGTCTCCCAATGGTCAAGGTGCACAAGTTACTACTTGTGTAACGATATATCTGTAAGAGACATTAGTTAGTGATAGATTCCTTACCTCAGAATATCCCCAGGCGTCAGACTGGATCCGGAAACTTTTGCGTAGCAGTACCCTTGCGCGTCGGTAGGCGTCGTCTGCGGCTCTGCGTCCGTCGTCGGCGTCGTGGGCGCCGTGATGACGTCGTCAGAGAACTTAGACGCCGCCTCCGCGTGCTGACGTCAGTTCTTAGCCACAGCTTTTCCGCGCCAGAAGCGCAGAGCCATGACAAAAACCAACACTGGTGCCATGAAACTAGGGCCCTGAAAGGGGGTGACCTTAACCCTAGATATCGGTTCGCAGAACGGGGAGGATGGGTGGGTCGGTAAGGAATCTATCACTAACTAATGTCTCTTACAGATATATTGTTACACAAGTAGTAACTTGTGCATCTGAAAGAGACACGTTAGTGATAGATTCCTTACCTTAGAATAGATACCCCAGCAATACCATCCCCGTGGTGGTGGGTCTGCGAACCAATAATCACACCAGAAAGTCCTGGAGGACGGAACGGCCAAAGTAGCCGTCCCTCCGGACTTGACTGTCCAGGCAATAGTGTCTTGCAAACGTGTGCAGCAAGGCCCACGTAGCTGCCTGGCAAATGTCCTGCAAGGGCACACCTCGGCCCAAGGCAGTTGTAGTGGCCGTGGCTCGAGTGGAATGAGCCCTCAGCCCAACAGGGGGTTCCTTCTTAGCCAAGGAGTAACACGCTTGGATGCACAAGATAATCCACCGGGAAATGGTCCGCTTGTGCACCGCTTTCCCTTTCTTAGCGCCCGCGTATCCCACAAAGAGTTGATCATCCACCCGGAACTGTTGTGTGCGATTCAGATAAAATGAGAGCGCACGTTTTGGGTCCAGACGGTGGAGCCTCTCCTCCTCTCTCTCGAGGGGTGCGAAGGCGGAAAGAAGGTGGGCAACGTGATGGATTGCCCAATGTGGAAGGCCGTGACTACCTTGGGTAGGAAGGAGGGCCTTGTCCGTAACACAACCTTGTCCGGATGGACTGAAAGGAAAGGAGGCTTACAAGATAGAGCCTGGAGCTCACTCACTCTCCTGGCAGAGGTGATGGCTACCAGGAAGGCAGTCTTCAAAGAAAGAAGCCGAAGAGGACAGTTGTGAAGTGGCTCAAAGGGAGCGCACATCAGAAACGTAAGAACCAGGTTCAAGTCCCACTGAGGCATCACGCAGGGAACCGGAGGAAAGGTATGAGTGATGCCCTTCAGGAATCGATTAACGATAGGGGACTTGAACAAAGAAGGTTGGTCAGGCAGCCTCAGAAAGGCTGAAAGAGCTGAAAGGTAGCCCTTGACAGTGCCCAGAGCAGAGCCCTGCTGGGCAAGAGAGAGAAGAAAGAGGAGAACCTCAGAAAGAGGGGCATTGAGGGGATCCACAGCCTTTGCCATGCACCATGCCACAAATCTGTTTCACCTGCAGGCGTATACCAACTTTGTGGAGGGACGCCTGGCTGCCAGAATGATGTTACAGACTTCAGGAGGCAAGTCAAATGGCCTCAACTGTCGCCGCTCAATCTCCAAGCATGGAGGTGGAGACTGGACAGGTTCGGGTGGAGGACCGTCCCCTGCTGCTGCGACAGAAGGTCCTCCTGAAGAGGCAGACGAACCGGGGGATCGACTGACATACTGAGTAGCTCGGGATACCAGTACCTTCGTGCCCAGTCCGGAGCCACAAGGATGACTTGTGCCCGGTCGCGCTTGATCTTCTTCAGCACTCTGGGTAGAAGTGGTATAGGCGGAAAGGCGTACAACAGACCGCAGCTCCACTCGCGACGAAAAGCGTCTCCGAGCGAGTGCCGCCTTGCAAATTCCAACGCGCAGAACTGATGACATTGCGCGTTCTCTTAGGTGGCGAATAGATCTAACCAAGGCTCTCCCCATCGCAGAAAGAGGCCTTGCGCCACGTCCAAGTTCAGACGCCATTCGTGATCCATCGAGCACCGACGGCTGAGTTCGTCCGCCCTGGCGTTCAGAGAACCTGCCAGGTGTTGAACCATCAGAGTCACGCCCTGATGTTCCAGCCATTGACAGAGGCGCAGAGCCTCCTGGCAGAGGGTCCACGACCCCACTCCGCCCTGTTTGTTGCAATACCACATGGCGGTGGTGTTGTCCGTGAACACTTGCACTGCACTCCCTCGGACAGACGGGAGGAATGCCTTCAGTGCCAGACGAATCGCCCGCAGCTCCAACAGATTGATATGGAGCCGGGACTCCGCCGGAGATGGAGAGGGAGAGGGATCTGCCGTTGACCCAATCGCGGTCCGTGAGCCACCACTGCAGCTGACTTGCAGTGCCCTCCGAGATCAGGACATGGTCGGACAGGTTGCCCTGATGCTGGGCCCACTGAAACTTCAGGTCCCACTGCAGAGCCCGCATCCACCACCGTGCGTGATGCACCAGAAGGATGCAGGAGGCCATCAGCCCCAGAAGCCGCAGCGTCAACCTGACCGAAACTCGGGATAAAGGCCGGAAGATCGGAATCAGAGCCTGTATATCCCGAACCCGCTGTTCGGGTGGGTAAACCCGAAACTGCGCCGAGTCAAGAACCGCTCCGATGAAAAGGAGCTTCTGAGAGGGGTACAGGGGTGACTTCGGCACATTGATGGAAAATCCCAGCCGGTGCAGGAGATCCGCCGTAGTCTGGAGGTGGCTGACAACTGTCTGGGGCGAGCCCGCCTTCAACAACCAGTCGTCTAGGTAGGGGAAGACTGACACCCCTAACCTGCGCAGGTGAGCTGCGACCACCGCCATCACCTTCGTGAACACCCGTGGGGCACTGGTAAGGCCGAAGGGGAGCATGAAAAACTGAAAGTGCTCGTGGCCTACCGTGAACCGCAGGAAACGCCGGTGGGCCGGCAGGACGGGGATATGGAAATACGCGTCCTGCAAGTCCAACGCTACCATCCAGTCTCCTGGGTCTAGGGCAGCTAAGACCTGAGCCAGAGTCAGCATTTTGAACTTCTCCTTAAGGAGGAAGCCGTTGACGTTCCTCAGATCCAAGATAGGGTGTAGGCCCCCTTTGCCCTTCTTGGGTACCAGAAAGTAGTGGGAGTAGCAACCACGTCCTACTTCTGGCCCAGGAACGCGCTCGATGGCCCCGTTGGCCAAGAGGGCCGAAACTTCTCCTGCAGGAGCCGCAAGTGATCCCCCGATACGCGGTGGTGTTGCGGTGGCATGGCTTGAGGAGTCGTCTCGAAGGGGAGGGAGTAGCCCCTCCGGACGATCTGCAGCTCCCACCTGTCCGAAGTGACAGTGCGCCAGTGAGAGTGGTGATGGCGAACCCTGCCTCCCACTGGCGTTACATGGGCCGAAAAGCACGGACTAGGAGGGTTTAGAGGTGGATGCCGCGGGGGCAGGTGTGGCCTGACTCCGCCTGTTTCCCCGACCGCCTCTGCGGCGGTTTCCGCGGCCGCCGCCGCGCTGGACGATAGTTTGCGGCGAGTGGCTGGCGGCGAGTGTGGGGACGCCCCTTCCTTGGCCACGAAAGGAGCGAAAGGCACCCGTTTGCTGGCGCGGGCCGAGAGGCCCAAGGACTTGGCCGTAGCCCTGGAGTCCTTAAAGCGCCCAAGCGCGTGGTCTGCCTTGTCGCCAAAGAGGCGACGGCTATCGAACGGCATGTCCATCAGAGTGTTCTGGACGTCTGCCGAAAAATTGGCGGATCTCAGCCAGGCGTGGCGTCTGACCACCACTGTTGTAGCCATCGCTCTGCCTAGCGAGTCAGTAGTATCCAGCCCACACCTGATGGAATACTTGGCTGCATCCCGGCCCTCCACAAGGGCTTGGCCGAGTTTGGCCCGTACCTCCAACGGGCACTCTGGCAGCACTTCCGCCACCGTCTCCCACAGAGAGAGGGTGTAGCGGCCAAAGAGGCATGCGGTGTTGGAAGACCGCAGTCCCAAACTAAGGGACGAGAATATTTTTTTTCCATAATTCTCGTACCTCTTGGATTCCCTGTCCAGCGGGGCCAACGGGAATGCGGTCTGGGAGTTAGAGGCCTGGATGACCAGACTCTGGGGGTGGGAGGACAGGAAACATGGGTCGCCCGGAGCCGGGCGGTGGCCTCTGGCCACGTTCCTATCTACGGGCGAACCTGTAGCGGGCCTGGACCAAGTGCCCAAAAGAACGTCGGTCAAGGCCTCATTAAACGGCAGCAGAGGCTCCATGGAGCATGACTGCGGCTTAAGGACCTCTGTGAGGAGGTTAGTCCTCACAGCCGCGACGGGGAGCTTAAGGCCCAAAGCCTTGGCAGCCCTCGTCAACACCACACCATAGGTAGCTCCCTCCTCCGTAGCCACGATAGGAGGAGAGACAAATCCAGTGTCCAGAGAGGTGTCCAGGCCACTGGCTTCCCCAAGGTCTCCTGCCCAGTCCATATCAGACTGACAATCTTTGGCTAGAGGGTCCTCAGACCCCTCCCAATCCTCCTCATCACCCATCTCCTGAGACTCAGGGTTGTAATTGTATGAGGTTGGTTCATAGAAGTAAAAATCTCCAAACGGCGTCGGGTGCGGCGCCGATAGGCGCCGTCCCGACGTCGGAACCGAAGTAAAGGAGGGATCGGGGACAGCGCCGCCCGAGGACGGCGCCGGAGGTGACACCACACGGACTGACGCCGGGGGGGTCGTAAGGTCCACCGGTGCCGATCCAGAGCCCGAGGGAGACCCAGCGACGTCCTGCGGCGCCGGGCCCGAAGGCGCCGGCGGCATCGGGCCGAAGCACCCAACGGCGTCGGGGTCGGAGCCCCCGACCCACTAGGACCCCCAGACGGGTTTGCTGGGCCCGGAGGCGCCGCGGAACCCGTCGGAGGATAAAGGGACCTCATGGCCATGAGCAAACGCTCACTCTCCTCCGGCGTCGCATTCAGCCCAGGGACCGGAGGGTATGGGGCCGGACGCGATGCCCGCGACTCCCGAGGAGCCGCGTGGGCGGTGTCACCCGAACCCCCGGCCGCGTCGCGCGAGCCAGAAGAGCGATGATGCCTCTTCGACTTCTCGTGTTTCTTACCTGACGACTTGGACCCGGAGGAGTGGCGCTGACTCCCGGAGCTGTGACGGCTCCGTCCCCGCGTCCTGTCCCTCGACCTCCCGTGGGACCGGGACCTCACGCGGCGCGGGGCCGACTGCCGGAGTTCGAGCCGCCTGCGGGACCGCTCCCGCCTGGCCTTCCTTGAAAGGGCCTGACAGTCAGGGCAGGCCTCGTCATCATGGTCGACGCCCAAACACGTCAGGCACTGGCGGTGAGGATCCGTGACCGACATGGTGCGGTCGCAATCTTCGCAATGCTTGAATCCGGGCATCCCTACGGCACCGTTCGAGTCGATTAAGACTTCGAGAAGGATCAAAATGATCACAAAAAAGTTAGTAAAAAATTGACTGGGTTACTGCTTTTTCCAGATCTGCGCTGGCTGGCGCGAAAAAAAGAAGAACTGACGTCAGCACGTGGAGGCGGCGTCTAAGTACTCCGACGACGTCATCACGGCGCCCACGACGCCGACGACGGACGCGGAGCCGCAGACGACGCCTACCGACGCGCAAGGGTACTGCTACGCAAAAGTTTCCGGATCCAGTCTGACGCCTGGGGATATTCTAAGTTAAGGAATCTATCACTAACGTGTGTCTTTCAAATATATTGCCGACGTTTTTTTTATATGCACAGGCACATCAGAAAATATCTCTGATTTTATTGATTGGTTGAATCTGGGTGATATTAACCTTAAGTTCACATCACACACAGACAAGGATAGGTGTGAGTTTCTGGACGTTGTCATCAAACACGTTGATGGCAACCTAAATGTAGAACTATACACCAAACCAACAGACAGAAACACTATGCTCCATTTTAATAGCAATCATCCACCTTGCCAAAAGGACAATATTCCATTTGGCCAATTTTTACGACTTAAGAGGAATTGTACCACCATAAAAGATTTTGATATACATGCAGACTAAGTAAAGAAATAATTGTTAGAAAGAGGGTACATAAAGTGCATGATTCGTCATGCTTACAAAAGAGCCAAATATTTTAACAAAGAGAGCTTGTTTGTTGCAAAAGAGCCCAAGAAAATGGATCAAAAAATGATATTGGTTACTAATTTTAATTCTATTAGTAATAAAATCAAAAACATAATAAATAAAAATTGGCATTTAGTGACTAATAATAAGAATGAGAAACTGCCTAAACCAATGTTCTCCTTCAGGAGAATTCGTACTATAAGAAATAGTTTGGTCCATACTTATAGGGAAGAAAAATCTAACAATCAACCATGTATCAATAATGCACCCTTACCCACAGGTACATTTGCATGCAGTGGCTGCCTCAATTGTCACAATATTTTAAAAGGGAACTGTATCTCACATAACAATGTGTCTATTAAAATTAAGAGTTTTATGAATTGTCGCACTAAAAACTTAATTAATCTATCTCATCAAATGCCCATGTAATCTTGCATATATAGGCGAGACATCAAGAGAAGTTCGTGTAAGGATGAACGAGCACAGATCAGCAATTAGAAATCATAAGAAAGGTGCTCCCCTTACCGAACACTGGAAAGAGGCAGGACACACAAGTGATGATGTCACTTGGTGTGGACTGGAGGTCATTGAAATGAACAGCCGGGGCGGAGACATTAATAACAAAAAAAAAAACGAGAGCAATACTATATGTCACGCCTTAACACAGTAAGAAATGGCCTCAACAGCAAAGAGCACTGGGAACGAATTGTCTAATGCTGTAACCTGCTTACTCTATTCATATTCTTCGCATACTGTGGAGGAACTTCCTAATATATTGTTAATGGGTAATATTAGCCTGTGCACACGATCTTGCCGCGACAGCAGTCGGCTATAGCTATAGATATGACCATGTATGTTATAAACTTTGAATACGAATAGTGTTCAAATAGGATTAGGAGTCTGATGTTTGGTAGCTGCCTGCACCATAAATTTGGGTGTGTTCAGTGAAGGGCTGGTATTTTTTGAAGCACAAACACCTTATGGAGAATATCTCTCTGTAATATACTAGCACAGTATATTAAGCTCGAACATGCCATGATTTTATGGGTCGGCAAAATATCATAATATAAATCTTTATAACAATAACTACTTATGAATATAGATCGTTAATTCTAAACATAAAGATGTCTGTAGATAACAATGGTCGATGTATTTACAGTGAGTTCCACCGGCATTTTCCAGTAGATACGAACTGTTCCATTAACTATAAATTTTTTAGCCCAATTTTTTTAGTAATGGACCTGTAAATGTCCTAGTGGAATGATGAAGACATCAAAGACTAAGTTTATTGTACTTGCGTTCTATGTAAACTCCCAAAATACAGGCACTGGCGTAATGCTAATTTCACGCCAGAGCGAGCAGGGAGGCAGTCATTTTAAATCACGGTAAGCATGTATGCTGCGGTATAAGAGCTTACGAGAAAGAGAGAGCTATGATCTATTGGTTATGGTATTTGGAATTAAATCATGGAGATCCCCATGTATTCATAGCGTGTCACCCCAATAGTACTTGTAATAACAACCTTAACCAGTACCGAATTGTGACTAACGATTATATTTAGGTAGTTCGTTTTACCAAACGCTAAGGACAATACCTGGTAGCTGGCCTCTTGCCTCTTGAATATTATGATTTAAATTTAAAATTGAATCACCTGGGATATATTTGGTGACACCGAGACAAGTCCACATACCGTTGTCACTGTTAACCAGTTAGTCACAGACCGTATATGTTATCCATAGATCTGATTAACCTACATAGACAAGGTGGAGAAGAGGCACGTTTTTCATTTAAAGAACATGCATAAAGTATAACGCGAGAAAAGAGCTAACTAGAGTTTGGGCCTCTATTGAAAAATATAATTAATACAACAAACAAATAGAGTGACTCGTGTAATGGGTAATAATGAAACCCTATAGATAATCCGTAGATACTATTCTAAAAAAAAAAAAAAAAGGTTTTATTCAGAATAGATCTTAAACTCAGTACACTTTTTTAGGGCTCGGCCTCGTCACCACTTCGTCAGAAGTGGGGCGGAGCTCCGAGCCGTATTGTTAAGGGAGTTCTGCATCGTGCAGGAAAAATTCCTCAGTGCGCGAGATTTTTTAGTAGTTTGTTTTGCCATGTGCATGGTAATTGGTTGTTGCGGTGCAGTCTTTCTAGTAAGCTGCACGCAATAGGCCATATGTATTTTCGCTTCAGCACTTCCGCCATATCCTGTGTGGTTATGCGCACGGCAGTGCAATAAATTATCAATTAGAGCTGTCAGGGTGCTGCGGTAATACAATCCAGATGGTCGGGCGCGTTCACCAGTGTGCCATGAGTTTTGCAGGCGCGCGTCCCTCTGCCTCCCTTGATGTTTAAGTTTTGGCCTTTCACCAGATGCCGGCTCGCAGAGGCCTCTGATATTGCCTCTCTCCGCCTGCTCCTCACTGCAGCCCCCACCACTGGAAACGACAGGCTGGGAGCTCACAGAAGCCTCTGAGATCGCCTCTCCCAGCCTGCTCGTCCTTTCAGCCCCCACCGCTGAAATTCATATAAAAAGAATGCTTTGATATACATTGATATGCTCTGTTGCTGCTGCTGCCTTGGCACAGTACCTGCTGTGAGTGTGTGCAGGCAGCAGTGGTGCAAGCTTCTCACACTCACGAAGAGATCACAGGCAGCAGCGGTGCAAGCTTCTCACAGTCACAAGGAGATCACAGGCAGCAGTGGTGCAAGGTTGTCACGCTCACAAAGAGATCACAGGCAGCAGCTGGGAAAACTTCTCATACTCACAAGGAGATCACAAGCACCAGTGGTGCAAGCTTCTTACACTCACAAGGAGATTACAGGCAGCAGTGGGGCAAGCTTCTAACAGTCACAAGGAGATTACAGGCAGCAGTGGTGCAAGCTTCTCACACTCACAAGGAGATCACAGGCAGCAGTGGTGCAAGCTTCTCACACTCACAAGGAGATCACAGGCAGCAGCGGGGCAAGCTTTCCACAGTCACAAGCAGATCACAGGCAGCAGTGGTGCAAGCTTCTAACATTCACAAAGATCACAGGCAGCAGTGGTGCAAGCTTCTCACACTCACAAAGAGATCACAGGCAGCAGCTGGGCAAACTTATCATACTCACAAGGAGATCACAAGCACCAGTGGTGCAAGCTTCTTACACTCACAAGGAGATTACAGGCAGCAGTGGTGCAAGGTTGTCACACTCACAAAGAGATCACCGGCAGCAGCTGGGAAAACTTCTCATACTCACAAGGAGATCACAGTGGTGCAAGCTTCTTACACTGCTTCTCACACTCACGAACAGATCACAGGCAGCAGCGGTGCAAGCTTCTCACAGTCACAAGGAGATCACAGGCAGCAGTGGTGCAAGGTTGTCACACTCACAAAGAGATCACAGGCAGCAGCTGGGAAAACGTCTCATACTCACAAGGAGATCACAAGCACCAGTGGTGCAAGCTTCTTACACTCACAAGGAGATTACAGGCAGCAGTGGGGCAAGCTTCTCACAGTCACAAGGAGATTACAGGCAGCAGTGGTGCAAGCTTCTCACACTCACAAGGAGATCACAGGCAGCAGTGGTGCACGCTTCTCACACTCACAAGGAGATCACAGGCAGCAGCGGGGCAAGCTTTTCACAGTCACAAACAGATCACAGGCAGCAGTGGTGCAAGCTTCTAACATTCACAAAGATCACAGGCAGCAGTGGTGCAAGCTTCTCACACTCACAAAGATCACAGGCAGCAGGTGGGCAAACTTCTCATACTCACAAGGAGATCACAGTGGTGCAAGCTTCTTACACTGCTTCGCACACTCACAAAGAGATCACAGGCAGCAGCGGTGCAAGCTTCTCACAGTCACAAGGAGATCACAGGCAGCAGTGGTGCAAGGTTGTCACACTCACAAAGATATCACAGGCAGCAGTTGGGAAAACTTCTCATACTCACAAGGAGATCACAAGCACCAGTGGTGCAAGCTTCTTACACTCACAAGGAGATTACAGGCAGCAGTGGGGCAAGCTTCTCACAGTCACAAGGAGATTACAGGCAGCAGTGGTGCAAGCTTCTCACACTCACAAGGAGATCACAGGCAGCAGCGGGGCAAGCTTTTCACAGTCACAAGCAGATCACAGGCAGCAATGGTGCAAGCTTCTAACATTCACAAAGATCACAGGCAGCAGTGGTGCAAGCTTCTCACACTCACAAAGAGATCACAGGCAGCAGCTGGGCAAACTTCTCATACTCACAAGGAGATCACAAGCACCAGTGGTGCAAGCTTCTCACACACACAAGGAGATCATAGACAGCAGTGGTGCAAGGTTGTCACACTCACAAAGAGATCACAGGCAGCAGCTGGGAAAACTTCTCATACTCACAAGGAGATCACAGTGGTGCAAGCTTCTTACACTGCTTCTCACACTCAAAAAGAGATCACAGGCAGCAGCGGTGCAAGCTTCTCACAGTCACAAGGAGATCACAGGCAGCAGTGGTGCAAGGTTGTCACACTCACAAAGAGATCACAGGCAGCAGCTGGGAAAACTTCTCATACTACCAAAGAGATCACAAGCACCAGTGGTGCAAGTTTCTTACACTCACAAGGAGATTACAGGCAGCAGTGGGGCAAGCTTTTCACAGTCACAAGGAGATCACAGGCAGCAGTGGTGCAAGCTTCTCACACTCACAAGGAGATCACAGGCAGCAGCGGGGCAAGCTTCTCACAGTCACAAGGAGATTACAGGCAGCAGTGGTGCAAGCTTCTCACACTCACAAGGAGATCACAGGCAGCAGTGGTGCAAGCTTCTCACACTCACAAGGAGATCACAGGCAGCAGCGGGGAAAGCTTTTCACAGTCACAAGCAGATCACAGGCAGCAGTGGTGCAAGCTTCTCACATTCACAAAGAGATCACAGGCAGCAGTGGTGCAAGCTTCTCACACTCACAAGAGATCACAGGCAGCAGTGGTGCAAGCTTCTCACACTCACAATGAGATCACAGGCAGCAGCGGGGCAAGCTTTTCACAGTCACAAGCAGATCACAGGCAGCAGTGGTGCAAGCTTCTCACACTCCCAACGAGATCACAGGCAGCAGCTGGGAAAACTTCTCATACTCACAAGGAGATCACAAGCACTAGTGGTGCAAGCTTCTTACACTCACAAGGAGATTACAGGCAGCAGTGGTGCAAGCTTCTCACACTCACAAGGAGATCACAGGCAGCAGTGGTGCAAGCTTCTGACACTCACAAAGAGATCACAGGCAGCAGCTGGGCAAACTTCTCATACTCACAAGGAGATCACAAGCACCAGTGGTGCAAGCTTCTTACACTCACAAGGAGATCACAGGCAGCAGTGGTGCAAGCTTCTCACACTCACAAGGAGATCACAGGCAGCAGCTGGGAAAACTTCTCATATTCACAAGGAGATCACAGGCAGCAGTGGTGCAAGCTTCTCACACTCACAAGGAGATTACAGGCAGAGGTGGTGCAAGCTTCTCACACTCACAAGGAGATCACAGGCAGCAGTGGTGCAAGATTCTCATACTCAAGAGAAGGCGATCACGGGCAGCAGCGGTGCAAGCTTCTTACACTCACAAGGAGACCACAGGCAGCAGAGGTGCAAGCTTCTCACACTCACAAAGAGATCACAGGCAGCAGCTGGGCAAACTTCTCATACTCACAAGGAGATCACAAGCACCAGTGGTGCAAGCTTCTCACACTCACAAGGAGATCACAGGCAGCAGTGGTGCAAGCTTCTCACACTCACAAGGAGATCACAGGCAGCAGTGGTGCAAGCTTCTCACACTCACAAAGAGATCACAGGCAGCAGTGGTGCAAGGTTGTCACACTCACAAAGAGATCACAGGCAGCAGCTGGGAAAACTTCTCATACTCACAAGGAGATCACAAGCACCCGTGGTGCAAGCTTCTTACACTCACAAGGAAATTACAGGCAGCAGCAGGGCAAGATTCTCATACTCACAAGGAGATTACAGACAGCAGTGAGATAACAGGCAGCAGCGGTGCAAGGTTGGAGATCACAGGCAGCAGTGATGCAAGCTTCTCATACTCATGAGAAGGAGACCACAGGCAGCAGTGGTGCAAGCTTCTCATACTCACAAAAATGAGATCACAGGCAGCGTTTTGCTCAATGATTTCACCTGGCACAAACACCAACAACCATCAATGCACGCTTTCACCAAAAACAAACACAGTAATGCATCAGTGCCGCTGAACACCCATGCACACAACAAACATCCACTCTTTCAATTGGCACAATCATCAACAGCTGTCAGTGCACCCTTTCACCAACCACACGCATTACCATCCAGCTCTATACACTTGACAGCCACACTTAGTAACAGCTCTTACTGCACGCTACCACCAGTCGTACACACCTCAAGCTACCACTACACCCTTCCACCAAACACACACCCCAACAGCCATCACTGCACAATTCCTACAGGCACACACATCCAGCATCCATCAATGCACACCAATTGATAACGCATCCACAAATTTATATTGTACCTATTGCACTATGCTGCACTCTACCTTTGAAAGATGATAGATAGTGTGTATGTATGCCTTTGTGGGTGCGTAGTTTGCACCGGTGTGCTTGCATGGAGTGTGTATGCCTTTGTGAGTGCGTAGTTTGCACTAGTGTGCTTGCATGCAGTGTGCATGTCTGCCTTTGTGGGTGTGTATTATCTGCAGCAGGGCTGCTCTGTCTGGTCAAGTTCTCATTGGCACATAATCTGCAGGCTGGCAGTGCTGCTCTGTTTCTTCATCCTTCTGGTGCAGCCAGCAGGACTGCTCTGTCTCATCATCCTTCTAGTACAGCGTAAAATCTGCAGGCTCGTAGGGCTGCTCTCATGCACTGATAAATATTAAAATCTGCAGGATGGCAGGGCTGCTCTGTCTCATCATCCTTCTAGTACAGCATAAAATATGCAGGCTCGTAGGGCTGCTCTGTCTCGTCTTCATTCTGGTGCAGCCACTGACTTAAGTGTTCTGTTGTTGTTGTTGTTACTTGTCACACAGCGCTGAGCCTACTCTGACGCACTGCACTCTCTGCACTCTGCACATGCTGCCAACTTGCAGTCACTCACGGTGCACCAACACTCACCCTGCACTCATTTTGCACCTGCACTCACTGTACACCAACTCTGCACTCATAACTATGCAGTGACTATGGTGTCAGTGTGGCGTAGGCGTAGCTACCATTGGTGGAGCAAGTGCTGTGGTACCAGTTTAGTGCAGCATGTGCAGTGGTACCAGTGTGTGGTAGCTACCATTGGTAGAGCAGTGGTAGTGTTGCTTAGCTATAATTGTGCAGCAGGTGCAGTGGCACCAGTGTGTGGTAGCTGCCATTGTGTAGCAGGTGCAGTGTTATCAGTGTTACTTAGCTATGATTGTGCAGCAGGTGCAGTGGCACCAGTGTGGCGCAGCTATCATTGGTGCAGCATGTGCAGTGGTACCAGTGTGTGGTAGCTACCATTGGTGGAGCAGGTGCAGTGGTAGTGTTGCTTAGCTATAATTGTGCAGCAGGCGCAGTGGCACCAGTGTGTGGTAGCTGCCATTGTGTAGCAGGTGCAGTGTTATCAGTGTTACTTAGCTATGATTGTGCAGCAGGTGCAGTGGCACCAGTGTGGCGTAGCTATCATTGGTGCAGCATGTGCAGTGGTACCGGTGTGTGGTAGCTACCATTGGTGGAGCAGGTGCAGTGGTAGTGTTGCTTAGCTATAATTGCGCAGCAGGTGCAGTGACACCAGTGTGTGGCGTAGTTACCATTCGTGGAGCAGGTGCAGTGTTATCAGTGTTACTTAGCAATGATTGCGCAGCAGGTGGAGTACCACCAGTGTGGCATAGCTACCATTGTGCAGCAGGGGCAGTGGCACCAGTGTGGCATAGCTACACTTGTGAAGCAGGTGCAGTTGCATGAGTGTGGCATAGCTACCCTTGTGCAGGAGGTGTAGTGGCACCACTGACATAGCTACCATTGTGCAGCAGGTGCAGTGGCACCAGTGTGGCGTAGGCGTAGCTACCATTGGTGAAGTAGGTGCTGTGGTACCAGTTTAGTGCAGCAGGTGCAGTTGCACCAGTGTGTGGCGTAGTTACCATTCGTGGACCAGGTGCAGTGTTATCAGTGTTACTTAGCTATGATTGCACAGCACGTGTAGTACCACCAGTGTGGCATAGCTACCATTGTACAGCAGGTGCAGTGGCACCAGTGTGGCATAGCTACAATTGTGCAGCAGGTGCTGTTGCACCAGTGTGGCAGGCACCAGTACGCCACATTGGTGTAACACACTCACCCCCACAGACTCACCCCCACAGACTCACCACCACACACTCACCACTACACACTCACCACTACACACAATAAAACACCACCAGCCGTCAGTGCACGCTTTTACCAGGGCCAAACACCACCAGCCATCAATGCACGCTTTCACGAACCACAAGCACCACCAGGCGTACAACACCAGCCGTCAGTGCATTCTTTTACAAGGCGCACACACCAGCAACCGTCAGTGCACACTTTCACTGTTAGACGGGGACCTGGAGGGTCGGCCGAGGACAAGGGGAGAGGCCTCCGGGGAGAGCCGTCTCCAGCGAGCGTACAGACAAGTAACTCCCCCCCCTCCCCCCCCCCCCCACAGATGGACACCACGCAAAGATAAGGTTAACGCTTTTTATATGCAGTTCTTGAAGTAAGGTAGTACGGTACAATGAGATCAGGATATGAGGATCCTCTCAATTCTAGTCTCTGGAAGGGTAAGGGGGTAGCGGGACAGTCTTGTTACCAATCTGGTATCGAGATGGAATGGTGGGTAGCTCACAATCCTCGAGCTCGGCGTTCTGGAAGGTCGGGCCGCGGCAGCGCCAGCAGGTCCAGAGGAGGTCGTAGGTTGCAACGGGCCGCGGCAGCGCCAGCAGGTCCCGACGAAGATGGTGGATGCAAGGGGCCGCGGCAGCGCCAGCAGGTCCCGACGAGGATGTAGGTTGCAAAGGGCCGCGGCAGCGCCAGCAGGTCCCAACGAAGATGAAGGTTGCAGAAAGCCGCGGCAGCGCCAGCAGGCAGGACGATGGTTCACAAGGCAGGGCTGCGGCAGCGCCAGCAGTCCGTCAAGGATGAGTTCTTCACGGTCTCTCTCGACTCCAGGATACAACTGCCTTCCTGCTCTGGAGCTGCCTCAGTTATAGGTCTGGCGCCCTTTGATGTCCGGACCCTCGCACTTGGAGGTCGGGAGGTCCGGGATGAGGGAGTCCAGACACCCAGCAGGGGGGTGGAGACAGCGCCCGGGGAGGCTGGGGGCGATCGGCACCTGGCGGGGGAGAGCCATCGACACTCTTCTCTCCCATTGACCTGCCAAGTGGTCCGTTCACCTCCTGGGTGGATGGTGGTGCCGGGATGTCGGGGCCTGGCCAGGCCCAGGGTTGGGGTCGAGCTGAGGCCACGCGGCCTCGTGGTGCAGTGTCCAAGATGGCGGCTGGGCCCGGGCAATGGTGCTGACGGTGGCCCGGGCCAGTGATACAGAGATGTCCGGGAGCAGGCGTCCCGTAGGGGACGGGTTGCGGGTTGCTTCTGTGGGTCGTTGGGGTTGTTCTTCGGGTAGCACCTGGAGAGCCGGTGTCCGGGCTCTGTCATGCGGGGAGGGAGCGAGCCCTTCCTGGGGCCTGTCCAACATGCGTCCCCCCCCAGCTGAAGGCGGGGAGAGTCACCCATCCTCTTGGGGACTCTCCTCGTCGAGGCGGAAGAAGCGTGACAGGCCATCCGCGTTGGGGTGGTCCTGGCCAGGGCGATGCTCCACAGGGAGATGGACCATCGCAACAGTTTGGGATTCTCCCCCCGCATCTGCATCAACCATTGCAGGGGGCGATGATCTGTTTGTACTCGAAAGTGGGTACCGAAGAGGTAGGGCCGGAGCTTCTTGAGGGCCCACACTACTGCAAAGGCCTCCCGCTCGATGGTACTCCAGCGCTGTTCTCGGGCCAGCAGGCGTCGGCTGATGAAGGCCACTGGCTGGTCGACTCCCTCGGGGTTTAGTTGGGAGAGGACGACCCCAATGCCATGGTCCGAGGCATCAGTCTGGACGATGAACTCACGGCTGTAGTCGGGGGCCTGGAGCACAGGGGCGGTGCACATGGCGGCCTTCAGCTTCTCGAAGGCCGCTTGACAGTCTGGGGTCCAGCTTTTGGGTGTTTCTTGGATGTGAGTTCCGTGAGGGGCCCCACAATGCTGCCATAGTCCTTCACAAACCGCCGGTAGTATCCGGTGAGCCCCAAGAAGGCTCGGACCTCGGTTTGGGTGACGGGGGGCTGCCAGGACTGGATGGCAGCGATCTTGAGCTGGAGAGGGGCCACCAGACCGCTCCCCACTTGGTGTCCGAGGTAGGTCACGGACCCCTGGCCAATTTGGCACTTGCTGGCCTTGATTGTGAGGCCGGCCCGTTGGAGGGCCTGCAGGACCTCTCGGAGGTGGTGGAGGTGGTCTGACCAGTGGCGGCTGTATACCGCTATATCGTCCAGGTAGGCGGCGCTGAATTCTTCGAGGCCCGCCAATACCTGGTTCACAAGTCGTTGGAAAGTGGCTGGAGCGTTTTTCATGCCGAATGGCATCACTTTGAAATGGTAGTGTCCATCCGGGGTGGAGAAAGCGGATCGTTCTTGGGCCCTGGGGGTGAGGCCGATCGCTGTCAGGTCGAAGATGCTCAGGTAGCAGGCAGCCCCCATGCGGTCAACCAGTTCATCTGCTCGGGGAATGGGGTGAGCGTCGGTTCGGGTGACAGCGTTCAGACCCCGATAGTCGACGCAGAACCGGAGCTCGGGGGTGGTGCCCGGGGCAGCAGCTTTGGGGACCAGTACGACTGGGCTGGCACAGGGGCTGTCTGAGGGCTCGATGACTCCGAGTGTGAGCATTTTGGAGACTTCGTCTTGGATGCAGGTGCGCACCCGATCTGGCACTCGGTATGCTCGGTGTCGGATAGGGGGACTGTCCCCAGTGTCCACGTCGTGAAGGCACCAGGGGGTGACCCCGGGGGTGAGGGAGAACAGGTTTTCGAAGTGCAGCAGGAGAGCCCGACAGTCTTGGCGCTGCTCCGGGGTCAGGGCATCGGAGAGTCGGACCCCGTCCACCGAACCATCTTTCTCACGGGTCCTCAGTAGGTCAGGGAGGGGCTCGGAGTCTTCTTCCGCCCCACTGTCTGTAGCCATCAGTAGGCTGAGCTCCGAGCGCACAAAGTGTGGTTTCAGTCTGTTGGCGTGGAGGACCCGGAGGGGGTTCCGGGGGAATTCCATGTCGATGAGATAGGTGACGGGGCCCTTCCGCTCGACCACCTTGAAGGGTCCTGTCCATTTGTCCTGCAAGGCACAAGGCTCGATGGGGGACATCACCCATACCTGCTGACCAGGCTCGAACTCGATGGAGGAGGCATGTTAATCGTACCATTTCTTCATGTCCTCCTGACTGGCCTCAAGATTGGTTTTAGCGATCTCCCTGAATCGCCTGGTCTGATTGCGGAGGGTCAGGAGGTACTTATAGACGTCTGGAGGGGTCTCCAGGGGGGGCATTTCCCATTCTTCTTTAACCAGGCTGAGGGGCCCTCGGACAGGGTGTCCGTACAGGAGCTCGAAGGGGCTGAAGCCGAGGGACTTCTGGGGGACTTCTCGGTAGGCGAAGAGGAGGCACGGGAGTAGCACGTCCCACTGGCGGCGTAGGGGTTCCTCCAGCCCCATGATCATCCCCTTGAGAGTGCGGTTAAACCCCTCGACCAGTCCGTTTCCTTGCGGGTGATAGGGGGTTGTGAATCGGTACGTAACTCCGCACTGCTGCCAGAGGGATTTCATATATTTGGAAATAAAGTTCGTGCCCCTGTCGCTGACGACTTCCCGGGGGAAGCCCACTCGAGAGAAGATCCCCATTAAGGCTCGGCCTACCACTGGTGCTGTTACAGTTCGAAGGGGAATGGCCTCGGGATAGCGGGTGGCGTGGTCCACCAGGACCAGGATGAATCGATGCCCTTGTGCTGTTCGGGGGTCCAGGGGCCCCACAATGTCTATTCCCACCCTTTCGAACGGGGTGGTGACGACGGGGAATGGTTGCAGGGGTGCCTTGAGTTTTCGGCCGCTCTTCCCGCTGGCCTGGCAGGTGGGGCAGGTCCGGCAGTGGTTGGAGACGTCATTTCGCATTTTGGGCCAGTAAAAGTGGGTTACCAGGCGGTTGTACGTTTTGTCTTGCCCCAAGTGCCCAGCCAGGGGGACATCGTGTGCCAAGTTCAAAAGGAAGTCTCTGAAGCGGAGGGGCACCACCAGCACCCGACTGGCCCCCAATTCTGCGATTCTTTGTTCGCTGTACAGTAGGTCATTGTCCCAATAGATCCAGTGGGCCCCTGCGGTGTCTCCCGCGCTCTGGGCGAGTGCTTGCTGTCGGAGTCCCTCGAGGGAGGGACAGGTCTTTTGCTCCTGCCGGAATTGTTCCTGGGTGGGTCCCCCCTCTTGACGCCACTGAGCCAGTTCTGGAAGGTCTTGGGGCTGAGCGGGCCCTTCTTGGGTTTGTTCTGGGGGATCAGTACGGACGGTGTCTTCCTCTGGAGTGATCGGGGGAGGAGGTGCTGGCCATTCGGGTTCTTCGGGTCTGGGGATGGCGCGGGCGGCCATGGACCGGGTTGTTACGCACGCCCAGTCCGGGAGGCCCAACATCCCCAGGTGCTCTCTTCTTTCAACGGCCGCCCACGGGGAACTCTCGAGATCGTTTCCCAGGAGGCAGTCCACGGGGGCATCATCGCGGACAGTCACTTTTAGCATGCCGGACACTCCTCCCCATTCGAAGGGGACGCAGGCCATCCGACACAGGCTCTCGGAATTGTCGGCCGATCGGACGGGGCAAAGAAAGTTTGGCAGGATTTGTTCCGGGGTCACCAGGTGACAGCGGACGGCCGTCACACTGGCCCCAGTGTCACGCAGGGCTTCGGCCTTGCGCCCATTTATGTTCACCCACTGGCTGTATTTTCTGGTGTTGGCGGGTAGGGGAGCCCGCGGGATCATGTCTCTTCCCCCTAGGCAAGCCAGGACCATGGCGGCAGGTTCCCACTCGGGCTGTTCCTGCTCATACTCTTCATGCTCTTCGGAGATTTGCTCCTCTCCTAGGGCGGCGGCAGCGACCTGGCGGGGCCCGGGAGTCTGGTTCTTTGGGCAGTTCGGGTCGCTGGCATAGTGGCCGATTCGCTGGCACCGGTGGCAAGTAACGTTGGCTCGGAAACCTGGGCGCATCGGGGGGTTTCCCCGACCGGCCTGGGGCGGGGTGTTGTTGGTGGGAGCTGCCGGGACGGCATCTCTGCCCCGGCCCTGGCCTCCTCCTCCTCCTCCTCGGGGACGATGGTGACCTTGGTTGGTTCTGTTCTGCTCGTTTGGCCCACTCCGGGCCACTCGGGTGCTTTCCCATCGGTCAGCTTCAGCGGCGAGCTGCCGAGGTTCAGTCAATTTACTGTCGAGGAGGTGCTGCCTGAGCTCGACGAAGCAGTTGTTGGAGAGGTGCTCCCACACAATGAGGTTAAAGAGTTGCTCGTAGGTGGTTACGTGGCTACCCTTGATCCATCCCTCGAAGGCTCGGCTGAAATAGTTCACATACTCTACCCAAGTCGTACCCGGGATCCGTGTGCAGTCGCGGAACCTCTGGCGGTACATCTTGGGCGTGAGCCCATATCGAGTGAGGAGGGCGGCCTTCATGTGGTCATAGGATGTCATCTGATGGTCCGGGAGCTGTAGCAGGGCATCGCGGCCTTCATTGACGAACCTCCCCCATAGACCGGCTCCCCAGTCACTTCGATCGATCCGGTGGGAGGTCATGGCGATCTCGTAGGCCTTGAACCACTGTTGTATGTCGTCGTTCCGATAATATTCTCGGACGACATCCTTGGGGATGTGGACCTTTTGTTCCGTAGCGCCTGGGGTGCGCGGTTGCTCGGGCACCCCTAGTTCTTTGATCTGTTTCCGCATTTCTATCTCTGCTAGCTTGCGCTCGTGTTCGTATGCCAGTCTTTTCTCTTCGAGTTCTCTCTGTCTTTGCTTTTCTTCCCGCTCTTCTCGGAGCCGTAAGTGTTCTAAGTTTATCTTTTGTTCCGCTAGTTTCAGCTCTCCGTCCAACCGGAGCCGTGCCAACTCTAATTCGTGGAGTCTGCTTTTTTCTCGTTCTTGGATCTCTTCCCGGGAGAGACCCGTTCTCCTTTCTTCGGTCGGGGTGGAGCTTGTCTCTGGTGCTTCGACGTTTTGGTTCCGGGGTCCGGCTGCACCTGTTTCTGCCCAAGATTCTAGGGCGTGTTTGAAGTCCTCTTTCGTGCTCAGACCGGTGGTAGCAATGCCTAGTTCTATGCAAAATTGTTTTAGCTCTCAATGGCTGTACTTTTCTAGTTTCTCCATCTGGAATTTCTCTGTGGATCCGCTCTCTTTGGTTGTCATTGTGGTTTAGTCGTGGGGTGAGTTACTCTCTGTACGATTACGCGTTGGTTCGGATCGCGCCGCTGGCCACCAATGTTAGACGGGGACCTGGAGGGTCGGCCGAGGACAAGGGGAGAGGCCTCCGGGGAGAGCCGTCTCCAGCGATCGTACAGACAAGTAACTTCCCCCCCCCCCCCACAGATGGACACCACGCAAAGATAAGGTTAACGCTTTTTATATGCAGTTCTTGAAGTAAGGTAGTACGGTACAATGAGATCAGGATACGAGGATCCTCTCAATTCTAGTCTCTGGAAGGGTAAGGGGGTAGCGGGACAGTCTTGTTACCAATCTGGTATTGAGATGGAATGGTGGGTAGCTCACAATCCTCGAGCTCGGCGTTCTGGAAGGTCGGGCCGCGGCAGCGCCTGCAGGTCCCGAGGAGGTCGTAGGTTGCAACGGGCCGCGGCAGCGCCAGCAGGTCCCGACGAAGATGGTGGATGCAAGGGGCCGCGGCAGCGCCAGCAGGTCCCGACGAGGATGTAGGTTGCAAAGGGCCGCGGCAGCGCCAGCAGGTCCCAACGAAGATGAAGGTTGCAGAAAGCCGCGGCAGCGCCAGCAGGCAGGACGATGGTTCACAAGGCAGGGCTGCGGCAGCCCCAGCAGTCCGTCAAGGATGAGCTCTTCACGGTGTCTCTCGACTCCAGGATGCAACTGCCTTCCTGCTCTGGAGCTGCCTCAGTTATAGGTCTGGCGCCCTTTGATGTCCGGACCCTCGCACATGGAGGTCGGGAGGTCCGGGATGAGGGAGTCCAGACACCCAGCAGGGGGGTGGAGCCAGCGCCCGGGGAGGCTGGGGGCGATCGGCACCTGGCGGGGGAGAGCCATCGACACTCTTCTCTCCCATTGACCTGCCAAGTGGTCCGTTCACCTCCTGGGTGGATGGTGGTGCCGGGATGTCGGGGCCTGGCCAGGCCCAGGGTTGGGGTCGAGCTGAGGCCACGCGGCCTCGTGGTGCAGTGTCCAAGATGGCGGCTGGGCCCGGGCAATGGTGCTGACGGTGGCCCGGGCCAGTGATACAGAGATGTCCGGGAGCAGGCGTCCCGTAGGGGACGGGTTGCGGGTTGCTTCTGTGGGTCGTTGGGGTTGTTCTTCGGGTAGCACCTGGAAAGCCGGTGTCCGGACTCTGTCATGCGGGGAGGGAGCGAGCCCTTCCTGGGGCCTGTCCAACATTCACCAAACACACACGCCATCAGCCATCTGTGCACGCTTTTACCAACTACACACCCACCAGCCGTCAGTGCACCCTTCCACCAGGCACACACACCTCCAGCCAGCAGTGCACTCTTTTACCAAGCACACACACCACCAGCCATCAGTGCACGCATCAATTGTTAACGCATCCACAATTAAGTATTGTAGCAATGCCAGTATGGTACACTTTACTTTTAAACATATTCATCTAAAGCACAGCATGCCACCATTGCTACAATTCCAATGTAACGCACATTATTCCACTACACACCACATGCACACACTCCATAACACATGGCGAAAACATATTGCCATTTACAATGCCATTTGCTCAAACTCAAATAAATCCGAGCCCGATTTCATTTCTAATGCTTGTTTTTTTTGTTGCAGATTGGATATTAATAACCAATCGCATTTTTAGAGTACAATCAAAGTACCATATGCCGTCGATATAAGCACAATCTCAGTAAAGGCTGCGGCGACAGAAACCATTGTTTGATTTACATTTAGTAAGTAATCTTTCAAGACTGTTAAGTCATAAAACTGCAGTTGTAGCTTTAAATAAAGCCTGGATACTACGACTATAGTTCTGTTATTACCTTTTTAGATTTTATCCTGAATCTACCTATAAAGATCGGTGGCTCCTCTGGACGTACAAAGAAATGATAACTACAATCTGAGGTATAATTCTACTCGTACCTTATCGATATTGAGTGCCCTGCATTTCAAACACAGAATTTTAACAGGTGTACATCTCTGTGTTGTATTAGGCCAGAACTATCGGATGTGAGTAGCAGAATTTAGCACACATCTAACGAAGGGCTTATGATCAAACCTACCCTTCAAGCTTACTTAAGACCATCTTTTAAAGTGTCTACTTTTGAGGTATGTAACCCGTACGGATAATACAGATGGGAACTGATTACAAAAGCGTATAGATAACCCCTGGGTTATGTAGCCATTGTAACATCTGTCAATAAGACAAGTGGTTTTTAGTATTAGAGACATAGTCCTGAGAGCTATGAGACAAACAATGTATTATTTTAAAATGTACAGAGTTACAATGATATGTCAACGGGTGAACAGCAGTCCCCTAACATATTTCATTTATACCCTCTTCTAGACTGCACAAAGCTATCTATGTTTTGCAGATGATAATTATGAATTATATTGAGACAACTGGTTGACATACATCTGCGCCGGGACGCTCCTTGGCTGGAGTCGCTGTGCGCACAATAAATTAATATAACATAACATAACATAACATAACATAAACTGAATTTAGAATCTGCCTACTGACCACTTGTGATAAAATGCTGTGTACTGCTTGCTAAAGGAATGTAATCTGGCAAGTGAAGTAATTCTGTGTTTTCTGTCATTTAGAAATTGTCCTGAAGGTGTAAGAATTTTTAAAAATACCGAAACGCTGCGTCGACAACTACCTTTCTCGAATATTGTAACCTGTATAAGTAATGTTGTTTTATGTGATGAAATTTACTATGTGATTTTAATTTGTAATTTTTTTAATGTATATGACTATTTTGGAGCAAAACATTGTTCCTGATGTGTATTGTATTTAATAAAATGAACAAATATACTTTGGTAAAATAAGCAAACAGTTTTTATCTTTTTGATTTGTCAATATTGCACAGTGGGTTATGCAACAGTATGGCACTGGTATCTTTTTTCTGTTAGTCTGAGAATTTATGCTCTCTGTGTCTAGGGACTTTTGATTTTTCAGCTTACTTACCCCCTATTAGGGGACCTCTCTTTGTTTTTGGTGGCAAAGGTTTACCCATCAGGTCTTCTTTGGAGCCAACATTTGCAGTCCATGAGGCTAATTTAGGGTGAGGATGGGATTGTTGACCGCCAAAGGAGGCAGCGGAAATTACTAAATTATTTTTACATGGTTTTGGAGGCACGTTTGGTGCATTGCATTTATTTTCAAGGTATGCCAATGACATTGTTCGAAATAGGTATTGGCCTTACAGATCACCTGGATATAAAATTGAAATTGAACTGAAACAAAGTATTTTCTGTAGTAGAAACCTGCAAATTATACATTTGAAAGGCCTAGTCAATTAGGACATGAACCTTTGAATGTTGTAGGGTGAGGGATCCTCTAGGTGTAGGTTCCATCCTTGGGACTCCAGTAGCCACAGTCATATTATGGGGCAGTGTCTATTTGTAATGCTTCTCTCTGATCGTCACCAATGTTATCACTGGCATCACCCTGCCGAAGTGAAACCTCTGACTGAGCTGCTGTATGTTTTTAGGGCTCCGGTTGCAGGAGATGTGGAAAGGACACAGACCTGATAGCACATGTAGGACCATGGCATGTAATAAATACTGAGGCAGTGGCGGCCGGTTGTAAAGATCCAACATCATGGTCTCAAAGTGTCCAGAAAATCAGCTGACACTTGAACCAATGAAGATAGCTGAAAAAACAATTAATCACGAAAAGGCTTAGGGCGCTGGAATTGGTTGCCATAATTATCAGAATCCTCCGGCATAAAATGAAGAACAAGTTACTTCCTTTCGGTAACAATATTCTTACAGATATATCGTTACCGAAGGTAAGTAACTTGTTCATCTGAAAGAAACTCATACTGATAGATTCCTTACCTTAGAATAGATAACCCAGCTATACCAACCCCTGGGGTGGGTCTGCGAACGAAGATCACACCAGGAAGTCACGGAGAACAGAACAGCCAAAGAAGCGGTCTCTCCTGACTTGGCTGTCTAGGCAATAGTGTTAAGTGAATGTGCGCAGCAAAGCCCATGTAGCTGCCTGACAGATGTCTTGTAAGGGGACAGCACGTCCCAACGCCGTAGTGGCAACTGTCGCCCTAGCGGAATGGGCTCGCAGCCCCAACGGAGCTTCCTTTTTAGCCAGAGAATAACAGGCTTTAATACACAAGACGACCCATCAGGAGATAGTCCGCTTATGTACAGCCCGACCTTTCTTGGCGCCAACGTAGCTAACAAAGAGCTGGTTATCCACCCGGAACTGTTGTGTGTGGTTCAAGTAAAATTAGAGCGCACGGTTTGGGTCAAGATGGTGGAGCCTCTCTTCCTCTCTAGAAGGAGGCGGAAAGAAGATGGCCAACGTGATGGTCTGCCCGATGTGAAAGGCAGTAACAACATTCGGCAGAAAGGATGGATGTGTTCTGAGCACAACCTTGTCCGGATGGACAGATAGAAAAGGAGGTTTACAAGAAAGAGCCTGGAGCTCAATCACTCTCCTGGCAGAGGTGATGGCAACCAGGAAAGCAGTCTTCAAAGTCTGCAAGCGAAGAGAACAGTTGTGAAGAGGCTCAAAGGGAGTGCACATTAAATATGTAAGAACCAGATTCAAGTCCCACTGTGGCATTACGAAAGGAATAGGAGGGAAAAGATGAGTAATGCCTTTGAGAAATCTATTTACAACAAGGGACTTGAAAAGAGAGGGCTGATCAGGGAGTCTGAGAATGGCAGAGTTAGCAGAAAGATGGCCCTTAATAGAGCCCAGACCAGAGCCCCGCTGGGCCAAAGAAAGAAGGAACACAATATCTTCTGAAAGAGGGGCAGATAGGGGATCCACAGCCTTTGATGTGCACCATGCCACAAATCTTTCCCACCTGCAGGCGTATACCAACTTAGTGGAGGGACGCCTGGCTGCCAGAATGATATCACAGGAGGCAAGTCAAGTCAAAAGGAATCTACTGCCGCTGCTCAGTATCCATGCAAAGAGGTGGAGACTGGACAGGTTCGGGTGGAGGACCGTCCCCTGCTGCTGTGACAGAAAATCCTCCAGAAGAGGCAGTTGGATCGGGGGATCCATGGTCATAATTAAGGCTCCGGGTTTGCCATTTAAACGTATTTTTACATATAAATACAGAAGGAAAAATATTTTCCTTCCGTCTGTATTTATAAATAGAAGCGGCAAAATACAACTAAATCGGATTCCTGCCCACATTAACACCTGCTGGGCCATTAATCTCTGGCAGGGGCCTAGTTAACACTTAAATGGTCTTTTAAAGACCTTCGAAGTACTCGGGTGCAGTGATAAGCTCATCTTTGTGTGTGCTCTGGGAGCTGTCTCAGCCCGGGTTGACACACAAAGGGGGCTGGGGGCTGAAGCCCTTTGAGCGAGTGGTGGCTGCTCTCTATGGGAGGAGGGACTACGCCCTTGCAACTTTCATCATTTTGTGGATGGTATTTGCTAATAGTAATTACCATCCACGTTGTTTTTACATTAATGGGTCTACACGTAGTAGGAAGTATTCTGGCAGCACTAAATACTTTTACTGTCCTCGTATGCGAGGGCAGGCAGCCAGGCTCATTTATCAGACACACGCTGCACTGGGCGCATAGGGCATCAGCCCTGTACTTTCTGAGCTGCGCATCACTAATCGATCTATAAATCACTAACTACGCTCTTTCTCAAGACTTCACAGGCTGGGGTGGGGTCAGCAAACATCACTGACCCCACCCAGGCCTGTGACGACTTGGGAAAGGTGGGGTTATAGTGCGATAATGGCATGTCCACCGGGAGGGAGCTCCCAGATGTCTAGAGTGCTCCTTTAGGCCTGGCATTGTGTTTGTGCGGGGGGGGGGGGGGTTGGTGGGTAACTTTGAAGATAAGAGCAGGCCAGGCATCACCGTGAACAGGAGGCTGGCAAAGGGAGGGGCTGGGGTCCGTTTGCAGCGCAGGTACGACCATTTGCGTAGCGAAATGAGGGATTTGGGGTGGCTATGTGGATTATACTGGGAAATGAGGGCTGCATTTATGAAGCGTCTTCTTCTCAGCTTTATAAACATTACTTCAATAATGTCAAACATTGCCATGGTTAAAAGAAAGCTCTCGGTAAAATGTTGTTTACCGTTTATACAATTAATGATTGCATTCTGCCCCATTATTAACCCCAGTCCAATCAAACATGTCTCTGGAGTCCAGGCTTTTCTATTGCAAACGCTGCATCCTGACCTGCACATATATCTATAGCCCTTTCCCCTCTCTTTTAAATTTGTCACACGGTTCCTTTGAAGGCGTTCACTTAAAACGCTGAAAGGAAGTGTTTTTTCCCCCACAATATCATTTCAGATAATTATGTTTCATGCAGGATTTCGTTGAAAATGCTCAACGTCTTATTTACGGTGCCACTAGTTGCTAGCTGAACTTCAAGAGAAAAGATTTGTTTGACACTCAATCTGGCACATTTCACAATGAAAACTTGGGTGAAAGTGTGATTTCAACATATTAAGGTGAGTGCCTAATTTGTTGAGTGGCATTCCTTGGCTGGGACTTTTCTTCACTTTTTTTTTTAATAACTATTGATGTATTGTGTGTGAACCGTTTTTCATCTAAACGGTCTGTAATTGGCACTACTTAATTTGTTCTGTGGTTGCAGGTGGTGGGCACTGGCACTCGTTTTTGGGATGGGGGCTAATTATACAACACATTATGGCCCTGAGATAAATAGAAAAATGTAGACAAGGGAGAAAGAAGGACACGAAATATAGGAAAACCGTGTCAAGGGGTTAAAGCAGGAATAGAAAAGGAACCAAAACAAGTGTGGGATATTGATACTGGAAGGGTAGAATGGTGGATGAAAGCTTTTTATTGGGCAACCTCAGCATTTGGCAACACTTGAAGTGGGCTGTAAATAAAAACGTTGCCAACCTTCAGTTATGCTTTTTATAAATTAAGCATTGAACTTAATCAATGAATGAACTGAGTTCTGTGAACATATATGCGTGTCACAAATTACATGCAGGTAACATAGATCAGATGGTTAACATTCCTGCTGCAGTAATCTGCGTGCAAACTGCGAGTAAAAGGTTAACATCAGTGGTTGAAGTGGGGAAAAAAGTAGGGGAACTGTGGGTGGAGAATCAGGGGGCGGGAATAACCGAAGATTGAATCAGTGGGCGGAGTCAGGCGTGTGGCTAGAAATAGCAAAAAACACCAAAGTTATCTTGGCACTTGTATTGTTGACCGAAACCTGCTGAATATACAAAGAACTTTGCAGTGCTTTTAAAACTCCTGCACTTGTACAAAACCAGTCCCCCCAAACTAAACTGGACCCCTACTCTTCCAGTCCCCCTGGGAAACGCCTGCTCCTGCCCTTTCACTGGTCCTGTCCAGTTAGTACTCCTGCTCATGCTCGATCAACACTCCTGCTTCGTCAATTCCCCTGCCCCCTCCCTTCTTCTGGCCCGTGACTGCTCCTGCCCCGTTCACTGCTCCTGCCCCGTTCACTGCTCCTGCCCCGTTCACTGCTCCTGCCCCGTTCACTGCTCCTGCCAGTTTACCTCTCCTGCTCATGCCTAATCACCGCTCCTGCCCCATTACTTCTCCTGCCCCGTCACCTCTCCTGCCCCGTCACCTCTCCTGCCCCGTCACCTCTCCTGCCCCGTCACCTCTCCTGCCCCGTCACCTCTCCTGCCCAGTCACCTCTCCTGCCCCGTCACCTCTCCTGCCCCGTCACCGCTCCTGCCCCGTCACCGCTCCTGCCCCGTCACCTCTCCTGCCCCGTCACCTCTCCTGCCCCGTCACCTCTCCTGCCCCGTCACCTCTCCTGCCCCGTCACCTCTCCTGCCCCGTCACCTCTCCTGCCCCGTCACCTCTCCTGCCCCGTCACCTCTCCTGCCCCGTCACCGCTCCTGCCCAGTCATCGCTCCTGCCCCGTCACCGCTCCTGCCCCGTCACCGCTCCTGCCCCGTCACCGCTCCTTCCCCGTACACTGCTCCTGCCCCGTTCACTGCTCCTGCCACGTTCACTGCTCCAGCCACGTTCACTGCTCCAGCCACGTTCACTGCTCCAGCCACGTTCACTGCTCCTGCCACGTTCACTGCTCCTGCCACGTTCACTGCTCCTGCCACGTTCACTGCTCCTGCCACGTTCACTGCTCCTGCTACGTTCACTGCTCCTGCCACGTTCACTGCTCCTGCCAGTTTACCTCTCCTGCTCATGCCTAATCACCGCTCCTGCCCCATTACTTCTCCTGCCCCGTCACATCTCCTGCCCCGTCACCTCTCCTGCCCCGTCACATCTCCTGCCCCGTCACCTCTCCTGCCCCGTCACCTCTCCTGCCCCGTCACCTCTCCTGCCCTGTCACCTTTCCTTTCCTGTTGCCTCTCCTGCTCCGTCACTGCTCCTGGCCCGTCACTTTTCCTGCCCGTTCACCGCTCCTGTCCAGTCAGCACTCCTGCCCAATCACCGCTCCTGCCACTTTACTTCTCCTGCCCAGTCACCTCTCCTGCCCCGTCACCTCTCCTGCCCCGTCACCTCTCCTGCCCGGCACCTCTCCTGCCCCGTCACCTCTCCTGCCCCGTCACCTCTCCTGCCCCGTCACCTCTCCTGCCCCGTCACCTCTCCTGCCCCGTCACCTCTCCTGCCCCGTCACCTCTCCTGCCCCGTCACCTCTCCTGCCCCGTCACCTCTCCTGCCCAGTCACCTCTCCTGCCCCGTCACCTCTCCTGCCCAGTCACCTCTCCTGCCCAGTCACCTCTCCTGCCCAGTCACCTCTCCTGCCCAGTCACCTCTCCTGCCCAGTCACCTCTCCTGCCCAGTCACCTCTCCTGCCCAGTCACCTCTCCTGCCCCGTTCACTGCTCCTGTCCTTTCACTGCTCCTGTCCTTTCACCGCTCCTGTCTTTTCACCGCTCCCGCCCGGTTACCGCTCTAACTCATGCCCAGTCACCTCTCCTGCCCCGTCACCTCTCCTGCCCCGTCACCTCTCCTTTCCTGTTGCCTCTCCTGCTCCGTCACTGCTCCTGGCCAGTCACTTTTCCTGCCCGTTCACCGCTCCTGCCCGTTCAGTGCTCCTGCCCGTTCAGTGCTCCTGCCCGTTCAGTGCTCCTGTCCAGTCAGCACTACTGCCCGATCACCGCTCCAGCCCCATCACTTCTCTTGTCCCTTCACTTCTCCTGCCCCGTTCACTGCTCTTATCTGTTCACTGCCCCTATCCGTTCACTGCTCCTGCCGGTTAACGCTCCTGCCCATGCCTAATCACCGCTCCTGCCCGTTCACTTCTCCTGCCCCATCACTTCTCATGCCCCATCACTTCTCATGCCCCATCACTTCTCCTGCCCAGTCACCTCTCCTGTCCCGTCACTGCTCCTGACATGTCAACTCAAATCTGTTACTTCTCCTACCCGTTACTTCTCCTGCCCGATCACCTCTCCTGCCCTAGTACCTCTCCTTTCCTGTCGTCTCTTCTGTCCAGTCACTGCTCATGCCCAGTTTACTCTGTGTACAACATTGACAAATTACACAAGGTGTCAAGTTCCCCACACTAGTCTGTCTGGGGAAAGCTCCTCTGTAATCACCAACTCCGATCTCACTGGCACTTGATATGCTAAAGGCAGAGGGCGGCGCATTGTCATTCGAAAGGGGATAATCAGCCTCAATCGGAATGACAATAGGCCTGCCCTCGGTCTGTGCGAGCGCAGGGAGGGGCTGCTGCAGCTTCTGGAGTTCAACAGAGAAGTGTGAGCAGCCCCTGGAAGCTGAATTAAAAATGTTATCGTTTTAAGTAGAACTATTCTTGCTGTCCCGGGGTGCTTTTTTGAAAGTAAGAAGTAGGGGAACGGACTGAAATAATTTTTAGAAGTAGGGGCACGCCGTGCCCTTCGGTCCCCGCCCACTTCTACCACTGGTGAACATACTAACTAGCTCAGCAGGATAGTGGGCCATACCCAAGGACAACTAAAACTCGAAAGTCGTAGCTTAGACTCCAAGCAGCATTGCTCAAGTGAATTAGTTAACCTGCTGCACATTTGTACATGCAGTTTGCAACAATGAGTAAACTGGAATAGTAATGTATGTAGTTTTGGACAATGTGGTAATTCATAGGCTTGAAAAGGCAATATCTGTAATTAGTGCAATAAATATGACCTGAATCTTTAGGACTAACATAAAAGTATTTTTAACTCTCACCTCATTTGCACATTAGGCAGCTCTGGCCTCTTTGTGCAGGTCACTAAAGCATTTAGCAAGTCCAGGCCTTTCTGACCAGCTCCCCTTGTCCTCACATGCCACTTAAATCTGCATGCACATGGAGGTAAAAGAAAAATGTTTTACAAATGTTTTATAAGGGAGATCCCAAGTAATTTTTCCTGGTAACTGCACCTCTGGGGAGGCAAGTGGGAATTTTCTCAAATATTGTATGAGTGTTCCTGTAAAAACTACTGCTTTTACGTCATTTTATTAAAGAAGCTATGCTAAAAAAGACATTGTTTGGTTCCAATTTATACATATTTTTTCTCTCTAGGAAGAGACCCCTAGCACCACCCTGGGGAGAGATTTGCTCAGTCACTGCACTCTCTCAAGCAATTCATGGTTTTGTCTTACGCCCCAGCACTTTGAAATTTCACAAGCCACCACTGGACTGTATTGTGCTTACTTAATTTGGCGCATATACACATATAGCAAAACCTATAACAACCGTGTGCACCGTCTATTTAAATAAATGAGGAAAAATACTAGCTGCAACATTTTTTTGCTTGCTACAAATATAAATACAGTTGTATACAGATAGAATTACAAAAAAAATAAATATGGATAGACGGAAATGTAAAAAACAAAAATACCATAAAACCAGGAGCCCTAGTCATAATGAATAGCTTGGGATACCAAACTCTTCGAGCCCAGTACGGCGCCACAAAAATGACTTGGGCCTGGTCGTGCTGATGTTCTTCAGAATTGGAATAGGCAGAAAGGCATACAACAGACCGCAACTCCACTCGCGATGTAAAGCGTCGCCTAGCGAGTTCTGCCTTGAAAATTCTAACTCACAGAATTGCTGACATTGTGCATTCTCTTCAGTGGAAAATAGATCTAACCAAGGCTCTCCCCACTGTCAAAAGAGATGTTACACCACCTCCGAGTGAAGACGCCATTCGAGATCAATCATGCACCTGCGGCTGAGTTAATTCGCCCTGGCATTCAATGAACCTGCCAGGTGTTGAACCACCAGGGAAATGCCCTGCTGTTCCAGCATGTCCCGAGGCGCAGAGCCTCCTGACATAGGGTCCACGAACCCACCCAGTCCTGTTTGTTGCAGTACCACATGGCAGTGGTGTTGTCTGTGAACACATGCACCACTTTCAGTTTGACAGAGGGAAGGAATGCCATCAGTGCAAGTCGGATTGCCCGAAGCTCCAGAAGGTTGATATGGAGCCTGGACTCCGCCAGAGACCAGAGGCCTCTGAAATCCGCTTCTCCCATTTGGCCCCCCTATCCCAGGAGGGACGAGTCCGTTACTACTGTGTGCTCCGGTTGGGGAAGGGAGAGGGATCTGCCCTGGACCCAATGTCGGTTTAATGAGCCATCACTGCAGCTGCTGAGCAGTGCCCTCTGAGGTCTGGACGTAATCGGGCAGTTTCCCCTGATGTTGCGCCCACTGGAACTTAAGGTCCCACTGCAGAGTCCGCACATGCCATCTGGCATGAGTGACCAGCAGGATTGCAGGAGGCCATGAGGCCCAGCAGCCTCAGGGTCATCCTGACCGAAACCTAGGATAGAGGTCGAAAGATCAGAACCATAGCCAGAATATCCTGGTCTCGCCGTTCAGGAGGATGGGCCTGAAACTGTGTCGTATCCAGAACCACTCCGATGAAGAGGAGCTGCTAAGAGGGAATCGGGTGCGACTTCGGCACATTGAAGGAGAACCCCAGCAAATGCAGGAGGTCGGGCGTAGTCTGGAGGTGGGAAGGCGACTGCCTGGGGCGAGCCTGCCTTCAACAGCCAGTCGTCGAGATAGGGGACGACTGGAACCCCTGATCTACGCAGATTAGATGCGACCACCGCCATCACTTTCGTGAACACCCGAGGGATGCTGGTAAGGCCAAAGGAGAGCACGGTAAACTGAAAATGCTCGTGGCCTACCGTGAACTGCAGGAAATGCAGGTGAGCCGGCAGGACGGGAACGTGGAAATATGCGAGTCCAACGCTACAATCCAGTCTCCAGGGTTGCAAGCAGACGAGACATGAGCCAGAGTTAGCATCTTGAACTTCTTCTTCCAGAGGAAGCTATAGACATCCCTGGGGTCCAAAATAGGACGCAGGCCCTTGTTGTTCTTGGGCACCAGAAAGTAGTGGGAATAACAACCACATTGTACCTCTGGCGCAGGAACTCGCTCAATGGCCTCCTTGGCCAAGAGGGCTGCAACTTCCTGTTGAAGAAGTGCCAAGTGATCCCCTGACATGCGGTGGTCCTGGGGTGCCATGGCTGGAGGGGAAGTCTCGAAGGGGAGGGAGTCGCCCCTTCGGACTATTAGTAAAACCCACCTGTCCGAAATGATGGTGCGCCAGTGGGGGAGATGATGGCGAATCCTGCCGCCCACTGGCGTTTTATGGACTTGAAAGACCGAACTAAGAAGGTTTTGGGGCAGTGATGGCCGGGGTGGAAGTGGACTGATCCGCCCGCTGGCCCCCTAACCCGCCTCTGCGGGTCCCAAGTCCACGCTGACACTGCTGTTGCTGCAGCCTGTGGCTCTGAAGCGAACATTTTGGGGCGCCCCTTCCGTGGCCACAAAAGGAGCGGAAAGAAGGAGGGCGAGTGGCCGAAAAGCCGAAGGACCTGGCCGTAGCCCGCGAGACCTTAAAATGCTCCAACGCACTATCTGCCTGGCTGCCAAAAAGGCAAATGCCATCAAAGGGCATGTCCATCAGGGTGTTCTGGACATCACCCGAGAAGCCAGTAGTCCTCAGCTAGGCATGGCGGCGGAGCGCCACTGTCATGGAAATCGCTCTGCGCAGCAAGTCGGCGGTGTCAAGGTCACATCCTACTGTGAACTTGGCTGCATCTCTCCCCTCAGCAATAGCATTAGAGAGCACTCCGGATACTGAGGCAGCAACAGCCAAGAGGCATGTGGTGTTCACAGACCGCAGCCCTGAACTGACGAAAGAAAGAATCTTCTTACCAATTTGTTCCAGTCTCTTGGGATTCCCTGTCCGCGGGGGGAGGGGGGTGGGGGGGGGGGGGGGAGTTAGGGAATGCGCTCTGGACGTTGAGCCTTGGACCACCAAGCTCTCAGGGGTGGGGTGTATTGTGAGAGGAAAATAGGGTCGCCCGGGCCGGGCGATGGCGTCGGGCCACGTTCCTATCCACAGGAACCCCTGTGTTGGGCCTAGACCAGGTGGCCAAAAGAACGTCAAAGTGCCTCATTAAAGGGCAGCAGTGGCTCCGCAGAGGTAGCCGCCGGCTGAAGCACTTCTGTCAGGAGGTTAGTCTTGACGGCCACCGTAGGGAGTTGGAGGTTGAGGGCCTCCGCCGCCCTACACAACACCACTGCATATCTTGAACCCTCTTCCGTAGCCAGGGTAGGAGTTAGCATGCCAAGGTCCGGAGAGGTGTCGAGACCACTGGCATCCCCCAGTTCCTCTGCCTCGTCCGGGTCATACTCACACTGAGCTGTGAGAGGGTCCTCAGACCCCCCCAGTCCTCCCCTTCCTCCGAAGGCTGATGTACAGGCCGAAAAAACGGAGGCTGGACATAAGGGTAGAAAGGCCCCACCGACGTCTGAATCGGTGTCGAGTAACGCCGTTCCGGCTCCATGTCCATGTAGGGGCTGAAACCGGGGGCAATGTAGTCCGGTGCCACGGGCGACGTCAGAGGTGCTGCTGGTGGAGTCGACGTTGGTGGAGGTGTAAAAAGGTCAATCGGTGTCGACTGGGTTCCAGGCCTGGATCCTTGGGGGCCTTGTGGCGTTGGAGCCAGAGCCAACTAAGATGCCAGAGCCGGAGCCGCCTACAGTGAAGGGCAAGGGCCCCAAGTCGGGCCTGCGGGGCCCGAATGTGTGCCGGCAGGGCCCAACAGCCCAAAGAGGCGGGTCATAGCTGACAGAAATTCCTGCAGCTGGGCCGGAGTCGCCGACCGACCCGGGAAGGGTGGGTAGGCCTGACCCAGAGTGTGAAGACTTCGATCCTGACGAACGATGGTGATGGCTCTCGATGGTGATGGCTCTGCGACCAGTCCCTTGACCTCCCAAGGGACCGGGACCTTGAGCGGCGCAGAGCCGACTGCTGGACCTCAAGCAACTTTCGGGACCGCTCCCGCAAAGTCTTCAGCGCCATGGCCCAGCAGTTGGGGCACGACTTGGGGTCGTGGTCACGCTCGAGGCAGTAGAGACAAACATGGTGCGGGTCCGTCATCAACATAATCCGGTGACAGTCCTCAGCAAAACTTGAAACCAGGCATCCCTACAACACCAGGAGTCGATCGACTTGGAAAAACAGACAAAAAGCCTAAAAAAACTCAGTCAAAAAAAGGCTAGGGGGTACCACTCTCTCTGGACCTGCGCTTGATGGCGCAGAAAAAGAAAAAACTGACGCCAGCGCTAAAGGGTGGCGTCTAAGTAGCTGCAGTGATGTCATCTTGGCGACCTCGACGCCAACGATGGACGTGGAGCCGCGCAACGCAACCCTCCGACGCACAGGGGTACTGCTGAAGAAAAATGTCTGTATCTAGTCTGACACCTAGGGGTAATTCTAAGGTAAGGAATCTATCACTATGTGTTTCTTTCAGACTGTCCAGTTTAGGAGGACTAAATGACTGTGGGTCATCATGGCAGTTAGTCATCATCTAAATCCACTGGTATCAGGTTTCTCAGCTCCACCAACATTATCCTTCTCATTGCCAAATTCTTCATCCTCCTGGTACAAGAAATGAGTGTTTCTCCAAGATCTGTGGTGGAAGTAAATGTGTGATATGAATGAAAGATACCTTTAACAGGAAAGGCAATTTTGCTGTGATTTGTCTGCAGCAAAAAAAACTGCAGCTGGAAATGAAGCGGTTGCCAACCTAGTCCTCATCAATGTCATCTTTATTGATGGAGGCATAATTGACAGAGTGATCGTCAAAGGAGGGGTTCTGATAGAATAATTGACAACAAAGTAGTCACAGACAAGAATTCCAATGGAGAATAGCCATTCATCAATGAGGCAGTTAGGCGATGAACAGGTAGATGACAGAGGAGTCACTGGAGAAGCAGGCTAGAATGGCTTAGATTTAGAGGGTGAAATCTTAATGGCCGTGGATAAGCAATACTTCGGTCTGGACAGCTAGGGGGTCACTGTAGATGAGACTGTCACAGATGCCACTAAAAAGATGGAAGGCAAAACTGTCATCATGGAGCTCATAGCCTGTGAATCTTTGCCTTTTCCAGGAGATTGCCACTGAAACCAGGTGCAATCTCTTCAACATTTTCCACGGCACCCTCCTATAAACCATCTTCTGCTTCACCTCCTGTATCAGTACCCTTCTGAGTACACATCTATTGTGACGTATAAATAGCAAAAAATACTACCAAGCACTAAAACCTGCCTGTTTGTTATCAAACCTTGGATGACAGTAGATTGCCTAGAACTTAAATGCTCAAAATAGTACTTCTGTTCTTTAGAAACAAATTAATCACCATCATACTTCCTTCCATACTCCCCCGCTCAACAATAACTCTCAATTGCCAGATATGACCCGTGAACTACACCTTTTCTAAGTGTCTACTTTAGCATAGTCAACCTCTCGTCCCTCTACAAGGCTACAAAGCAAGAGGAGGGATTACAGAAATTACCATCATCTCCTGACACAACGGTGCCAACTTACTGTACTTTGGCTTGTCAAAATGTAGTGTCTTCAAGCTCCAGGTTGCACAAGGAAAACTAGTAACTGGAATAAAAAAAAGTCCAGGAGTCTCAGACTCCATAATCCAAGTCTAAATCTACTATAGTGGCTTTCTGCCAAACCCAGAGACTCTGAACTGGCTTTGTAAAATAAAAGTATATCAACATCATATTAAAGGCCACAAAGACTGCAGAGTAAAAGCACTATTGAAGGTAAAACTGATTTTATGGGTGAAGTCCAACAACTGCTAAACTCAAACACCAGCAATCATTTGAACACTGCCCTTTGGACACTTGCTTCGGACACACAGTTTAAATTGGAGCTTCAATAAAGTGTACTTATTTGAGTTACTCTGAAGAACAGCCCCGAACAAGTGACTTTACTAACCAGTTATGGAGCACAGAATCAAGAGGGCAGCTTATCTGCTTCCTGAGACTTCGAGTTCTTCTCCTTCGGACAATTTTTACTTACTACTTGAAACTATTTTCTGACTTGTATGCTCCTTGTCTAATAGTTAATGTTTTCATTTTATTCTTGTTTGTCCAGAAGAAACATGGTCTCATACTTATTGTTGGCAAATCATATTACGAAGGCATTCATCACCTACAAGGCTGTTTCATAAAATATCTAATCAATTTATATAACACGTCACACCTGGAGGCATCTAAGTGATACTAAAACAGCAGTGGGTCTCTGTTTTCCATGCTTTTTCATTTTTTATTTTTATTTATTAACATTTTATTCACAAAAAACAATGTACTGTAAAATCAATACAACAGACCAATATATCAGTTATATCCAGCTAGGATCAATTCATAGCACATATTTAACATTATGACCAAAAGAAAAAAAAAAGAACGGGCTTCTGAAGAAGCAGTACATCCCAGGCACATGACTGATAGCTTGACATTCACATCTTGGAAGGCAGCCTCGGTACTTCCATTGCTGAAAAAACCTAACCTGGACCCCTCAATTCCAGCCACTTTCCGGCCAATCTCAAGAATTCCTTTTCAGGCTAAGATTCTAGAGAAACTTTTGAACTCCCAATTGGCAGGATTTGTCCGGAACACGCATACCCTATAGGACTCCCAATATGGGTTCCGGGAGAATCATGGGACCGAGACTGCCTTGGTGATGGCAGCCGAGGAGCTCAGGAGGATTCTGGACGGAGGAGGGAAGGCCGCCCTCATTCTGTTAGACTTGTCGGCGGCCTTCGACACTGTTAACCATGAGATTCTCATAAATAGGCTAAAGGATCTAGGTCTTCTTCCCTCTGCTACCAATTTGTTGGCCTCATTCCTGGAAAACAGAACCTTTTCGGTTGAGCTTGGGGAATTCTCATCAAGGGCCTTTGATCTGCCATGGGGGGTTCCCCAGGGCTCGTCGTTGAGCCCGTCCCTTTTTAATCTTTACGCCGCCCCACTAGCCAACATCATCAGGAATTGCGGGTTCGTTCCAATATCTTACGCGGACGACACCCAAATTGAGGTGGCTATCTCTAACAACACCACGTAGACCGCGAACAGTTTCAGACTCTGCATGGACCAGGTCAGCAACTGGATGCAGGACAACTGTTTAAAACTTAACGGGGACAAATCGGAGGTTATGTTACTGGGCGCCACCCCGGACATCTGTACCAATCTCTGGTGGACGGACAGCCTCAGTAGATGTCCAACGCCGGTGGACAAAGTAAGGAATCTAGGGGTCATATTTGACTCCAAACTCACCTTCGAGACCCAAATAAATAATCTCTCCTCATCGGTATGGTATATTCTGAAACTCATTAGGAAACTGCTGCCGTACATTCCACCCGACACCGCCAAAACCTTGGTTAACTTGCTAGCTCTATCTAAACTAGATTATGGCAATGTTCTTTATGCAGGGTTACAAAAACAGCTGCTACATAAACTTCAGCGTCTCCAGAACGCGGCTGCCAGGCTGGTTCTGAATATTCCCAAGTGTGAACCTGTAGCGCAAAAAATGCAAGGCCTACACTGGCTCACGGTAGGGAAAAGAATCCAGTTTAAATCAGCTTGCCTAGCGTACAAATCACTTCACGGTTCAGGCCCTGGGTTCCTGAAAAGTAACCTAAAACCTTACGAACCAACCAGGACGCTAAGATCCAGTAGTGCCAAACTCCTGGTTACTCACAGATTCAAAGAGCTTAGGTGGGGGGGGTCCGGGGGGGGGGAAGCTTCATTGGCTACACGGCAAACATTTGGAATAAGCTTCCAGCAGATCGGAAAAACAGCCCCTCTCTATGGTCGTTCCGCAAGAACTTGAAAACCTGGCTGTTCTCATCTTAACCAGGTGGTGCACCACTACTACGGTCAGTCAGTCTCTATCTCTTACAGCGCCAAGACGCCCTCGGGCATTCGAGCGCTCTACAAATCACAAAATCAAATCAATCAAATCAAAATCAAATCTTCCAAGAGGTTAACAATATTATAAGAATATGGACGTATCCTAGACCCCACCCAACCCCCACAACATCAGACATATCTGAAGTCCACATTGATTTATGTCTGGTTCTCCTCCGGGACCACATTCTCCAAGGCAGTTCCATCACCACCTCCCTGTTCTCTAGCCCAATCAAGAAACGGTTCCCAAATGTTACCTAGTCTCAAGGCGGCCGGCATCAACTCCCGAAAGACACTCAGTTGGGAATGACCATATGTCACATCTTTTATCCAATCTTTAACCAAGGGTACCCTACCCCTCCCCCAGTGCACGGCCACCTGACGTTTAGCGAATAGTAAAAGTGCATGAAGTTTACATGTTTTCACTGGATTATCTTTGACATAGCCCAGCAGACACAGCAGAGGGGTCATCGACCGGGACAAACCTATAATCTGGTTGATTATACGGTGTAATCCTATAGGTGTTTTGTAATACCTGTGGAGGAATTTGAAATGGACCGAACTAAGCTTGTAGTTAGGGGACAGCTCAGTAAATTGACAACAGTAAGCGAGTGAGTGCGAGGGGTAGTTCAGAGTTCCACCCCTGAAGCGCGCTGGGCCGTAGTATCGGAGCATCCACCTGCATGCCTGTATAAAGGCGTGTGATTAGTTTGCGTGGTGAAAGGGAGCGCAGCAGATTTTCCAGGACCGAGAGAGTAGGCCGGGGGACCGGGAAGTCTTCATGTAAGGCACGGCAAGCAGAGCATAATTTATGATATAGAAACATGCCAGCAAATGACACACACTGACCATCAATCTCGACTGGGAGTTCCCTGAATGTGTTGTTAGGGTATAAGTCCGTAAACGTGTGCAATGTCAGTTTCTGAGCCATCGTTTTGCTTATCCCGTCTTTGACACCGGGTACCATTGGGTTTTGCGCTTTTGGTATAGAGGGGGCGTACAGTATTCTAGCACCCGCCTGTCTTCTCAGCTCATCCCACGCCCAGGGAAGTGTTTCAGCAGTGTCAATGTCCTCTCTTGGATGTCTATATGACTGATACAGCGCTACCCTTATAGGTACAGGCTTAACCACACCAGTCTTGACTGCAACATGCAGTTGGAACGGTGTAGGGTGAACCCAGTAGTATAAAAACTGTGCCTGCGCACAGGGGGCATATAGCTTAATATCTGGAGCCCCCATCACCCCCTGCGCCAACGGTAATGTCAATAATTCCCAAAACACTCTGGCTTGTCCTCCAGTCTACACCAGCGATATCAAAAGAGAGCGTATCGTTTTAAAAAAGGCTTGCGGAAGGATGAGCGGCCGGTTAACAAAAAGATATACAAATATAGGTAAAATTACCATTTTAGCCAGGGCAATCTTTCCGGCCAGTGATAACAGTAGACTCGACCATATCGCCACCTTATTCTCCAGCCAGTTAACAGCGCGACCATAATTCAGGCTCCATAACTCCTGCAGATCACGGCTAATCCATATGCCCAAATACTTAACCTTCTCATTTTCCCGTCTTAGCGGAAACTCAGTAGCCATGACTCTCGTGTTGTCTGTCAGGGGGAATATGACTGACTTCGCCCAATTGATGGATATACCTGATAGTCCTCCAAATGTAATGAATTCTCTGAGCAGGGGATTTAAATTTAACTCAGGGTCTGTAAGATAAAGAGTGACGTCATCTGCATACAATGAAATGAGTAGGCTTCTGGTGCTAAAACCAATTCCTCTGTCCGTGTGATGCTGCCTTATACGTGCGGCTAGAGGCTCCATTGCCACAGCGAAAAGTAAGGGAGACAAGGGGCACCCCTGTCTCGTACCACGTGAGATTGGGAAGGGGTCATACAGGAGCCCATTGACCCTTATCCGAGCAGAGGGCTGAGTGTATAATAAACGGATCAGGCCAATGAACTGGGGACTAAGCCCCATGAGGCCCAATATTGCAAAGAGGTAAGCCCACTCCAGTGTATCAAAGGCCTTAGTGGCATTGAGAAACAACGCCGCGGCCTGTACATGCGGGTGTAGGTAACTTATTACCGAGAAATGTAGACGAATATTATGATAAGTTGACCTGCCAGGAATAACCCAAACTGGTCCAGGAGGGCAATGCGGGGGAGCAAAGGCTGCAATCTGTTTGCTATCAATTTCGCTAAAATTTTGACATCAACGTTGATCAACGACAGCGGTCTGTATTAATCTAACTCAGTGTCAGGTTTTCCTGGTTTTAACAAAGTAAAATGATCGCTTCCCGCATGGTTGGGGGCAAAATGCCAGGCTCCTGAGCCTCCTCATACACAGGAGACACCAGCTCCTCCGCTATATGCTTCATAGAATGCGGTTGTTAGGCCGTCAGATCCCGGTGCTTTGTCTGGAGGCATGCCTTTTATAACATCAGCCACGCCTTCAACGGTAAAAGGGATGTCCATATATTCCCTGTAGTCATTGTTGCACCAGACCAGTGCCTGGGAATCTAGGAATTCCTTCATGCCCTCCGGACAGCTATCCTGAGGGGCCATATATATATATAAGGAGGAATAGAATGTGGAGAACTCCCTGAGAATATCCACTGTCCTCTAACTGGGTCTCCCTGCGGGTCAGTGATCTCAGGGATATATGCTACGGACCGTGGGGTACCAATCATACCGGCAAGTGTTCTCCCCGGTCTATCGCCCTCCCCATATCTGCGCGCCTCCGCATGCTACCCAAGAAACGTTACTTCGCGTTGTGCTTCCTCGGCGTAATCCAGTAATTTGGTTTTTAGGAGAGTCAGGGGTTTGGAATTATCAAACGCAGAGAATTTCGCTTTAAGTTCTTAAATTTGGGATTACAGGTAAGTAAGCGTGCCCCTAATGGCCTTCAACACTCTGGCCTAGCGAGCGATACATTGGGTTCTGATGACCACCTTGAATACCTCCCACAGTGAGGCCTCTGTATCGACAGAGCCAATATTATTAGCTAAATAGTCCATTATATCTGTACATATTTCTTCTCTAAAAGCATTGTCCAATACTGCTTGTGGGGGAGTCTCTATGAAAACGCACATGGCACTGAACTAGGTAGAGCTAGCCGTAGAAAGCACCGGGCACGGTCTGATGAGGTGCGCGGCAAGTGCGCCACATCTATGACTCAACTGGCCACCTCGCTGGAAGCCAGCCAAAAGTCCAACCAAGCCCAAGCTCTATAATGTTCAGAAAAACAGGTGCCCTGTCTAGTCAGGGGGTTACGCAATCTCCATACATTACACATATCACCATCCTCAAGGACAGTGTGTAAAGCTGCGCTCGCTAGATTCCCGCTTCATCCCCATATTCTTTGACTGTGCAATGGATCCAACATTGGTCTGGTACATGATCGAAACAAACAACAACCCAGCACCCACCACAACCCCAAAACAGGTTGAAAGATACCCCCGATAACAAACATGTGAACAAGCAACAGACGGGAAATTTCCCATGGGGGCAGGGCGACCAAGAAACTGCAGGGAGGTAGGTCTACAGCCAAACTGGAAAATAACACACAGCAGTGCCTAATCACCAAGTACTAGCATGGTATGTCTGCCTGCCCTATCCACCCAATCTACATACCTCCCACATGAAGGCGACGTGTCTCAGTTCCTGAACATAGAAAATAATCTTCCCCACCATCCAATTCGACTCCCTGCCCGATGGAAGTGTGAGTATAGAGATAGTAGCAGCAACTTGCAGAGGCCAACCCATAACAAAGGAAAGAGGACCACAAAACAAAATACAGACATCTTGAACCCAAAAAACAACACATTAGGAGAATACGAAGTATGTATGTCCCATCTATAAAACCCAAATGCCCTCAGTCATTGTCACTTAACTGGTTGCCTGCAGATGACTCCAGCCAGGAACTTGTCGCATTTTTTCCCCCCTACGTGTTTTGCGAATTTTAGTGCAGACTTGGAGTCGGTGAAGAAATGAGAGGAACCGTGTGACACCTTCAGCTTAGCAGGGTATAGTAGCGAATAGGGGATTTGTGTCTGCATGAGGATTTTTTGGGCTGGTAGAAATTTCCGTCTCACCGCCTGGACGGCATGTGTGAAGTCCGGATAAAAGGAGATCTGGTTTCTTTTATGCGTTATGTTCCCCATCACACGCGCCTGCCTCAAAATGAGTTCCCGGTCCTGGTAATTTAGGATTTTCGCCAATATTGGCCAGGGAGTGGCCCCGACCGGAGGTTTAGGTCCCAAGGCACAGTGAGCTCTCTGCACCACAAAGACTGGTGAAAGGTGGGTATCAAAAAGTTCTTGAAGCACGTCTGTTATGAATGCCTCCATTTTAACAATGGCCGTGGTCTCAGATATGCCAGTAATGCGTAGTTTGCATCAGCGCGATGCGCCTCCAAATCCTTATTTTTCGGGTGAATTATACCCAGCAGTTTGTCCATCTGCGACAGCTGTTCTTTCATTTCTACCTGAAATTCATGGAATTCAGTCCGTATGTCCAGACAATGTTCGTGGACACCCACCTGAGCTTTGACGGATTCCATTTGGGTCGTCAGAGTGTCCAGTTTGGCGTAGATGGTACGGAGGCTGGAGCGCATCTCTAGCATGAGCGTGTGGATGTCTTCCCCCTGGTCCTCCGAGTGATTTTCAACAGAACCTCCCACACCTGTCTCAGGCTCGGATTCTGTCAGCCGGGTTGCTCTCCTTTGCTTAAAGTTTATCTTGGGTTGTTTTGCGTCTTGCTTACCCATATCGGCTATGTGGATGTGCACCACAGCAGCTGTCTATCCTCCACGCCCGAGCCTGCCATACGTGACACCTACACACCTCCGAGTGGCCGCTTGGCTATCACCGACCTTCGGGCCACCCAGACAGGAGCAACAGCACAGAGTCTAGCTGAAGACCACACCTACACCTCACTAGAGAGCATGAGCTGCCCCCTTCAGTGGAGCTCCTCAATTGCAGCGCCACCAATCTCCGGGTAATTCAATGGCATTCAAATGCTGGTGATCTCTCAGAGCATCCCACCACTTTTGCAAGGGTGTTATGAGGGCGACAGTCCATAGAAGAGTTTGTACCGGATCAGGAAGGTGCCCCTATGACTAAGACTGCCCGCAGCCACCACATACCACAAACTGTCCACACACTGCTGGATGACAATACAAGGGCCTCGCCTTGGAGCAGACATATCACAAGCGCTCCTTAACTCTTACCGGGAGGTGTCCGGATCAGCATCCACCCGCCAGCGCCACCGGGAGGCGTACACAACAATCGGGGCTGGTTCCAGATCCAGCTCGGGTCACTCACCGCTCAAGATGGCGCCAGCGCAGCCCGGAGCACCCAATGTCCGTCACCACGTGCTCAAACCACAGTGCTGCGCGGCAGGGTATTGCCACAGTCATGTCCGAACCTCTGCTTTCGTTGCCCCCTTAGCCGAGGGGCCCACAGGTCAGCCGCCGCTCGCCAGTGCTTCCCGGTGGGGCATATGTTTCCACCAAGGACTCGGCCTCGATTTGGACCCAGTCCCCGGCTTCACGTCATCAGAGTCCACACTGACTCCCGGGTCGAACTCCGCAGGCGTGTATCTTCTCTTCTGGAGACGGAAGGCGGGATATCTTGGCCCCGCTGTGTACCACAAGTATTACTCTACAATTAGGGTGCACTCCGGCTGGACCGCTTCCCCCTAATAAACCGATTTCTTCAAGATTAATCCTTGGCCGACGGAGCTCGCCCACTAAGCGGCCATTCCGTAGCTCAGCAAGCCAAGTCTCCTAGGTTTTCCATGCTTACCAGGAAGGTATCAGTTGAATAAATAGATCTTAATGCATCGGGTAACAGATTCCTTCATCTACATGACATTGTTAAGAAGTTCTGTTGTTTAATGGCACGGTATAAAACATAGCTTCATTAAACCTTAAAATGTAAAATTAGGTCCAATAATTCAATATTGATGGAAACAAATGAAATAAACCAATACCATGTATATAAGAGTGGCTATGATGCACTGGACCTCATCAATATCCACATCCTCGACCTGCATGAATTTCAAGGCAACCAAGAAGGCATCAAGAGATAACTGGTGGGTTTTTAGTATCAAGTATCTGCAAAGAAAGTAGAAATAGGTTACATACGAATAAGAGGTTAAACACATTCTTGCACTAAAACATGTTAAGTATGCTAAGTCTGTCCAATATGACTGGTGCTGCTTTATTATCCCCTCTAGGGATCTACCTGGTAATGAGCAGCCCTGCTGTGGAAAGATAATTAGGATCCGAAAAGGACTATTTCTAACAGTGGCATAGAGATATGATGTTGTGACCAATGAATCACCACAGTGTGATCGGCATGCACTGATGATGGCCTGAATCATTACATAATATATATACAGATTTGAAAAGTGAACTAACCACAGCACTGCATAAATAGTGCCGTCTGAAGGCTTTATTCTCTTCTAGCGGGATGTCACTCAGTCAACAGCCAGTGGCAAAAAATAAAATGGCGGTACTGGGAGAGGTGAGTCAACTGGACACGTTTTTGATGATGTTTCAGAAGAGGAGGCAAATACATTGTGGCACCGTGAGGTTTGCCCCTTTCCACAATGCTATCCTATATCTTCAAAACCTAGGGTTGAAAGTAGTTCAAGTCTGTATAAAATGTACCTGGGGTGAACTAGGATGGGAATTACAAATTAAAGGAGAGCCAGAGGACAACATATGGCTAAGTGATTTGGAATACAGAATAATACACAAGTATAATCACAGATGCATGATCATAAGCCAATATGTTTTTCAACTTGGGTAATATTGTAATGCAGCAATGGGTATTCTTTGCCGGACATTTTTTCATCTCCATGTAGTTGTTTGCAATTAAGCTTCCAAACAGTGTTGGTTCAATATGTTCAAAACTGAAGTGCACTAAGAAGCAATGTGGGACGGACACTTCCTTTCACATTGGGTGCTAACCTGTTACCTCTTATTGATGCAAGCTGTTTCAAATTTAGCCAACCTATCAGAGATGGATACAATACCACACATAATGGTAATTGCAGTGTATAACAGAACCTAATGTGGTAGGTTTTTGTTTAAAAAAAAAAAAAAAAGTCTGGCCAGTTAATGAGTAAACTGTGTACTATAATCTATTCCCGATGTTGAGGAGGAGACCGAAACATCATATCCATCACAAAGCCGAACACTGAAATTTGTTATCTACTGCGAATGGGCTCCTAAACATATTGCTTCGGTCTGAGGACCCCCATGTGGTCAATAATATATGTCGCAATGTAGAGTTCCCTGTTAGGGTCCACCCCTCTAGCACTCTGTAGTCTCGTCATCCCGGGGTTGTTCAACTATTGTATCATTCAACATAAATTCAGACAATGAGTACTCCTTGTTGTTAGGCGATCTTTATTCGTTATCCGCCATCTTCTATTTGAATTTCTCAAGATCACATTGCTTCAACAGTGATATATTTCGGACCAAACTGTTAATTACATTCCTCCATCCCGCTGCATTTCGGGCAGAAGCCCTTAGTCAAGGGATCTCGGTTTAGTTTGTTGTGGTCGTAAATGCGCTTCCGAATGTCCGGCAGTGCACTCCTAGAGGGGACGGATGCTAACAAGGGACGCTACATTGTGATTTAAGAATACCCTCTTTTATCAGAGAGCGAGACATTTTTTAGCACGCTACAAATTGAATATTTAGGCAACCTTTGAAGAATTTAGAGCGTGTTCTTTCACTTATTTAAGTTGTCAATAATATATGTGTGTGAGAAGTTGGCCTGATATATGATGTTTCCAATTCTGGGGGCACCTTGTATCAGTCCAAACAATCCCTTATGATGTCTGGTTGTAAGTCAACCTTATTAGACAAGCTATCCTAATGGTAGCATGGACTAGGCAGCCTTAAAGGCTTAACTTCAGAGGTTGTGTTAAGCGAGCTGTTTTACCAATCACAATCCTGTATTCTCAAATGAAAGGACACTACACAAGTTATATATTATAAAAATATATGTATTTATTCTCAGAATAATCCTCAGTACTCTTTATGAGTAAAGAGGCACAAGCGTTTAAACAAAAGCACAGTAAAGCATATGAAAGTTGCACAATTATGGATGAGACCAGGTGGCCACTCAAACCATATATTAAAAAAGTGGTATAAGTACCCCTTTACGAACAGTGGTCAGGCCTAGGGCCTGGGGAATCGCTGGGACTGGTCGGGACTAGCAGTGAAGAAGTCGGGAAAAGCCCGTGGACTCGGGTGCAGCGCTTAAAGCACACGCATGCACCAATGCAAAGTCAATGATACGTAAAAGTTACAAAGTTACTGTTTAAAGAGTCTTCCGACTGGACTAGGACTACCAAACTTTAGACTTAGACACTAGAGGTGTGTACCTGTGTAGGAACTCCGGTGCTAGTAAGTTACCTCACCCACAGGAAGCGGGTGCATAGGTGTCAAAGTGTGTTGGGTTTTGTCACACAGTTCGATGATGCCTGGAGATGAAGATGCTGCAGGCGTCCAGATGAGAAGTGTCCGGTGTGATCCAAGGGTGGATCGAAGTTGTAGAGTACCTGGAAGAAGAGGGGACAGAGTCTGGGTCACTCAGATGTGACTAGGGTGGAACCAGGAAGGAACCAGGCAATGTCGGGCGCAATCAGGTGGTTGTCGTGAAGCTTGTCTCCGCTGCCACGTGGACTCTAGGGCATCTACGACGACCAGGAGTGGATCACGAGCTGTCCCACGAAGGCTCTCGCTGGCGACGGTGTTGGGTTCCGGATTGGAGCTAACAAGCCTTGGCAAAGGCAACCCACGCAGGATTCAAAGATCGCTTCTTGCTCGGACTAGGAAAGTCAGAGAGGTTGCCCCTTTTGAGGGGAGCGAGGGCCAGTCGGGAGCATCGAGACCAGCAGTGTAAATTCAAAGGTTCGTCGGTACTGGGGCCACAAGCCAACGGGCAAGTGACCGGACCAACGCGTCGAGCAGGAAAATGCAGAAGGGCCCCACGCAGCCCTCGGAGAGTGTGGAGGGGTGAGCTTTGGTGCAAAAGCTGCTCGGGCTGGGGCTTCTCAAACCCCAATGCACAGCTTCGAGGGAGCCTCGGGAGCTGCACGGTCAGCGCTTCGTTGTTCTTCCAAGGTGGCCGGCCCCACGCTTCAGGTTGCCTCCACGGGTCTCAGCTCTGCAGGGACTGTGGATCGGGCTGTTAGAAGGCAGGCACGCTGGGTCTTGTCGATCTCTGTCGCTCGAGTTCCGGCGGGAACTGCAACAAAGCAAACGTCGAGGTGCTGGATGGTGCCTGTTTTCACAGGGTGGTCACTCCTTGACCACAAGGGAGATTCTTCAGTCTTCTACGTCGAGTAGGATGTCGAAGGGTCCAGAGTTTCGTTTCATAAGTTTCAGTCAGGATAATCTGATGTGCATTGGCACTGTCCCCACTCTTATTCCAAACTGGGGGCTGGATTACCTGCTAGGTCCCTCCTATGGGTGGGACCCAGGAAGGGGGTGGTTACACCCCTTTCCCTTTGTCCAGGGTCGCGCTGGGACTGGGGCCGGTGTTCCCCAGAACGGGTTTGACTAAATTATGCAAGGGGAAGCCTTGTGCTCCCCAGGCAGTGTCTGGTTTCTTTCAACCCTCCCTGCTACAATCCACTATCTCCTGTCTGGGGTGGTGTGCAACCTCCCTGTGACAGGATATCTATTGTCTAGGCCTCCCCTGCCGGAGTTTCGGTCAGCAGCAGGAGGTCAGACTCATGTCTGTGGCAGCAGCATCCATTTTGTGATGCTGGGGCTCTGGTTAGGATTAACCGCGTTTTAGTAAAGTAACATGTCTTCTCCCTCTAGAAGGGTGGAATGCTACCCCCGTCGCCAGGACTGGCGAGGGGGTAGTATTCCAAGTTGTATGACACCAAACACGACATGTTTTGATAAAGCCAAACCAAAGTTAGCAAGTAACCGCGATGGATTATAATGCACTTAAGAGTATATGGTATGGCAATATCCCGGAACAGCTAAGGGAGTTGGTCCCGACAGCTGCAGATAGGCTCAGCTCATGCTAGAGCACCATCTCACATAAAACCAATCACTCTGCCTCCAGGATTGTTAAGGCCTGCCATAGGAGTGACTGATAGGTGTATATGTGTCCAGTTTTAGGTTTAGATATAGGTATACTATATCTAAGCAAGGGGTGAGTACACCACCTTGCCCCAGCTGAGTGATCAGCCAGTTGTGTCGATTTAAGTACCAGCCAGGGGTGGTAAAAGATATGCTGCAGCCCCTGGTAGGCCTTGGATGCACCTATGCCCTGAGCACCTATAGTGCATGGTACAGGGGCTAACAAGGTGTCCAGTTCCAATTGGGTTATGTACCTATAGTACATGTATATGAATTTAGACAGAGAACAGCAGGCTGTGGGTCTGATTAGCAGGCCCACAGCCACATTAAGTCGAAAACCAGTGAAGCAAAAAGCAAATATTTGGGGTGACCATAGGATAGCAGACCCTACTCTCCTATACAACCACACGCAGCAAAAACATACTTAGATTCTGACATGACATCCCAAATAAATTCACTGATTACGTTGGTACATTGGTGGTCATGTCCAGAAGACTCTTCATGAACTTATTCTACATACCGCCTTGGCTTCATACAACTTTTCTTGCAGCAGCGAGGTGACATACTATTGCTCTAGCATATTAGTCCTTGTGGCTACAGGACAGAAATATCTGTGTATTTAGCATGGAGTCTCAAAAATAAATCTTTCTGCTATATTTAGACAATTTTTTATTTTTCCTACACTCCAGGTTTCAATAAAGGCTTACTGAAAATAATATGTACCGATGATACAGTGCTTGGTGCAAGAGAGCTGTGTATGCGTATATTGCTAAAATCAGCAATTAGCCATTTTGGGGTTGATGAGCTAGCAACAATTATTTAAATCAAGAGATGATCATTGACCGATTACTACTTGAACAACCGCAAAATGCAGGCTTGTGTTGAGGGAACAGGAAAGAGCAGATAAATTGGAGTGAATGTACAGGCTATGGAAAGTTCACAGCTTTAGCAGTGACACTGGGCAGGCTACTTACTACGCAGTGCATGGAATAGTCATAACACATTTACTTTTTACAATGCTTTTATAGATATAGTCGACAGGAATTTATGGATCCAATTGCTATCACTTTGTGGCTCATAAACAGCATGCATTACTGTACTTCCGAGCTAAAGAGGTGCTGCAATGGTGACATAACAAATAAGTTGGTTTCATTTTTGTCACTGTAGCCAGCTTTGATGTGTCTAGAGAAATACACACAGTACCTGAACAACGCTTAATTAGTAAATATTATGGTCATTCTAGTTTCTGTCAAATTCCAAATCAAGGATCCACAAGAAAACTGTCTTGATTAAGAACACTATTAAAATAGTGATTTAGGTTGTATAAAAAAATAATTTTTATTCGAAGTGTTGATTAACTGTGGTTTAAATCCGGTTACTAAAAGCACCGGCCACCGTGTTACTTTTACATGTATGCATTTCTTCAGTTGAATTCTACCTTGTCTTCTTGGCTACCACATCACCAGCGATGTCGAGTTATTAAATTTACTATGGTGAGACAAGGTTGACATCAACCCCCACCGCTGTCAAATGTCATTTATATTTCAGCAGCAGCAAAGCTTTTTCGTTTTAACAATACTTTACTTCAGAGAAAAGAGTTAAACAAAACTGAATTTCAACAAAGCACATTGATCAAACTCACATCACTTAAAAAGTTAAATATGTTAATCATTTGCCTGACGGTATCCTTTCATTTGTTTATTTGAGTCCCTTATTTCCTCTTCCCCAGGTTTCCCTTGCACTCACCCATACTATTTTCCCAAATTACATCACACAAACAATATAAATCGTAGTGTATATACAGACAGCTGACATTGATTATCATCATGTAGTTCGCAAATGCACGTCTCAACATTTTAAATCAGAATGTCAAGAATGTAAACTAAGAATATACTATTGACTATAATATTCTTGTAAATTACTTTTCTAATAGGAACATCCTATTAGATTACCCTCCTCCTCTGGTTCCTTTACCCATAGCACTTTGAATGACATGACCCAGCAATGCTTTTTCAATTGTATTTTATTTTTAGCCATTTATGAAATCAGGAAACTTCATAGCACTGCCAACTGTATGCAGAAATACGACTCCAAGATTTACAGACTCAAGAGTCAGACTTTGCAAAAAACATAGCCACTTATTTTGTGCTGGAAAATAAATACTGTCGCTGGTCGCAGTTCATGTGATCTGATGGGTAAAATACAAGCAAGATCAAGCGAGGATTCAGGCACCAAGCACTAAAGAGCAAAAATATCTGGGTGCATATACCTAAGCAAAGAAAATGAGAAGTAAAGAGAAACTAGGATATATGAACTTTTCGGTTACAAAAGAACTACAGATTTTGTCCTCTGATAATAATGTAACATACACGCACTTACACTTTCTTGAAAAGGTTCCTGTAAGTGATAATTTTTAGCTTCTCGAGGATAAGGAAAATACCACAGCGAATGAAAAAGGTTTCGTGTTTTGTTAGAGCATCATTCAATAACAGCACGTTCCCTTCACTGTTTGGGGTTTAAACACAGAAGAGGTAGTTAGAGGACTTGGAGCACAAAAATCAATAGTATTAATTTCACACATGTGTGCATGCAAGTTAATTCCACTCTACCTCACGGCTTTGGTTACTTCCGAAAACTGCATGAGGTCATACTTTTTCAAGAGCTGAATGGTTGGCATGTGACCCTAGAATGGTAAACAAAAGTAGACATTCATGCTTTATCATATGGTCAATTCATTTCTGAAATCACTTTTCTCGAGCAGTCACTTTTAACACTTGCCCTTTCTACACTCAGCTATAAAAGGTACAATTACACAATACAAAACTAGAAAAATGTTTGCCAATGTTTACCACTTACATGCTACTTCCCCACTTTAGTCCTCAGCCAATGTGATGTACTAAATATGCATAAATGAAAAACGGGCACAAAGATTAAAATTTACCTTACCCTGATATGGAAGGGGCTGCCTACTTAAGTTTGCACACAGTGTATTGAAACTATTATTTGTGAGTATTTAACCTCTCTTTCCATGATGTTAACGTTCAGCTCACAATTAATACTCTGAATGTGAGCAAGCAAGTTTTTTTTTTTTAAATCAGCCTCAGGAAGCTGTAGTTGCATTCGTTAAGCATATGTACAGTGCTGTACTGCCATGCAAAAGGGGCACACACACACAGATACTCTCCGAGATGAAAACATTATACAACTCTAGTTATGTTGGCACCGCCATTCTTCCAGAATCATCATTTCACAAATTTAAACGTCTTTATCTTTTATCTTGATACAATTGCAGTCTCTCCATTACTTATAGTTTACTCGCCTGCTGTATCAGGCCGAAGATTACCTCACTTAACGCTTCCCTCTTTTTTTCCTCTCCAGTAAGGTCCAGGTACTCTCACACATAACCCCTTTTTAGTGCCATACTACTGCTATGCCTTCACCGGATGCAATTTAGACCCTGTTTGTGACAAAGAGCTTCAGTGCTTTAGGTGAGAAGAAAAGGATGAGCCTCCGGTGGGATGGGTGCTCAAAAAAAAAACCTCATGGAAAAAAAACAGGAGTGTGGGCAAAGGAGCGGATTAACTAAGAGTGCAACATAAAACATAGGAAACAGACTCCTGTCTTCCTGGACAAAAAATAAAACGATCTATTTAATAAACAGATTACTTAGCTCCTTTTGTCTAGCCCATTAGACCAAAACACTTGACAATGGTAAGCTTAAAATTAAGAGGTGATAAAGTGCTTGTTCAAGTGCAATGAAATGCTATCTTAGACTCTGGGACACAATGGTAAACAACAGTATCCACTGTGTTATTTTGTCTCCATGTAACAAAGGGTACTTTCAGTTATGTTGCTTTGCAATTCCGATGGGCGACAGGCAGGTGACTAAAGTTTTTTTTTCTTTCTTTAGCTGGCGAAGGACAGAAATGGAAGGCCACTCAGATACCTGATTCAATGTCCAATTTATTGCTTTATCAGAGATTCAGATGTGGCCTCTTTATAGCACTGGATTATTGCCAGCTATAGATCGAGGACTTAACAGAGCATGGCTTGTACAACAACAAAACTCACCAACTAAGATAGACAACCTTTATTTTAAGCCTCCCATAAAACCCTTGCAAAACATTCCAACTCTTGACATTAAAAAGCCCTTCTATTCTGTATCTTGGGATTAATTTTTGCCTCAACATGACATGCATCCGTGATAAATACAGTAGCAGTTCTAGGTCCAATACACCACTGTTTCTCCATGTAGTGTTTGAACCTACCTAAATTGGGCATGTATTTTGTGGTGTGCTATTTTACTGAGGAGGTTCTAATACACTGGGATTTAAATCTGTTTTAGTGCAAACATATCTGGAACTATTCTATGACATTTATGACATGCAGGCATGGCATATGCCTAAATCATTAGGACAGTCAATGAGTTAAGTATTAATCCAGTCACAATTATGCTCTCTCTTAGTTTATATCCTTTATATGCACAATTCTATTTACTGACTTTGTAACAAGCTAACACACACACATATATATTACCTACTGGCGGTCGCCAGTAGGTAGTTATAGTTAGGACCTAGTTTCCATAGGAAATCCTCAACATTCTATTTGGAATAACTTTGGCCCTGGTTGAAGAATCTTAGCGAATTTCTCAAAGAAGATGGCTCGGTCCGCTGCGCTCCTTCCCTAAAAGTTTGGGGGGGGATTGGTCAAGTGGGGGCTGAAATAAAAGGGGGGTCCCAAAACGTGTTTTCTCCATGTTATTTTCCATAGGACCTTTAGACTCGGCTACAGGTCGAACGGGTGAATGGATTTATAAGAAATTTGGCAAAACTGTACAGTCCGGCTCGCAGATTACGCTTTTTTTGGAATGGTGTAAATCCGTTCAGTAGTTGCTGAGGAAATTAAAGTTAAAGTCAATTATATATCTATACGCGCGCACACGTGCGCGCACCCAAACGGCTGCGCGCGCGAGCGGAATTTTGCTGCGTGACGTCTGTTAACGTTCGATTCGAAGGAAATCAGGAAGTGTTGACCGCCATTTTGTCATTGCGAGTAAATATATTGTTGATTTCAAAGCGTTGGAATATGGAAAGGGGAGAAGGTAGAGATTGTTTTGCTGCGTAGGTTCTCTCAGGGTGTGCAGTAAGGCCCTAAAGGCGAAAATATATATATATATATTTTTTTTAAAGTTGCGTGGTGCGCGCACTCGGTCGCGCACACCTTTTTACAAGAGTGTGAAAATGGAGATAAATCAGAAGTTTGAGTGCTTAGATATAAGGTGGCTCTGAAAAGAGCCATTGTGTTAATTGAGTGTTTTCTGCATTTATAAGTAAGTACCGATGCAGAGCCTGATGTTGCAGAGGAAGATTCTGTTTCCCTCATTCGTGAAATGAACACCGTCTCTCCTATAGACGTCTTGCATGTGGTATCGCAAGTTGTTGTGGTAAATAGAACCCATGCTATAATCTCTGAGGAAAGCAGAAACAGATTTATTTACATGTCTCCTTGCTTTCTCAAATTGTGCACAATGTTGATTGGACCAATTCCATTTCTGTCTTTGGCATATATTGGAATATACCAAGGCAGATCGAGGAAAAAGTGTCATCAATTGTCGAAAGGTGTCTTTTAGAAGCATTTCCAGACCTACCCCAGTGATTGTGCCTAGATCGTTCCCACCACAGTGCACAATTATAAGGTCTGGTTCTGGGAGATGCATAAAAGTTTTCACCAATGGAATCAATTGGTGACATTTCAATCCTCTTTTGCCAATCCATGTTATGTGTACATTTGGTAAGCCGAGGTTGCAAATTCGTCTGCTTACTGCATATTTTTCGCTCCAGTGAATATAACTGTGTCCTATTAGCCAGACCTTCATTTTCAAGGGATTTGTAGTCGTCCTCCGATCGGTTCTGGAAGTGGAATGGTAGTTAGAAGTTGAAATTCTAAATAAAGAAAAAGGAAGAGGCTGGGTGTGGTTTAAAAAATAAAAATGATTGGTTGATTGTAAGAAGTGGAGATTGAACAGTACGTTGCATGTTAATGTTTATGTTAAACGAAAAGTACTATTGGGTGTGAAAAAAAAAAGACATGTAACAGAGCTGTGGATTGGCAGGTGTTTCTGGAGGGAAAACAGTGTTGTTACTTTGCTGTAGAACGTTGAGATATGAACTTTTGACCTGTGCCTTCAGCCAGGTGCAGAATGAGGTGTTACCATGGAAACAGCCAGAGATGGCAGTGGGTGATGGGTGACTTTTATGTGACATTGAAAATATTGTGAGGGAGAACCAACTGAAATGTAAATGCTTACGTTACGCGCTCCGTGCCGCGCCCCGGATTGCTTCCGGGAAGCTGCGATTCGCGCCTCGCGCACCGGAGCACTTCCGGGTGCGCTAACGCGGCGCGTCATATGACGGATTACGCAACAACGCGATACGTCGTTGGGGCTCCACCGGAACTGATCGAATTGGTAGTCTACAGTGTTTCTGGATGTTTCAGACTGAAGCTGGCGTCAGCATGAGAGCACCCCGTGGCTACGTCGTGGCCATTCCGCGAGCAATCATGGCAGTCGCTCCCCACCGGAAGTCTGCAAGAGTCGGGGGCCTCGGTGACTCTTGTAGAATCTTCAAGGCTGAGGGGACGCTTTTGGGAATGGGGCTCATGCCCTAGCAGTCAAGCGTCCGAGTTCCAGGGTTGCCCAGAGCCATCCTTGCAGGCCAGGCCCAAGTCTGTGGAGCCGACCGCCATTTCCTGAGCTCCGTGGCAGCCGCCTGTCGCTGTATCGGAAGAGTGGGTGCAATTCAGCCGGATGGCGGGTGAGACGGTGTAATAGCAAGAGCAGGCGTAATTCAGCTGGCTGAGCGAGGCACTGTGCCGCAGGAGCAGGCGGAACTCAGCTGGCCGAGTGAAGCGCTGGGGTGTAGCTAAGAAACCTTCACCTGGTGAGGTGGGAGAGGCTCGTTCGCGCCGCCTCTCCCTTCCAGTGCACCCCACGCCGTCTCCTGGCGCAGGTATATGTGATGGTCGGACCAGGGCACCGCAGGACGTGTCTTCAGGTCAAACGGATTGTGGGACAAGGTCCAGAATGGAAGAGGCATCAAAAGGCAAGAAGTTCCGCCTGACCCCGGGAGCCGGCCGCCTATGTCGGGGGTGATCTCAGGCCATACCAGGGGAACAAGACTTGGGGAGGGGGCAGGAGCCAAGCGCCCCCTCCGAGTCCGCGTTTCTTGGACCCTGAAGTATGGCACTCAACATCCAGAACTTATGACATTTGTGCAAGGCAGGGACATCGAAGCCTCTCAGGGACCAAGTATATCCAGAGTCCTTCCTACAGAAGGTGGTGGGGGTGGCGGCATTAGCAAGGCATCCCCCCCACACAACTTGTCGGACCCTGAAGTATGGCACTCAACATCCAGAACTTATGACATTTGTGCAAGGCAGGGACATCGAAGCCTCTCAGGGACCAAGCATATCCAGAGTCCTTCCTACAGAAGGTGGTGGGGGTGGCGGCATTAGCAAGGCATCCCCCCACACAACTTGTCGGGCATGACCTCTGGATGTACTGGGTGTTCAATTTCAGAATTGAAACTACTAAGAAGCAATTAGAAGTGTTGTTTTCATGTTGCAGTAGGCTGCCATGTAAATAGTTATTTAATAAAACGTTTTATCCTGTTACTTTGCTGGTGTGTTGTATATATTTATAATATTTGCATAGTGTTTGTCGTTATTTTGGGCGGGGTGGGCGGCGGAGCCGAGCTGTCTTGCAGCCATCATGGCGTCGAGCTCGGTTCCTCTCTCTAGTTTCATGTTTTTCTAACGATTTATATGTTATAGTTTGCTAGCACGATACAGCGGATAGTCCGCATTTTATATATATGTCCTTTTTATTAGGGGGGTCCTCCGGTGGAGTCGGACGATCTACCTCTAATAAACGGTCCGGGTTGAACCAACTACCAACAAACGGGGCAGAGATAGGCATGACGGGTTACAAAGGGGACAAAAGTGTGCACTACCTATCCTTCACTATCTGCAAAAACTAAACAGAGTATTGCGACTTTATGCTTATTTGTGAACAGAGAATGACCCAAAGAGAACCAATTTCGAACAATCATAGGCTATTGGCAGTGGGCAGAGAGGCCATGACACAGAAAATGGCTGTTACTTACGTGCATGATGGGGCCTAAAAGGGACTAGATGGCGTGGCCACTGTTTCGCGACTTTCACTTTACTTTTAACAATGGCTGTGGTGAACATAAATGAACGCCGCTTATGTATACCTAATTTTAGTCATTTTCCACAAAAAAGCTTTTGATATTTGCTATTAAAAAACCAAAGAAAATCACTGAAAAAACCATAGGTTATAGACCATATACAGTTAAATATCTGAAGTCCATCTCTGCACTCGATGGAGATACAGGTCGTCGATCAGAAGATGTGCTGGCCACCTCTAATGGTAATAGCGTGGCCAGGGCTCTTGTCGTTGCCTCTGCAAATTGCAGAGGGTGCACTTGTTTGACATGCCGCACCATGGTATGTATGGAAAAGGAATATTTTTTTGCTGGATTTCTTCTTGAGAGAACCAAGTCACATATCGTGCAGGTTACTTTTGGTGCATTCACTTTCTTTTGATCTTCAGGATAAGTGAAAAATTGCCAGATGAAAGATTTATTTTTTCTTATTAAAGGTAGTCGATCATTTTGGTCAGATTCGGAAGATGAATGAGATACGGTAGCCATTTCACCAAAGTCTTCCGAAAGATGTAGGACGTTGTTCTCTCTTGAGAGTAGAAAAGATAGTGAGGGAAGTGGGTGGAGTGCTGCGTGTAAATTCCAGAATTGAAACTATTAAGAACCAATTGAAAGTGTTGTTTTCATGTTGCAGCAGGCTGCCATGTAAATAGTTATTTAATAAAACGTTTTACCCTGTTACTTTGCTGGTGTGTTGTGTATCTTTATAATATTTGTCGTTATTTTGGGTGGGGTGGGCGGCGGAGCCGAGCTGTCTTGCAGCCATCATGGCGTCGAGCTCGGTTCCTCTCACTAGTTTCATATTTCTCATGAGGGGTTGTTCCTAATTTTTCTATTTTAGCGAGGTCAAAAAAAGATCTCATCAGTGGCCTACTGATTTTGCTTGATTCCTTTTGTTTTTTCTAACGATTTATATGTTATAGTTTGCTAGCACGATACAGCGGCTAGTCTGCATTTTATATATATGTCCTTTTTATTAGGGGTGTCCTCCGGTGGAGTCGGACGATCTACCTCTAATAAACGGTCCGGGTTGAACCAACTACCATCCTGATTTTGTATATCTTCTGAGCTGGATTTAAGCACACAATTGTTAAAGTATGAAACGTTTTATATTTCTAAAAAAAATACCAAGGTGTGTACATCCGGTAACGCACGAAAGTTTAAAAAGACATTCGGCTCCATTTACTGAAAAGTTTCATAAGAATAAAAAAGAAGTCTAGGTACAGTCTCTTTGACGTACTATAAGTTCTTTGAGGGGTGTATGAAGAAATTCAATAAGTTCAAATCGCAAGGTTTTTACGAAATATATAGGCAGGTGCGCGCACTCGGTCGCGCACGAAAGCCTGGAAATGCGATATCCATTTTATTGACAACTGTTGCCGAGAGTGCGCACACCGGGTCGCGCACGAAAGTTTAGTAAGGCTATTTTTATTTACAGACAAATTTTAATGTGTTTAAAAAAAGGCAAGGTACAGACTTTCGAATTCTGTATGGCTTTACAAGGAGTCTCTATGCAACTTGAACAGTGAAGAAAACGGCTTGTTTTCGAAAAAAATATTGCCAGAACTTTATTGCCAAAAGTATAGGTTGCATACACAACATTTTTCTGAATTAGCATTTTAAAAACCAATGAAATTCACAGAAAAAACCATAGGTTTTACACACGTTATAGTTAGGAAGTAGCATTTAAAAAACCTATGAAATTCACTGAAAAAACCATAGGTTTGATACATGTTATAGTTAGCTGGAAATTTTACTGACATAAAACCAATGAAATTCCACGTTATAGTTAGTTGGACTCACTATAACTTGCGCGTGCAATGCACTGCTGATGACGTCACATATTACATCACTCATGACATGGTCAGTGACATCACTCATGACATCACTGATGACACCATCCAGTGAATATGTGTCTTTCTGAAAAATAAATGTGAGTAATGTTTAAATATTTAAATATATATATTAGTGTTTCACTTTGTGTATAAGTGGCTACATGTGTTGGTAAGTAGCTACATGCGTATGTATATGGGTTATTAGATGTTTCTCTTAGTATCAGTATGAGTGTCTATATGGTTTGGTGGGGGTATTACTTAGCACATAGATGCATGAGTGACTGACTCTCTGTTTGTATGTGTTTTGAAGACAGCATATGTGCAGGACTGTATGGGTGGATGAGTGTGTATATGTGTTTGTTAGTGAGTGAATGACTGTCTCACTAGTGTCTTTATCAGTAACGACATATGTTTTAATCTAGTATATGTGAATATTGATGTATATAAGTGAGTATATGTGAGAGTAAGAGATTGTAAGAGTTCCTGTTTAAATAAGTATGTGTTTCTATAAGTGATTGTTTAAGAGAATAAATATGTGTAATTTTCAATAGAAGTAAGGTAGAAGTGTGTGTATAACTCTATATTCAAATAAATGGATGTTCAATAGTTTATTTGCACGTGTGAGTATGTGTGTGAGTAACTTTTCGATGACTGTCGGTGTGTAACAGGATGTATAGGTGTATCACTTTATATGATGAGTGAGTATATGTATGAGTGACTATATAGAACTGTTGGTGAATGAGTGGATGTGTATATAGATGGTGGAATTACTGAATTACTTGTTGTAACTGATATGGGTATCTCCATTTTTTTTTAAATTTCAGTTTCTATTTTTGAATATGTGTTTCAAGGGTTACATTACAGTGAAAGGAGGTCTGTCACTATGTCACAAGGATGGTGTCATCAGTGATGTCATGAGTGATGTCACTGACCATGTCATGAGTGATGTAATATGTGACGTCATCAGCAGTGCATTGCACGCGCAAGTTATAGTGAGTCCAACTAACTATAACGTGGAATTTCATTGGTTTTATGTCAGTAAAATTTCCAGCTAACTATAACATGTGTCAAACCTATGGTTTTTTCAGTGAATACACACACACACACTACTTTAAGTTATAATGAAGTTAGCCTATTATACGATAAGCATATTTTTACAGCCGATATCTTTGCTGCTTTGACACTGTATGACAATCCTTCACACGGTTGAGCAAAAACCACATAGGTGCAATGACTACTGCACCTAAAATATTTTGTGTAGATTGGTCTGTGGAGGATAGTTGGCTAGGAAGCTCTGTCATAAGGTAGAGAAGCTGGGCGAGAGGTACCAAAAGGAGCGTCTTCCATTCAAAATCCTACTTGACTCTTTACCGAAGCACTGTTGGACATAATTATTTAATATATACTTTATTTGATGAGTTTCTCTTCCTCTATACACCAAAGCGCTGTATGATGAATAAAATACTACAAATAGATGAGAAAGTAAACCAAGATGAGAAGAACTTAAATACCAAGACCCTATACATGATAATAAGGTGTTTAAAACAGCAAAAAACAACAAGCTCAACTCTCCACCAAAATAACGATAGAGCTAAATCCATATCTTGGACCCTTTGCTTGGCTTGGTATAAATCCAGGTGATAGTTTTTGAGAAAATCAAATAGACAACATATACTGGTATGTAGACAATTTGTTTTCTGAACCAGTTCCCAAACCTAAAATTAGAACGAATATTGAGTCAGATTGGTAAAGAAAGATTTTGCTCCTGTCTGGCTTTCTTTTTAATAATTTACCAAGAAAGAAAAAAAACAAGATTTTACTCGAACCTAGTTGGATACAGGGAGAAAACGTTAAGCACTAATAATATACATTTAAGAGAGAATTAGCATATTTCATTTAGCTTTTGAAGACAGCTCTATTTAAAGTTAAGCAAATAACCACAAGGACCTGCTTGTATTTTCTCCCTTTTGCCTCAAACAGGGGTCTCCCCACACATATATATATAACTCAAGAAAACAGACAAGACAATGTACTATTAAAGGACAAACACGCCTCAAACACAAGGTAGAAGCATGGTCACCCATAAGACCACTCATGAAAAAAATAAAAAACGTATAAGCAGTGGTTTAATCATAAAAATATTGAAATAGGGGAGGAGCCAAGCCGGCGATCAAGATGGCCGCGTAGAGACTCTACTCCGCCGACCTCCCTTCCCTGAGACCATATCCTACAACTTATCCTGCACCCAAATATCACTCCCTACTTTGGGAGTATGAGCGACGCCCGTACATTCTCCCCTGGATCGCCTCCATGGCCTAGGGACTAAACTGTGCCGTCCGGGGCCTGGTCTGGTGAGAAGCCGGGGCCTCGAGTGACAGTGAGGCCGCCCGCCAGTGGAACAACATCAGGGGCCGCGTATCAGGATAAGTCGGACCGGCCCGAAGCTACAACTTGGTGCCCCGGGGTTATTACTGAGTCCAGTCGCCTCAGCCAAGACTATCACAGTACGTGGGGTGGAGCACAGGCGCTCGTGACGCTTCGGCCCGGCTCCGGGAATAGACTGCGGGACGCTGTGGCTGTCTCGGCACACACACGGCAGGAAACAGTGCTGCTGGATTCTCGGTCCCCGATCATCTATGGGACTCTCACATATTTAGCCCCCGGGAGAATGGTAAACCCGTCCTGAGGGCCACAGTGATGTTTGCGAGCAAAAGGAATACCGTCTCTGAAAGCTAGCCCTACATCGCCTCGGGGTCCTCCGCGCTACTGGTGGTTTGCGCTCTGTGTAGGAGCCGTAGGGTGAGGACCGGTGGGGGATGCGGAGCACATTGATGGCTTGATGGAGAGAGGACCCGTCTGGGCTGACTGGAGGGAGCTTCTTTGTGCATTGTGCGCCGCCGGCGCTTGAAGCCAAGAGTATCTACTGAGTGCCAGCTGGTGAATCGATGGTGTTCCGCTATTGGGGGAAGAGGGTACACCACAGACTAATCGTGAACCCGTATCTGTGGCGCGCTATCCGATTAGACAAGAAAGCGCAGGGGGAATTGCTGGCTGGCCACGGCTTTGATATGATGCAGCCCCGGAAAAGGTGAGCGGGTCATCGGGTGTGCGATGGGAGACAGAGGTGGTGCACAGTGGAGTAATCAGTCCTTGTCAAAATCCTTTTCTGCTGCAACTGGCTTGAACATTCTGAGATAGGAGTATACCCCGCATTCCTGTTTACTACCCAGGAGCTGCAAAGTCTGTTGAGAGTGCTTCGGGCCGGGTGATTGGACACAGCCTAGTGGAAGTTTGGGGGAGGCGTACTCACGTTACCTGCTGGAGAACATCATAGGAATCAGAGTGATTGGTGACTCCGACCTCAGGTGTGAGCTCACTCTGATCTGGTCTAGTGAAAGGGAGCGACATAATGGCGGCAAGACCAAAATCGGACAAGCCCCCATCGCGGTCCTCCAAGGGATCCAGGACTATCCAATCAAACAAACTGGATCGCTATACCTTGCCTAAGGGGTCCCCGGTGGAATTAAAGAAGACACCGTTGGTGGGTGAAGAGGTCATATCTGCCCCCATTGAACCAACATTAACGGATCTTATGGCGGCTATTAACTGGGTGCAAGCGTCACTGGAACAGAAGATGGAAGCCCTAGATTCCAAACTAGACACTGTTACAATCGAGATGGGGCTGATGCGGACGGACCTCACGAAGACCAACGAAAAGGTAAAATCACTTGAGCTTAAGACTAACAGCCTAATTGACAATGTGAGCCAGTTGCAGCAAGAGGTGCGGAACCTCAAGGCCTCGAGGCTCCTCATGGATCGCAAGCTGGACGATTATGAAGGAAGGGTCAGGCGTAATAACATCCGCATTCTTGGGTTACCAGAGAAAACAGACGGCCAAACACGGGATCTGTTTGTTGAAACTCTTGTCCTCAACCACCTCGAGCCTAAAGGCCGTAGCAACTTATTCACAGTTGAACGTGCACATAGAGTCCCGGGAGGTAGGCCGAGCCCGGGAGCGCCCCCTCGCCCCATGATCGCAAGGGTCCGGAATTTTTGGGACAGGGATGTGATTTTACAAGCTGCACGAACTGGACCCCCCTTGAAGTATGAAAACGCAACCCTCTCCTTTTTTCCAGACTTTACCCAGATGGTTCAAAAAGAGCGTCAGAACTTCCTATCGGTGAAGAAGAAACTGAGAGACAAGGGACTAAAATATACTATGATGTTTCCGGCCCGTCTCCGGGTAGAACTCAATGGGAAGGCCTGGTTCTTTGACAATCCTGAGGTGGCGGCGGATTGGTTGGACAGTGTGATTGCGACTGAGATGGAGGGCCAAAACCGGGGCGAGACAGAAGAACAATAACAAAGTGTAAATGGTGCCAGTGGGTTTAAATAGTAATATGTTATGATAAAGGGGTGGAATGGGTACGTAACGTTCTCTCTTGATTTGTTGCGTCTGTAAATGTGTCGCCATATATTGACCTGAAATGGAGTAGCTGCGATGGAGCAGGGAACGGGGTGGGGTGGCGGGCTGTACAGGCCCTCCCTCTATTTTCTACCTCTAGTTAGTTGTAGATTAGTATTGGGGTGAAAGGGGGGAGACAGGCACACTGCTAGTTGGGGATGCGCGTAAGAGACATGCAGGGGTGCAGGGTGGGGGAGTAGAGTTGGGGGATTTTCGTATTATTGTATGTCACATTATTGGCAATCTGTTTAAATTTTCTTATGTTTTGTATTATCGACGGCATCAGTATATTGTATTTGATTAACATGCAGCAGTCACGAGAAGACCATTTCTATTTTTCATATGACTATGGGGGGTAGTGAACTCAAGGTTTTAAGTAGGAATGTGAATGGGTTGGGGGACAAAATTAAACACAGTGTGGTTCTTCAATATCTCAGGCGCCAGGCGCCGGACGTGGTCTTACTCCAAGAAATGCATTTAGTTGGAAATTCATGCATGGCGATGCATAGAATGGGGTACAAGATGGTGGCTCATGCAGGCTTCACGTCTGGGTCCAGGGGCGCGGGTATCCTGATTCGAAAGGCGCTACCCTTGGTAATAGACTCTACGTGGGCGGATGACAGGGGAAGAGATTTTGGGATCTCGGGTCGTTGGGAGGGGCATGTTCTTACCCTCTTGTCGGCCTATATCCCCCCGGGTCTGCAGTCTGCCTCATTCTTCGATTTGGGAAAGCTATTACTCGAACTGCCGGTGGGGCTTTTGATCCTAGGTGGTGATTTCAATGCTGTAGTTTCTGGTGTCTTAGATAGATATCCCCCACGAGATACAGTGCGCGTCCAGAGGTGGTTGCCCGACTTTCTAGATGCAATGGGTTTGGTGGACAGTTGGAGACTGCTCCACCCAGACAAGAAGCAATACACATTTTATTCGGGTGTGCACAGTAGCCTCTCCCGTCTGGACTATTGTCTGGTCCCAGCGGCTCAAGCGTCTTATATCGTTGAAGCGGTTCATCTTGCTAGGGGTATCTCTGACCACTCCCAAATTTGGCTCTGGTTTTGTGGCGCTCCTAAATCAGCAGGTAGGGTTGCCCCTATTAACCCCTGGTATATGCGGAATCCCAAAATACGTTAGGACCTCATTAAGGCTCTAGACGATTATTTTATAGATAATTAAGGATCGGTGCCCTCTTTGGTGTCTCTTTCGGAGGCATTTAAAACAGTCATCAGGGGTCAAGCTTTATCATTGATAGCTGAAACAAAAAAGGAAAGGAATAAAGAGATTGTTGAGGCGGAGACTGAGATTGGTAGGCTGGAGGAGGAATTGGAGCGAGGGGTGACACGAGCTAAATTACATATTCTGATCCTTAAACAACATGATTATAAATCTTTGGTCACTGATAGGGCCAGAGCTCTCGGCAGGGAGCAGAGGGGTAGACTTTACGATCTCGGAGATAAGGCAGGGAAACTTATTGCTTGGTTGGATAAAAGAGATAGTGCTAGGCGTGTCGTTCCAGAACTTGTTACAGAGGAGGGGGAGTTGCTTACCGACCCCCAGAGTATTCTCGATAGCTTTGCGGCGTATTTTCAAACTGTGTATACCTCTGTCTCGGATCGGCCGGAGGACTCCCATTTGCTGCTTCGTGATATACAACTCCCTTGTTTGTCCAAAGAGGTTAGTGATTTTAAGGATAGTGCCCTGACAGTGGATAAAATAGCTCAAGCCATTCACTCGTTGAACTCTGGCAAGGCGCTAGGACCTAACGGGCTCCCAATCGAGCTGTATAAGCTCAGACCAGATAAGCTGGCTCATTACGTTAAGGGTATGTTTGTCGAGGCCTGGTAGAGAGGAATTCTGCCTCGGGACCAGAGAGTGGCGTCGGTGGTGGTAATCCATAAGGAAGGTAAGCCAAAGACTAAGTGTGCCTCTTATAGGCCTATTTAAATGCTGAGCCCAAAATATTGGCCAAGCTTCTCTCTAATAGGCTGGTAAAAGTGATTAGTGGATTGATCCACCCGAACCAATCATTCCCCATAGAAATACGCCTTGAACTTACGCAGGTTGCATGGCGTGATAGCTAGAGCTAACACTCTGCAGGAACCAGCCGTGATCGTTTCCCTTGACGCAATCATGGCCTTTCATACCGTAGAATGGTCCTATTTATGGGCGGTTCTGGCTAAATTTGGATTTTATTGGCTGGGTGCGTTTATTATACGCTGAGCCACTCGCCCAAATAGTGGTTAATGGCCGGGTCTCGGCACCCTTTCATTTGGGTCGGGGCACTCGGCAAGGCTGCCCCCTCTCCCCCCTCCTTTTCTCACTGGCTCTAGAACCCCTGGCGGCTTGGATTCGCTGGGAACCATCAACCCGGGGAATACCGTGGTCTCCTGATTGGGAAGATCGGATCTCCTTACAAGCGGATGATATTCTGCTCTACCTAACCAGCCTTCGGAAGTCCCTCATGGTGGTGTGCGATGTCATAGCCTCTTTTGGTAAAAACTCCAAACTCTCCATTAATTGGGGGAAATCTCTGTTGTATGTCCTCAGGAGGGAGGCCCCGGTTCCTCCTAGAAACTGTCCCATCCAGATTAATACGAGTGGATTCAGATACCTGGGTAATTGTATTTCTCTGGACCCGGCAGTCAGATATGTTGAAAATCTTCTTCCCCCTTTGCAGAGGCTTAGGAGTGACTCCGCTCATTGGCTAAGGCTTCCGATCTCTTTGTTGGTCTTCAAGATGATGTCTCTGCCTCGCTTCCTTTATGCCCTTCAGAATACTTTGGATGTAGTGCCCGCTAGTTATTTCCGCGAGGTAGAGGGGCTACAACGTAGTCTGTTATGGGAGGCTCTGTATTGCTCTAACGAAGCTGACGCTCCCATGGTATGACGGAGGTATTGCCCTCCCAGATATCAAGCGTTATTATTGGGCTTCCCAGCTGGCTGCAATTAACCATGGAACATATGGACCCGTAGCCGATCCCGGATACGCTATGGACAAGTGGCTCCTCCCGGCTCCTCCCGGGGGGTAGTTACAACAGGGCATTGTATTCTAAGCCAGTGAAGCTGGGTTTGACCGGACCAACTAAACATGCAGTGAGGATCTGGCATGATGCCACAAGTTCTTTGGGGTGGAGGGACAAGCTGACACTAGCTACCCCACTTTTTGATTCGGAACGATTGGGTAAGCTGTGGAACACAAAGGGATTCGATAAGTGGGAGCTGATAGGGATCTCAACTATTAAGGACATGAGGGGCAAGGGGCGGATTAAATCATTTGAAGAAATGCAGGATGAATTTGAGTTTTCAGGCTCTGAATATTTCCGCTATGCGCAAATTCGACATTCGTTACAGGCGGCCCTACCTGTGGAGGTAGACCTGCCAGAGGCATCGCCCCTTGAAGATAGAATCTTAGATGGTCATCTCCCCGAAAAAACGATCTCCCTGATCTATAAGAAACTAATCAATAATAGGGCGGATCTACTTCGAGAGTTGAGGGATAAGTGGACACGAGACGGAATAGAATTGAATGATGAGGACTGGCAATCAGCTGTGTCCTCCCCAAAAGTGGTCGCTATTCCTGCAAGATTGCGGGTTGTACACTTAAAGGTACTACACAGGGTCTATGTCACCGGCCCCCGCCTTGTACAGATGGGGTTGTCAGATGTTGGGACTGTGTAGAGGTAAGTGTGGTCTTGTGGGTACCTTCCTCCATATCATCTGGGAGTGCCGATACATAGCCGAGTACTGGGGTGAGATTCATAACACTATTCATGAGGCCACGGGTGTCTCCTTACTGCCGGAGGCGCGAAGATGCCTTCTTAATATATGGGAGCCTACTGATCTTAACTCTGCACAGACACAGTGGACCACACTGGGCTATATGATAGCGAAAAAGAATATTGCCCAACAGTGGGGTTCCGAGTTGCCTCCCACCCTTGAGAAATGGAACAAGCATTGGAAATGCAATAGGTCTCGCACCATTAGAGTTAGTGCTTTTAGAATTGTTTATGGGTTTTTTTTTGTAAATGTTTAGCATTTTTGTTTCCTGTAGCCAATGCAAAAGAATTACAAATAAAAAAAGCCATAAACATTTCTTAAAGCTGTAACTGAAATGGTCTGAGACCTATTGCACTGTGTGAGGGTGAGGGGTTGAGGGTGAGTGAGGGTGAGGGGTTGAGGGTGAGTGAGGGTGAGTGAGGGTGAGGGGTTGAGGGTGAGTGAGGGTGAGTGAGGGTGAGGGGTTGAGGGTGAGTGAGGGTGAGTGAGGGTGAGGGGTTGAGGGTGAGTGAGGGTGAGGGGTTGAGGGTGAGTGAGGGTGAGTGAGGGTGAGGGTGAGGGGTTGAGGGTGAGTGAGGGTGAGGGGTTGAGGGTGAGTGAGAGTGAGGGTGAGTGAGGGTGAGGGGTTGAGGGTGAGTGAGGGTGGGTGAGGGTGAGTGAGGGTGAGGGTGGGTGAGGGTGAGTGAGGGTGAGGGGTTGAGGGTGAGTGAGGGTGAGTGAGGGTGAGGGGTTGAGGGTGAGTGAGGGTGAGTGAGGGTGAGTGAGGGTGAGTGAGGGTGAGTGAGGGGTTGAGGGTGAGTGAGGGTGAGTGAGGGTGAGGGGTTGAGGGTGAGTGAGGGTGAGTGAGGGTGAGGGGTTGAGGGTGAGTGAGGGTGAGTGAGGGTGAGGGATTGAGGGTGAGTGAGGGTGAGGGGTTGAGGGTGAGTGAGGGTGAGGGATTGAGGGTGAGGGTGAGGGGTTGAGGGTGAGTGAGGGTGAGGGGTTGAGGGTGAGTGAGGGTGAGGGATTGAGGGTGAGTGAGGGTGAGGGGTTGAGGGTGAGTGAGGGTGAGGGGTTGAGGGTGAGTGAGGGTGAGGGGTTGAGGGTGAGTGAGGGTGAGTGAGGGTGAGGGATTGAGGGTGAGTGAGGGTGAGGGGTTGAGGGTGAGTGAGGGTGAGGGATTGAGGGTGAGTGAGGGTGAGGGATTGAGGGTGAGTGAGGGTGAGGGGTTGAGGGTGAGTGAGGGTGAGGGGTTGAGGGTGAGGGGTTGAGGGTGAGTGAGGGTGAGGGGTTGAGGGTGAGTGAGGGTGAGGGGTTGAGGGTGAGTGAGTGAGGGTGAGTGAGGGTGAGTGAGGGTGAGTGAGGGTGAGGGGTTGAGGGTGAGTGAGGGTGAGGGGTTGAGGTTGAGTGAGTGAGGGTGAGGGTGAGTGAGTGAGGGTGAGGGTGAGTGAGGGTGAGGGTGAGTGAGGGTGAGGGTGAGTGAGGGTGAGTGAGGGTGAGGGTGAGTGAGTGAGGGTGAGTGAGGGTGAGGGTGAGTGAGGGTGAGGGTGAGTGAGGGTGAGTGAGGGTGAGTGAGGGTGAGTGAGGGTGAGGGTGAGTGAGGGTGAGTGAGGGTGAGGGAGGGTGAGGGTGAGTGAGGGTGAGTGAGGGTGAGGATGAGTGAGGGTGAGTGAGGGTGAGGGTGAGTGAGGGTGAGTGAGGGTGAGGGTGAGTGAGGGTGAGGGTGAGGGTGAGTGAGGGTGAGGGTGAGTGAGGGTGAGGGTGGGTGAGGGGTTGAGGTTGAGGGTGAGGTGTTGAGGGTGAGTGAGGTGTTGAGGGTGAGTGAGGGTGAGGGTGAGTTAGGGTGAGGGGTTGAGGGTGAGTGAGAGTAGTTGAGGGTGAGTGAGAGTGAGGGTGAGTGAGGGGTTGAGGGTGAAGGTTTGAGGGTGAGGGGTTGAGGGTGAGTGAGGGTGAGGGGTTGAGGGAGGGTGAGTGTGAGTGAGGGTGAGGGTGAGTGAGGGTGAGGGTGAGTGAGGGTGAGGAGTTGAGGGTGAGTGAGGGTGAGGGTGAGTGAGGGTGAGGGGTTGAGGGTGAGTGAGGGTGAGGCTGAGGTGTTGAGGGTGAGTGAGGGTGAGTGAGGGTGAGTGAGAGGTTGAGGGCGAAGGGTTGAGGGTGAGTTAGGGTGGAGGGTGAGGGGTTGAGGGTGAGTGAGGGTGGAGGGTGAGGGGTTGAGGGTGAGGGGTTGAGGGTGAGTGTGGGTGGAGGGTGAGGGGGTGAGGGTGAGGGGGTGAGGGTGAGGGGGTGAGGGGTTGAGGGTGAGTGAGGGTGAGGGGTTGAGGGTGAGTGAGGATGAGTGAGAGTGAGGGGTTGAGGGTGAGGGGTTGAGGGTGAGGGGTTGAGGGTGAGGGGTTGAGGGTGAGTGAGGGTGAGTGAGGGTGAGGGATTGAGGGTGAGGGGTTGAGGGTGAGGGGTTGAGGGTGAGTGAGTGTGAGTGGTTGAGGGGGAGTGAGGGTGAGGGTGAGTGAGGGTGAGGTGTTGAGGGTGGGTGAGGGTGAGTGAGGGTGAGTGAGGGTGAGTGAGGGTGAGGGGTTGAGGGTGAGTGAGGGTGAGTGAGGGTGAGGGTTTGAGGGTGAGTGAGGGTGAGGGGTTGAGGGTGGGTGAGGGTGAGTGAGGGTGAGGGGTTGAGGGTGAGTGAGGATGAGTGAGGGGTTGAGGGTGAGTGAGGGTGAGGGGTTGAGGGTGAGTGAGGGTGAGTGAGGGTGAGTGAGGGTGAGTGAGGGTGGGGGGTTGAGGGTGAGTGAGGGTGGGTGAGGGTGACTGAGGGTGAGGGTGAGTGAGGGTGAGGGGTTGAGGGTGAGTGGTTGATGGTGGGTGAGGGGTTGAGGGTGAGTGAGGGTGAGGGGTTGAGGGTGAGTGAGGGTGAGGGGTTGAGGGTGAGTGAGGGTGAGGGGTTGAGGGTGAGTGAGGGTGAGGGGTTGAGGGTGAGTGAGGGTGAGGGGTTGAGGGTGAGTGAGGGGTTGAGGGTGAGGGGTTGAGGGTGAGTGAGGGTGAGGGGTTGAGGGTGAGTGAGGGTGAGGGGTTGAGGGTGAGTGAGGGTGAGGGGTTGAGGGTGAGTGAGGGGTTGAGGGTGAGGGGTTGAGGGCGAGGGGTTGAGGGTGAGGGGTTGAGGGTGAGGGGTTGAGGGTGAGGGGTTGAGGGTGAGTGAGGGTGAGGGTGAGGGGTTGAGGGTGAGGGGTTGAGGGTGAGTGAGGGTGAGGGGTTGAGGGTGAGTGAGGGTGAGGGTGAGTGAGGGGGTGAGGGGTTGAGGGTGAGTGAGGGTGAGGGGTTGAGGGTGAGTGAGGGTGAGGGGGTGAGGGTGAGTGAGGGTGAGGGGGTGAGGGTGAGTGAGGGTGAGTGAGGGTGAGGGGGTGAGGGTGAGTGAGGGTGAGGGAGGGAGGGTGAGGGGTAGGGGTCGAGGGGGAGGGGTCGAGGGGGAGGGGTCGAGGGTGAGGGGTCGAGGGTGAGGGGTTGAGGGTGAGGGGTTGAGGGTGAGGGGTTGAGGGTGAGGGGTTGAGGGTGAGTGAGGGTGAGGGGTTGAGGGTGAGTGAGGGTGAAGGGTTGAGGGTGAGTGAGGATGAGTGAGAGTGAGGGTGAGTGAGGGGTTGAGGGTGAGGGGTTGAGGGTGAGTGAGGGTGAGGTGTTGAGGGTGAGTGAGGGTGAGGGTGAGTGAGGGTGAGGGGTTGAGGGTGAGTGAGGGTGAGTGAGGGTGAGGGTGAGTGAGGGTGAGGGTGAGGGGTTGAGGATGAGGGGTTGAGGATGAGGGGTTGAGGATGAGGGGTTGAGGGTGAGTGAGGGGTTGAGGGTCGCTGCATCCCATCTTCCGTATTGGGGAACAAAGGAACGATCCGAGCAAGCTCCCTGTCGGGTCATTCTTAAACGCCCCTTTGAAAGCACGTCAGCGGCAGTGTTGAGCGCCAGAAGGATTCGCTTCAGGGAAGAAGAGCTGGCCGCTTTGTTTCGGCGACTGCAATCCAGGAATGTGAAGTCAGGCGAACTTGAAAAATAAAAGTCTGGAAAAATGAAATCTTTCTGCCCTAATTTCCCCCAAAAGAGCCTCCATTCGCCTTGGTCAGGTTTTACGTTGCACATCTGATAGAAATGCTGGATCGCCGTTTACAGGGGCACGTCCTGCCTCTCCGCAGAAAGTACGTTTCTATTTCCAGGAAATAAGTGAGCGGCGCCAGACAGTGATGTCATCCAAGAAGTGCAACAGAGAAGCCACCACCACTGGATGCAGGACGCGTGCCTCGTAAAAGAAGCCACCTAACCCAATACTGAGAGATCTAATACCGCATTAAAAAACAATGGCAAGTAAAAAAAAAAAACCTTCATGGGGGATGTGCGTTAATAGTCCAAAGCAATTGTATATTTAAACTGGGCAGTCAAACTCAGTACTTTCTTACTTTGTTCTAAAGTGTTCTGAAAATGTTTGCGAGTTCCTTGCCAAATGAAAGAAAGAACCCGGGGGCTTTACTGATTTAATAAGATACGACTCAGAACAAAACCAACAGGTACACAATGCAAAGGATGAGAAAAAAAAAATCGCGACGACAAGTCAGCAAGAACCATGTGAATAGGACTAGAAAAAAAATAAACAAACAAGACGGAGGGAAGAGAGGGGAGGGGGAGGAGAAATGCGACACGGCGGGAGAGGGCGGAGCGGGTAAAATAACAAACAAGACGGAGGGAAGAGAGGGGAGGGGGGAGGAGAAATGCGACACGGCGGGAAGGGGAGGGGGCGGAGCGGGTAAACCAAGACGGACGTGCACGCGCTTTTAAGCTCAATGCGCATGCGCATTGAGCTTAAAAGTCACGGGCACTGCAAGGAATCGCCACGATTCCTTGCAAGTTGGGGAAAGAGTGGATAAGTCCCAATACTCTCGCTTGCTCGATGCGCATGCGCATCGACAGTCGAGACCTAAAAATGACCTAGACTAGAGTATGTTTCGAGAAAAAACTGTGTACATGGCGAGAGGACGTCCCCGAAAATCGGCCTCAATTTGGGATCAGTGGAATAAGTATAGAGAGATTTGTGTGCCACCTAGAGATTCTGTTTTTGATGTTCCCCCATCCCCGTGAAGTTTTTGACAAGTATGTAATCTGGTTCTTCTCCCCCCCTAAAGATGTACTGCAGATTATAATGTGATTCTTCTGTATTGTGTCTTTGTTTGATGACTTGATTCAATAAAAAGAATTAAAAAAGAAAATATATTGAAATACTTTCCATGTTGAGTTGAATTTGTATAATGTATTGTATTGTATTGTATTGTGATTGCATTTATATAGCGCTTACTACCCCCGACGAGGTGTCGAAGCGCCTTTTCGGAGAGTATCATGCTATTCCGGGACCCATAGCAGTAGTGGGAAGCTTGGGGTGAGTAAAAAAGGGATGTGGAGGGGAAGAGTCAGAGGGAAGAGTTTAGAAAGGCTTGTTTTGGGGGGAACAGTATAGTAAACAAGCATTTGCAATGCAATAGGTCTCGCATTATGAAAGTTTGAGCTATTGGTCTTGTAAATGACAATTGTTTTATTTATGTGTTGGTTTTGAAAGAAGCTAAATTAATAGCTTTGTCATTTACAATGCCAATAGTTATAACTTTCGCAAATGTGACACCTATAGCATTTGTAATGCACCATGTTTTGTATTTACGTGACTTAGATGTATCGATATTACAAATAACCACAGCTTTTAATTTTTTAAAATAATTAATACTTAAATTAAAGTGATTGTAATTTATAAATGGCAATAGCTTAAACTTTTGTAAATAACTTTAGTGAAGATTATGTTTAGTGTATTTTATTGTGACGAAAATCCAAGAACAGAAGAGAAATATTAACATCTTTTTGTGACATTTGTAATAAAGCTTGAAACATTGAGAGAACATATTTGACCCAGTTGTTGTTGAATTGTTGCACAGATTGATGCTGTGATGGTGCAGAGTGATGTTGTGGTGGCGACTAGTGATGCTGTGCCGTTCAGTGATGCTGTGGTAGTGCATAGTGATGTTGTGGTGCCCCTGAGTGATGCTGTGGTGGCCCTGAGTGATGCTGTGGAGGCCTTGAGTGATTCTGTGGAGGTGCTGAGTGGTGTTGTGGTGATGCTGAGTGGTGCTGTGGTGGTGCTGAGTGGTGCTGTGGTGGTGCTGAGTGGTGCTGAGTGATAATGTGGTGGTGCTGAGTGATAATGTGGTGGTAATGAGTGATAATGTGGTGGTGCTGAGTGATGCTGTGGTGGTGCTGAGTGATGCTGTGGTGGTGCTGAGTGATGCAGTGGTGGTGCTGAGTGATGCAGTGGTGGTGCTGAGTGATGCCGTGGTGGTGCTGAGTGATGCCGTGGTGGTGCTGAGTGGTGCCGTGGTTGTGCTGAGTGGTGCCGTGGTTGTGCTGAGTGGTGCCGTGGTTGTGCTGAGTGGTGCCGTGGTTGTGCTGAGTGGTGCCGTGGTTGTGCTGAGTGGTGCCGTGGTTGTGCTGAGTGGTGCCGTGGTGGTGCTGTGTGGTGCCGTGGTGGTGCTGAGTGGTGCCGTGGTGGTGCTGAGTGGTGCCGTTGTGGTGCTGAGTGGTGCTGTCGTGGTGCTGAGTGATGCTGTGGTGCTGCTGAGTGATGCTGTGGTGGTGCTGAGTGATGCTGTGGTGGTGCTGAATGGTGCTGCTGAGTGGTGCTGTGGTGGTGCTAAGTGGTAATGTGGTGGTGGTGCGGTGGTGGTGCTGGGTGATGCTGAGTGGTGCTGTGGTGGTGCTGAGTGGTGGTGTGGTGGTGCTGAGTGATGGTGTGGTGGTGCTGAGTGATGGTGTGGTGGTGCTGAGTGATGGTGTGGTGGTGCTGAGTGATGGTGTGGTGGTGCTGAGTGATGGTGTGGTGGTGCTGAGTGATGGTGAGGTGGTGCTGAGTGATGGTGTGGTGGTGCTGAGTGATGGTGTGGTGGTGCTGAGTGATGGTGTGGTGGTGCTGAGTGGTGGTGTGGTGGTGCTGAGTGGTGGTGCTGAGTGATGCTGTGGTGGTGCTTTGTGATGCTGTGGTGGTGCTGAGTGATAATGTGGTGGTGCTGAGTGGTGCTGCTGAGTGGTGCTGTGGTGGTGCTGAGTGATAATGTGGTGTTGCTGAGTGATAATGTGGTGGTGCTGAGTGATAAAGTGGTGGTACTGAGTGATAATGTGGTGGTGCTGAGTGATAATGTGGTGGTGCTGAGTGATAATGTGGTGGTGCTGAGTGATAATGTGGTGGTGCTGATTGATACTGGGGTGGTGCTGAGTGATACTGGGGTGGTACTGAATGATACTGGGGTGGTACTGAGTGATGAGGGTGAGGGTGTGGGGTGTGAGGGGTGAGGGTGAGTGAGGGGTGAGGGGTGTGAGGGGGTGTGAGAGGGTGTGAGGGAGGGTGAGGGGGTGTGTGAGGGGTGTGGGGTGTGTGAGGGTGGGGGAGTTTCAGGGTGTGAGGGTGTGGGAGTGTGAGGGTGAGGGGGTGAGAGGAAGGGTGAGGGGATGTGAGGGGATGTGAGGGTGAGGGGTTGTGAGGGTGAGGGTAAGAGGGTGGGTGAGAGGGTAAATGAGGGTGAGAGGGTGGGTGAGGGTGAGAGGGTGGGTGAGGGTGAGAGGGTGGGTGAGGGTGAGAGGGTGGGTGAGGGTGAGAGGGCGAGAGGGGGGTGAGGGTGAGTGAGGGTAAGGGGGGTGAGGGGATGTGAGGGCAAGGAGGTGTGAGGGTGAAGATGAGGGGGTGAGAGGGTGTGTGAGGGTGAGAGAGTGTATGAGGGTGAGAGAGTGTGTGAGGGTGAGAGGGTAAGAGGGTGTATGAGGATGAGAGGGTGGGTGAGAGGGTAAGTGAGGGTGAGAGGGTGTGTGAGGGGTGAGAGGGTGTGTGAGGGGTGAGAGGTTGTGTGAGGGTGAGTGGGTGTGTGAGGGGTGAGAGGTTGTGTGAGGGTGAGAGGGTGTGTGAGGGTGAGGGTTAGGGTGAGGGGGTGTGAGGGTTAGGGTGAGGGGGTGTGAGGGTGAGGGGGTGAGAGGGTGTGTGAGAGTGAGAGGGTAAGAGAATGTATGAGGGTGAGAGGGTGTGTGAGGGTGAGAGGGTAAGTGAGGGTGAGAGGGTAAGTGAGGGTGAGGGGTGAGAGGTTGTGTGAAGGTGAGTGGGTTTGTGAGGGGTGAGAGGTTGTGTGAGGGTGAGAGGGGGTGTGAGGGTGAGAGGGGGTGAGTGTGTGAGGGTGAGAGAGGGTGAGGGGGTGTGAGGGTGAGCATAAGGGTGAGGGGGTGTGAGGGTGAGGGGGTGTGAGGATAAGGGTGAGGGGGTGTGAGGGTGAGGGTTTTATGTGGGACTTCATCAGTTACAAATGGAGGCTTTGCAGAGTGTGCACTTTTTCGTGCACTAAACCATGCCAAGGTGTGGAAGCGCAGGCATGCACAGGATAGAGTCATGAAAGCGGGCCGTGCAAACACCCACAATGTGCATGAACATTTTCAATTTCTTTCCCTCGGTTTCACATATTTTTAAATGTATGCTGGGCTGATCCAGGTGTAAAAAGTGCTGAACGGCGAAAAGCTCGTGTGAAATCCCTGCGTCTTTTTAGAAAGTTATGGAGTGGAAGGAATTATTGACTTTGGATGGTAATGAGGAAGGCGCATGACCAGTCAAGCCGATCCCAGGACGTATCATGTTAACTAAGTTGCAGGACATTGTACGCCATCGATGCTCCCTGAACGGATTTAGGATCTAATCACCCGCCTTGTTACTGCATGCTCACGAGATACTGACTACCAGCTGAGCCCATGCCAGCATACCCATGCGGCCTACAGTCTCCTTTGTCTACAAAGGACTATAGTGCAGAGGTCCACCAAGAGTAGCCGTCGCCACGCAATTTTTCAATAAAATCTTTTAAATACTACGTTTTTGGACGCACACCGCGGCCTGCCAGCTAGTGCAAGAAAACCCCTTTTCCTCAACGAACCCACTTGTAGTTTTATTCACAGACTCTTTTTGTTGCCTTTCTAGCAACACACATCGGGACAGTAGTGACCCCGTTTCCGCAGTGATTTTAGACTATGCCAGGTTGACTCCATAAGCAACACGTCGTGGGAAATACCGATTCATTATAATAATAAAAAACACACTTGGAGAAAAACTTAAAAGTGATGTTGGCTTCCGTACATGGTGTAGTACGCTCGGCTGGGTGAGAGCTTGCTTAGCTCGGTTGTAAAAGAAATAAACCCTGGTTGCGCTCGATGGAATGCTGTAAAACTAGGAGGCATGGGGAAAATGTTATCGGCTTGACTGTGCATAAGTGAAAATGAAATGCTCGAGGGCATGCTACATAACTAGGAGGCTTAATGAAAGTATCATCGTGATCGTATCATTATAACTAGGAGTGAGGGAAACAAAATCAACCTGAAACTTAGAAGGACAAGCTCTCGGCATTGCTGTGGCGGGGGTGGGCGGAAAGCGGGGATTAAAAACAAGAATAAGAGAGGCACGCAATAAAGAATCACATAGCAAACAAGCACAGTATCGCTACAAGTACAGCAGCCATCCACTTATTCAAACAGAACACCAGTAGGCAGTTAGCCAGAAGGGTCACAAGTTCAAATAGCAAAAGCTCAAGCAGCAATATCGAGAGGTGGTGGGGGCAGGGTTAAGTGGTAGGGAGAGACGTCTGGGCAGGCTGCGATGGGCTGGTGGGAAAAGAAATGCGAGTAAGTCACGGACTGGCGGCCAAAGTGAAGTGAATAATTAGGGGAGGAGAAATACCATATGCCTTTGATGTGGCCTGGCGGCCGTGGAGAAATGCTGCTGGCAGTGGGAGGGTGATTGATGGGCGGGGCAGTGCTGGGGAAGCCTTTGATGTGGCCTGGCGGCCGTGGAGAAATGCTGCTGGCAGTGGGAGGGCTGGGCATGCTCGTCCACAAGGAGTCACGTGACTCTCGTGCACTGTCCAAAATCCTCGGAAAGTAATTTTTTGGGTTGACAACATTAGGTTTGAGTAAACTCGACCTAAAAAGAGGTGTCATATAGTGCAAGGAGGGGTAGAGTAGGGGAGAGTCTAGAAAGGGCTATTTTGGGGGTCATAATAGTGGTATGGGGTTTGAGATGAGAGAGTGGATGTAGAGGATATATTGATAGATGTATAGGGTGAGAAATAGGGTAGAGCATTGGAAAGAGTAATAGAAAGAGGTTCGAGATGAGTCCGAGTTGAGGTAGAAGATATATTGAGAGAGGTATAGGGTAGTGCACTGGATAGGCTGAATTAGAAGAACGTAATAAATATATAGATCCATAAGTACATGGAAAGTTTGTAGATGCATAAAGGAAGTAATTAGATGTAGATTAAAGCTATTGATAGAGGTAAAGGATGAGAAATAGGATAGTGCATTGAATATGCTTTTTTTTGTGGGGGGGGGGGGGGGGGGGGGGGGAGTAATAAATACATAGATCCAAGTACATGGAAGGTATAAAGATGCATAAAGGAAGGAAGTATAAGTAGATTAAAGATGCATTCGATAAACTCTGGTTTTCAAGTGTTGTACTTAAAAAATGTATTTATTCTTTTTTTTAACATACTTATTCGACAAGATTATACAAAGCAATACACATATACAAATTAATGCTTATATACAGAGGGATATGCTGTATATTTCTGTTTGCGTATGGTGCTTATGTGGGGAAGAGCCAGTTCTTGAGTAGTTTTCTGAAGATAAGGTGGTTGTCGGTGGATCTTTTGTAAAAAGTTCCATATTTTGGCTGTTTGAACAGAGAAGGATGTGCCACTCATGCTTTTTTTTCTTGTATCTTGGTATTTTGAGACAAGGTGCCCCTCTAGAGCGGAGGTTCCTGTGATGAATGTGTTTGGTGATTTTATTCCTGATGAAGAGCAGTCCCATTCCATGTATCAATTTGTGGTGGATACAAAGCAGCTTGAACTTGGATCTTCTGGCAACCGGTAACCAATGCAGGACTTTCAAGGCATGGGAGATGTGCTCTCGCGGTTTGATATGCAAGAGTAGTCTGGTAGCCGAGTTCTGAATCCATTGTAGTCTTTTCATAGTCGTTAAAGGTGATACGCGGTAGAGGCTATTGGTGTAATCGAGTTTGGACAGAACAAGGGAGATGGTAGATTGGACCTTGTATGGAAATCCCAAATGGGAGAAGATTTTTCACAGAGTTTTTATAGTAACAAAGCTTGGTCTTGCTAATTTGTCCACTTGGGCATTCAGCAACAGCTTGAAGTCCATGGTCATTCCGAGGTTTACTTCCTTCCTTCGATACTTTAGGCAGTGATCCCAGTTCATAAGGCTAGGCGGCAAGCGGGTCATAATGTTTCCAATCGCCACACATGAGTATTTCCGTTGTGGAAGCATTCAATTTGAGATGGCTCTACGTCATCCATTGATCCACGGCTCTGAGACAACTGAAGATTCCAATGTCTTTGGGGCATTCCAGTTAAAGGAGTATTTGCATATTACTGACTTGCCTGCACCAGCACTTTCCTGTTTGGGGCTAGCCGGGGACTGCATCCTCCATCGATCCTCATGCCCGGAGGCGCCCGCGTCACAATCCTCGCACCGGAGGCGCATAATGACACTCTAGAGCTGCCACAGCGCAGGATGTGTGCGGGCGTGTCCGGGCCACGCTCAGGCCAAAGGTGGGCCCGTCTACACCAGTCAGCGGCAGGAAGAGGCGGGGCGGGGATACCCCCCTTGGCCTTGCTGTAAGCCGGTTCTCCTTTTGGTACAGTGGGTTGAATTGTTCTCCATTGGTATCTTTTCTCCGTTCCTCCTATTTTGAATTGTTATGCTGTAAAGTAGATCCCAACCATTGTTAGGTGGTCATCCCCCTTTGTGTTTGGAGGTTTGAGTTTCACTCCCCTGAGTGTTGAGGCTGTTTTTTATAGAGTGGGCCACTAGAAAGTTGAGTAAACAAAAATAAGGACATGATAGGGCCCAGGGTATGGTCAATCCTAAAAGGAAAAAGCAATCCCTTGGGACAGTCTGCCACGAGACCAAGGACCCGACTGAGTCACTCTTCTCCGAGTGCAAGGAAATAGCTGATGCTGACCCACTAAGCTCTTATATTCAGGCAGGGAGCTCAGTCAGAATAGCCACAAGTACAGACGCAAACTCTGGAACCCCGCCAACCATTTCACCCAAGCCATTACTAGGGGGGAAATATCAGCAACGTTAATACAACAAAAATTAAATCAACGTAGTAAGGGGAGGAGCAAGGGCCTGGCAAAAAAAAAAAACATTTGTTCCGGAATCTGTTTCGGCTACATCTGTATTACGCACAGAGTCAAGTGGGTCCTCTAGTGTGGTACATGACACTCAAGTTGAGTGTCACAAGAGATTTGATGCCCTTGTACATGAGGAGGGAGGGGGGCCAGTAGTTGGACTAATTGATCCAGAGGAGTTCTGAAAAGTCCCTGTTTGTGAGTAGTATGTTTTGAAATCACTAATAGAGACACTGAGAGAGGAGGTTGCTGCCCTTAGAATGGAGGTTGTTACCATAACTGAGAGAACAGTTTGTAGGAATGGGGTGCAACATGGGTCCTTGTTGGCCCCTTTATCAGTGGCACAATTAACAACAGATGATAGGTGCTTAGGATCCCAACCCTCTCACAAAGATGCTCCCGCAAGTACCTTATACCAACCCTCAGATTACACTAGGAAGCACCGCCCAAATGAGACATCTCTATTAGCTGTAAGAAATATGCTGGGAGTTGGCCATGCTAATGCTAGGGCCGGACTTGGGGCCCCAGATAGAGGTAAGGTGATCCTAGATGAAAGGTACACATCTAGGTTGGGGTACGGGGGTCAGAGGGGATGGGTCAGTAAGAGATGGAGTCTGTATGAGACCCAGGGATCAGGGTGCGCAAGATGTGGTCTATCTTACTGAAGTCCCTATACTCTCTCGGGTTAGTCATGACGATCAGGACTCATTAAAAAACAAAGTCACTCACTGGTTGAGATCCACCTGTCACTTATTCCATTATTAGAGATGACATTATATCTGTAGAAATATATAGCACACCTGGGGCTGCTAGGGACACGATTGAAGTTAGATTTTATTTGTTTTTATAAGGACACGGTCACTGGTCTATCGGCAATTGACTCTCGCACTATCCCTCCTACAAACACATCTATTTCTATCAGGTATAGACGCCCACCAACACCGGAGCCAGTGTTCCATAGAGCTATTGAGGTCAGTCCGTTTCACTGCCCTCGTGGAGTGGAGAGTGGCCAAAGATGACTGCAGCCGGGTGACAGATCGATTCTCTATAGATAGACAGGGCATCCTGGGCCCCCATTGTCTCCACCCCCACCAGAAGCTCTAACACTCAGAGGTTCAGCATATAATACTGAGACTGGCCATGAGCCCTCCACTGTTACTACAACTAGGGCTACTGATTATAGATGCGGCACTCCAGAAGAAGGGGCCCCGTCCATCCTGTTTTAAGGGTCCCAGTTTGGAACGTGACAGGGATTTCCTGCTACCTGATCCAGATTGGTGTTGTTTTGTGGATGCCTATAATGCTATCCTATTCCAGGAAACATGGAGTATGTCCACTCCGTTTAGAAGTGTCTTTTCTTCTTATGCCATTGATGCCACTAGGAAAGAGCAGGGTAGACACTCTGGAGGTCTCGCAGTCTGGGTGAAAAATGCTTGGGGCCTAAAGTCAAGTTCCTCCATGTTGACTCACAGGACATTTTAGCCGTTGAGCTGAGTCTTCACAGTGGTTGGACGTTTAGAATTTTTATTGTCTATAATAGAGTGGTCCGTGCCCTAGAGGAAACAAACAAAATCCACATACTAGATCATTCTCTGGCCGAGTACTCAGATGGGGTTCCTGTATTAGTGGTGGGACATTTTAATTGAAGTTTTGAACCATTTGCTCTTACTCCTCTAGACTTGACTGAGGATTGGGATCGTGTGTGGTCAATCCCATTTTTAGACCTACCGAAAGTGAGATGAACTAAGAGAGGAGGTCAGGTGTTAGCCCTTACCCTACAACATGATTTAAGAGCAACAAATGGGAGAACTAGGTCTAATCCCTATGGGGAGTGTACTTTTAATAGGCCTGGCCACAATAGTAGAATTGACTATTGCCTAGTCACTCCCAATCTTTCGCCCCTAGTGGGTGATATGTAGGTGATCATAATTTTCTCCCTCTTACCCTTATTAAAACCTGACACTCCACAACCCGATATCAGCGGGTGTTCAGATTTGGGTGTCCTCTCTGTCACAAACAATCAAAGATGAATCAAGTGGTATTGGATGGAGGAGCAGCAGGTAGCCCTCGAGGCAGTTAAGAGCAAAGTGCGGTGGGTGATTGATGAGCTATAAAAACTCCCTACCAAGGAAGCTGTGGAGAGTCTGGGACCTTGCCATGAGCTACTTTTCAGTGAGTTAAGCGATAAGCTTAGCCAGCCTCCTAAACTGGGGAAAAGGGGGGGCATAGTGCAGACCCGATGAGCGCCTGGTATAATCAGGGCTGTAGGAAAGCTAAGGGGGCGCTTATTTGCGCAATAGAATGGAAGGCTCGCCCTGAGATTGTGACTTGTAGAGCCAAGTATTGGTAGGCCATCGATAAAGCTAAGAAGGATTGGGAGGGGTCTCTCTGGCTTTCGCTATACACCGCATTGACAAATAAAGACACTAAGATTTTTGGGAGAAAAGCAGCATACTGGCTTAAGGGAAATAGGACGGCCCTGGAATACACTGGTCAGCCAGAAGACTGGTTTTCTCACTTTGGCTCGCTCTATGGTAATGGCACTTTTGTAAGTGATGAGGCTAGTGAGAGGTGGATCGAGGCCCTTGATGGGGAAGGTGAAATACTGGCTTTTTCCATCGAGGAAACCGAAATGACGATTTCATCTTGTATCACCGCGCGAGCCCCCAGACCAGATAGAATCCCCAATGATTTGTATAGAGAGGATAAATCTCTCTGGGATTGTTATATAAATCTGGTAACAAATTTGATCATGTCTGGTGGTGCTCCCATACCCTCATCAAGGCAGATTGGAGAGATAGTGCCTATTTACAAACAAGCCTTTACAATGCAATGGTTTCGCCTTTGGAAAGGTTAGAGCTATTGGCATTGTAAATGACAAAAATTGTATTCATGTGTTGGTTTTGAAAACAGATAAATAAATGGCATTGTCATTTACATTGCCATTAGCTTAATCTCTCGCAAATGTGAGACCTATTGTACCCTACAGACGAGCTCAGCAGACAGCAATTACTACCACACACACACCCAGAGCCAGCCACACACACACACCCAGAGCCACACACACACCAAGAGCCACACACACACACACCCAGAGCCACACACACACACACCCAGAGCCACACACACACACCCAGAGCCACACACACACACACACACAAAGCAACACACACACACACAAAGCCACACACAGAGCCACACATACCCGGAGCCACACACACACACCCAGAGCCACACACACACACACACACGCATACACGTGTTACCATCCTTGTGGGGACTATGTGTGGATACCTGCCTTGTGGGGACTAACCTTTCCCAAGGTTTTTGGAATACACTAATAACAGAAAAATGTTAAGAAAAAATTCATGATAAAGGATCCTGCTTCAAATTTGCAATTATATTGTTATTTAATCGTGCGCACAGCACCATCCTTGTGGGGACTTGAACATGTGCTACCATCCTTGTGGGGACCTAGTCCCTAACACTATTTGTGATTGAATGCAGTCAAAGACACATGGCTAAATGTTTATTTTATCAATATACACAAATAACATTACAACCTATTCATATATGAATTGTTGCATATATTCTAGGGGTATGCATTAAAGACAGATTATGTTAATGTGTCAGAAAATATCATATCATGCTTAAAGAAAGACACTTTAACCTGTATTTAACCTAGTTATTAGTGCTTACAATATTAGGAGATAAGGGAACTAACACATAAATAAATTAACATATGGAACCAAGGAATATGGTCTAGTGGAACCCAGAGCTTGATTAGGGGCTTCCATTTTTGCCCAAATAGATATTCAAGTCCCCACAGAGATAGTGGGTGAAGATCATTGTGTTTAAGTCTCCATAGAAATAGTGTGTACATTCAAAGCTTAAATCCCATTATAAAGAGTGTGAAGCTAATGATGATCAGGTCCACACAGAAGTTGTGTGTAATTATAGGAATGCTCAAGTACCCACAGAGATGGTGTGTTATCATGATGATGTTGAAGTCCCCACAGAGATGGTGTGTTATCATGATGTTGTTCAAGTCCCCAAAGAGATGGTGTGTTATCATAGTGATGTTCTAGTCCCCACAGAGATAGTGTGTTATCATAGAGATGTTCAAGTCCCCACAGAGATGGTGTGTTATCATGGTGATGTTAAAGTCCCCACAGAGATGGTTTGTTATCATAGTGTTGTTCAAGTCCCCACAGAGATGGTGTGTTATCATAGAGATGTTCAAGTCCCCACAAAGATGGTGTGTTATCATGGTGTTGTTCAAGTCCCCACAGAGATGGTGTGTTATCATAGTGCTGTTCAAGTCCCCACAGAGATGGTGTGTTATCATAGAGATGTTCAAGTCCCCACAAAGATGGTGTGTTATCATGGTGATGTTCAAGTCCCCACAGAGATGGTGTGTTATCATAGTGTTGTTCAAGTCCCCACAGAGATGGTGTGTTATCAAAGAGATGTTCAAGTCCCCACAGAGATGGTCTGTTATCATAGAGAAGTTCAAGTCCCCACAGAGATGGTGTGTTATCATGGTGATGTTCAAGTCCCCACAGAGATGGTGTGTTATCATGGTGATGTTCAAGTCCCCACAGAGATGGTGTGCTATCATGGTGATGTTCAAGTCCCCACAGAGATGGTGTGCTATCATGGTGATGTTCAATTTATTTATTTTATTAATTTATGAGATTTATTGAGCGCACAAATACCCTGAGGTGTCTCGGCGCTTAGGTAGAGTGATAACTTGATAGATGATCATTAATTGAAAAGCCAGGTTTTTATTTGTTTGCGGAAGGGTATTAAGGATGTGGTGCTTTTTATTTGGTTCGGCAAAGAGTTCAAAAGTTTGGCAGTAGTAATTGCGAATGATCTGTCACCCCAGGTAGATTTCTCGTTTTTTGTAACCTCGAGGAGATTAGCCGTGGAGGATCGTAGTGTACGTGCTGGTCTGTAGGGGCATAGGAATTGCTTCAGAAAAGCAGGCCCTGTTGCATGAATGGTTTTGAAAGATATGCATAAGGCTTTAAATTTAATTTTGTGTCTCACCGGTAACCAATGAAGTTGTCGGATGGTTTTAGAAATTGGTTTAAACTTGGGTATTCCTGTGATTAATCTGGTAGCTGCATTCTGTACCAGCTGAAGTTTGTTTAGTAGCTTTTCTTGCGCATTGACAAGGAGTGCATTACAGTAGTCAATGCAAGACATGACTAGGGTACTAACTAAGGTTTTTATTGTACTTGTGGGAAGATAGGGCAAGAGTTTCCTGATCATTTTTATTGTAAAAAACGAGGAAGAGACCACTGTATTGGCATGATGTACAAATGACAGTTTGTTGTAAAAAATCCCCCCTAAGTTTCTAACATTGGTGACCGGGGTGGGAGGAAGTCCAAGATCTTGTGGCCACCAAGTGGGGGACCAGGTAGGAATGAGATTGCCGAAAACCATTACCTCGGTTTTATCCGATTTTAGTTTAAGGCAATTCTCATTCATCCAGTTGCTGATTGCAAGCATTCCCTGTTGGAAGTTGGAGGCTACTTTCAGTCCGTTGTTGTTAATCGCCAGGACAAGCTGTGTATCGTCAGTGTATGAGGTTACCGCTAGACGATGAGCTTTAATGATCCTCGCCAAGTCAGCCACGTAGATATTAAAAAGTGTCTGACTTAGCGAGGATCCCTGGGGGACACCACAGGGAAGAACAAATGGAGAAGATGAAAAACTACCTTAAGCCACGGACTGTTCCCGATTGGCTAGGAAGGAGGAAAGAAGGGAGATGGCATTTTTCGATACTCCTGTTGCCGTGACACGGTCGATCAAAGTCGTATGTTCGACCGTGTCAAAGGCCGCGGAGAGGTCAAGCAGTATAAGCACTGCAGCACCTCCACCGTCCAGGATCATCCTGATTTCATCGGATGCTTTAATCAAAGCGGTTTCTGTGCCATGTCCCTTCCTGAATCCAAATTGTGAGTCGTCCAAGCAGTGGTTACGGTCAATGAATTCAGTGATCTGGATGTTCATAATTTTTTCCACGATTTTTGCCGGAAAAGGTAGACATGCTATAGGTCTGTATCTGGTGACGTTTGCAGGGTCGAGCATACTTTTTTTGATGAGTGGTTTAATTACCGTTTTTTTCCAGATAAAGGGAAAAACACCTGAATTGAACATGGCATTAAAGACGTCTGAGTTTGTGACTGATAATTTCAGGAAATATTTTGAGTATTGCTGGAGGACAGGGATCATCGGGGGAGCCTGAGTTGATAGTTATAAGAAGATTGGCGACCAGTTCCGGGGATACCTGGTCAAAATTTTGAAAAGTAGGCTTATTTTTATTAACAACTATGGGGCTTACGGGATCAGGAGTAGGTTTATGACCAGATGGTGAAAGAATGCGATCTGTAAAGGGGGTGGTATGTTTATTGAATTTAGCGTAAATATCGCAGACTTTTTCTTGAAAGTAAATTGCTAGGGAGTCACACATTGATTGGGTGGTATCTGTCGTGGTGGGTTTATCGTGTCCCGATAGGTGTTGGACAACCTGGTATAGTTGTTTAACTGAATCCTGTGCTGAATTAGTTTGATTGTTGTAGAATTAGCTTTTTCAGAGATGATCATTTGTTTATATTTAGTTAATTTTTGTTTGTAACAGGATTTTTCGTCCGGATTGTAGTTTTGGCGCCATTTCCGTTCTTGCCGTCTACAGCTTTGTTTTTCAAGCCTAAGGCTCTGATTAAACCAGGGAGCCGAATTAGATATTCTATTGGTGGATCTTTTTTTAGTAGGGACTGTGGTATCTATTATATTTCGAAGCCAGTTGGTATGTGTAATAGCTGCTATTTCTGTATCTGAGATGTTAACTTTCTGACTGGTATGTAATTTATGGTTAAATTCGGCCAGATCAATCCTTTTCCAAGCTTTAAATTTAGTGGAATTGGAGGATATAGTGGGAGGGGGGTGGGGGTGGTGATATAAAAAAGTATTGCAGAGTGGTCAGTCCAAGTTAGTGGAAGGGTGTTCTCTATGGAGAGTGAATTAAGGTTTGAGAATATTCCATCCAGCGTATGACCCACAGAATGCGTAGGAGAATGGACTAATTGTATTTGGCCTACTGCTTCTGTTTCGGTCAGAACGACTGTTGTATCTGAATTATCAAGGGTTTCCAGATGGAAGTTAAAATCTCCCAAAATGGTGAAGGTATTTTCAAATGCTATGGGTTCTAGGAAGTGGCTCAAAATTGATAGGAGCGTAGTGCGTGGACCTGGGGGGCGGTACAAGAGAATGCCTCTGAATGAACTGGAATAGGGGGTAAAAAAGGTAAAGTTAATTGCTTCATATGAAGTAGTAGGTATGGGCTCTATTCGCAGTGTGTAGTTGTTACGATATATTATGGCTATGCCTCCTCCTTTTTTTAAAAGCCTATCACATCTGGTATTTGTATAACCTTCGGGAGAAGCTGTGGTAAAGTCGGGTCCACAGGAAGGGTCTCCCCACGTTTCAGTGAGTAAAAGGATATCTAAGTTCAAGTTTTCTATGATATTAGCAATTTCATGTTTATGTTTCGGTAATGATCTTACATTAATAAGAGCTGATCGAACAATTTTTGGCACTTTATTTTGTCTGTCTTTAATGAGGCATTGTAAGTGACGGTTTTTCAATAAAAGAAGAGGGCAAGTAGGGCAGGTAAAGGGGGAGTAATTTAATTGGCCTAAGTCGATGGGGTTGCATTTATGAGAAGACTTATTAAAGGCTTTTAGATGTTCAGGTTTATATGTAAGCTTGTAAGGTTGATGCTCTTGTATAGAACCGGCAGGGGGGTGGCCCTAAGCCCGGTGCAGGCGCGGACGGACGCAGACGGGCTTGCCTTTGGCATGCCCGCTGCGCGTGTCTGCTGCGTGTGACTGGTGGCCTGGTGTTTATATAGTTATTTGGCGGTAGACTAGCCTGCTAACCATCGCGCTGAGAGGACCGGAAGTGAGTCAACTTGCCGGTATTGGCTTCCCTCCACTCAAACTGCGGGCAGCGGTGGACCGGGGGAGTCAATCAGTAAGTGCCAAACAAACAAATATGCAAGCCCCCACAGAGATGGTGTGTTATAATAGAGATCTACAAGTCCACACAGTGATGGTATGTTATCACGGGGATGTTCAAGTCCCCACAAAGATAGTGCATGAAGATGATTGTGTTTAAGTCCTCATTGAAATAGGGCCCAATTCACAAAGGTAAACTTAGACAAAAAGTCTAACTTTACTACTTTTCATTATTCAAAAAGGTAAACTTAGACCAAAAGTCTAACTTTACTACTTTTCATTATTCAAAAAGGTAAACTTAGACCAAAAGTCTAACTTTACTACTTTTCATTATTCACAAAGGTAAACTTAGACCAAAAGTCTAATTTTACTACTTTTCAATATAAACAAAGCCCCATACAGAGAATGTGAAGCTGATGATGTTCAAGTCGAAACAGAGCTTGTGTTTAGTTACAGGAATGCTCAAGTCGGGGAACAATCATTACAACGCAGTCATTACAATGCACTACATTTACAACCCAGTCATTACAACGCAACTGCCTTTACATCGCATGCCATTACAATGCAGCCATTACAACGCATGTCACTACAACACATGCCATTACAACGCATTATAAGGTAAGTAATGGGGAATAGTCATTTTTAACCCTTCACTATCCAAAATTTTCCCTACTGTTGCACTCACTGGACTGGGAATAGAAATTGTTACCCCTACACTATCCAACACTTACCCTACTGTTGCTCTAAAAGTATTATGCGTTGTAATTGAATGCATTGTAAATGTAGTTTCTAAGAATGCGTTGTGATGACATGCGTTGTAATGGATGTTGTGATGTAAAAACCTGTTATAAAGGCATACATTATAAATGTTTGCGTTGTAACGTGTCCTATTCCTCAATTCCCCACAGAGATGGTATGTTACTATAGTGATGTTCAAGTCCCCACAAAGATAGTGTGTTATTATAGTGTTGTTCAAGTGCCCCCACAAAGATAGTGTTTTAGAATAGTGTTGTTCAAGTCCCCACAAAGATAGTGTGTTATTATAGCGATGTTTAAGTCCCCGCAGAGATAGTCCATGAAGATGATTGTGTTTAAGTCCTCATTAAAAAAGGGCCCGATTTGCAAAGGTAAACTTAGATAAAAAGTTTAACTTTACTACTTTTCAGTATTCACAAAGCCCCATACAGAGAAGGCAAAGCTGATGATGTTCAAGCCGAAACAGAGCTTGCGTGTAAATACAGGAAAGCTCAAGTCCCCACAGAGATTGTGTTCCAATACTGTTGGAAAGTGGGTTAATGGTAGGGGCAAATGTAGGTCTGCCACTGGCAATAAGGCCACTAACACATGGTAGGCCTCAGTGTAGGTCTTAGAAAAATATTCCTATTCTCAACCCTTGGTAGCTTGCTGCAAGCAGACAGGCATCACTGGTAACGCAGGTATGTAAAGCATTTAAAAATACCAATTCAGTAAATAATTAAGGCACAACACATAATAGAAATCCAACACCAATTTATAAAATGGGAAATATTTTTATCTTTAAAATGACACCCAATCGACAAAAATCCAATGTACGGAACCAGAGATAGGAATTTTCAAAGATTTAATAAAATATTCAAATTCAGCTTGCAGCAGGTCCCGTTCTCAGTTTCGACCTACACACTTGGAAACTTTTCTGGAGCTTTTCTCCTCGAGGTCCCTCGAAGCTCCCAGTCAGTCCGGATTTGGTAAGGGCTCGCCAGATTGACTTGTGAAGAGGTCCCGGTCAACTTCCCTGGAGCGGACTTAGAACATTTTTCAAGATCGCTTCAGCGGGGCAACCCAGGAACCAGACAGGCACGCGATGACAGGCAGGCGGCTTGGCGTCCGCAGTTGCTCCCGGTCACCTTTTCTACAAGCAGACTTAGAAACTTTTCTGGAGCTTTTTTTCGCGGGGCCTCTCGATGCTCCTCATGTAGCCAGATCTATGGCCGGATCTATGGGGTACAGAGAGCCCTCAACAACCAGCCAAAAAGCTCTCTAGGGGGTGTTACTCATTACGAACTCCTATTTGGGACGAGAATGTGGGTACCTGATCTTGATTGTGAAGGTGCAGTGGTGGATAACAAACCATTTGATATCCATGATCGTTTGGCTGTTTTACAGGATCTAAATGATTCCTGGACACAATAAAGTCGCATCCACATGGAACAGACCGCCACTGGGGAAGTCAGGGCAGTCACAGCAAGACCTGTCTGGATCCCATGAGTCGGGGTTCTGGTCAGAGAGAAATAGAAGACAAAAAAGAATGTGGACCATCCTACAGAAAACCTGTACCTGTCCTAGCAATTCAAGGAACAAGAACTGTACTTTTGCTGCATCTTGACAAGAAAAAGGAGAATAGATTTGTCTCAATCAACTTAATCAAACCACACTATATGGCCGATACTAAGCAGTAGGCCACATGGACTTCAAAGTAGCAGACACCTTCCTTTCGCTACAATCCAAGAAGTTCAAAACAGAAAGACTCATCACGTTTGAAGAGCCTCCTGTACGGAATGAAGGACTATGCAACAATGCTATGGAACTCATTCCCCTTGAACCTGAAGTTCAACTTCAAAATGAAACTCAAAATAACAACCAAGTTGCAATTAGACCAAATACAGACGTCTACATCAACATGCCTCGACAAGAGCAAAATGCAATTTCAACAAATCCAGGTGCAATTCCAATGGGCTTCAGTTTTCTTCTAGTCCCGGTCAAACTCGGGAAGTTGGACCTATGGAGCTTTCAGCGGGACGAACCTGGATGGCTTGGCCGGCTCGCAGTTGAAGGCAGGCGCCCTGGCTGGTCAGGTTGGAGTCGGTCAATACAGGGAGCTTTTTTCAAAAGTTGCTCCAAAGTTCCCCATACTTCTTGAACTTCTTCCTAAAGTTCCTCAAGGGGTTCCAAAGTGTATCAAACTCAGTCCAAGGGCCTGGAAGCTCAAAGATGGTCCTTGAAAGTTGAGCACTTCAGTTCCCACAATACACAGGTACAAAACTCTTCCAAATCCACTGGTAGTTCCCAAAGGAGTAGATTTAGTTGGTGATGTTCCAGTTGAGCTCTTTTAACCTGTAGCTTTCAGGGAGTCCACTCTTTAGTTCTTTTTCAGCGAAAGAATCCACAGGCCTGTAGTTTCAGATGGTGCAGTTTTCAGAGGTAAGGCCTTAGAAATCTTTGCACAGCAAAACCTCTCAGCTTGGCCATGTCTTGCTTCAGTAAGTTTCAAGCAGCAGATCTGTAGGGCTTGGATACCTATTCTAAGTTCTCTGGGTCAAGCAGAAGGTCACTTCTGACAAATGGGAGCAGGGTAACTCATCCAAGACATGACCACATCCTGTAGAGTGTGGCATTATTTTGTCCCAGAGTGCATCAAATCTTCCAAATCCATAATGGCTGATTTTCCAGCAAGGATGTAAGAGTTCACAAAACACACCCCTAGGATGGCTAATTTACTTAGACTCTCCCCCCTGCATCTGCTCATACCTTCCTTAAGCCTACCATCTGCCTAAGGTGGGAAGTTCAGAGTTGTAAATGACACTGTTCTCTGTTCTCCTCTTTGAAGAAAATAGTTTACGAATCTTCCCCCTGGCCTGGCATTCCTATGGAACAGCACTCTGCCCTGCCAGCAGAGCTCGTTAACCCCAGGGGCTCTTTATCACCTCCACAAGACAACCCGGCTAATCCACTTAACTCTGACCAATCAGGGCGGACCCCTGGAAGACTGAATCTAGTCTTACAAACAAGAAAGTCTTATAACTTCTTGTAGGTACACTTTAGGAGAAATTCAACAATAGGATATTGTTTGATTTATTAATACCATTCTGGGAAGTCTTTGAATGGTATTTCTAGCCCTCTCCTATCAAGAGTTATTGTTCAATAACTTCCTACCATGTTAACCTATGTAACAGGGGATTTGCAATGGGAAAAATGACTTGGGCCATTTTTCCAGCACCAGGACTTACAGAAACATATTTTATACATACTTGCCTTATATCTACAGGAACCCCACTCCATGTGCAACTAAGGGGTTGTGAATCTGGAGAAATATTGCAGATCCTCCCTCCACAGAGCTCCTAGCATCAAAGTTGAATTTGAGCAGTACTTTACCACAATGTGGGGAGTGAAATGTGAAATTTCATTTCACTCAGGCATATAAAAAATAATTTTATAAGGGTGTACCTTATAAATACCTAAACCCCAACCCCTGGGATACCTAGGGGAGACCCTGGGGGTACCTAATATGCCAAAACATTGTAGGGTATCCATTTGTAAGTGCCACAAACACCAAAATTGAGTTTGGGCACAATTTACTTTTTAAAAGCAGTCCTGGCACCCAGGGCTGTTTTTAAACTGACCTCAGGCTACAGAAGTGCACACATGCAAGTGCAAAAAGAGCTGCTGGTCTCTAAACTGCCATGCCCTTGCGTACGAGGGACTTCTAAGTAGCTTCAATCCTCTCCCCTAGTATATACTAGGGGCCTATAGGGGAGATCATGCCAATCACAGGGGTACCCCCCCATACCATTGTGTACCCTAGTATATGTAGGTGTTTTAACTGTAATCTAATGTGCCTTGTTCAGCTTAGCACTAGCCCTGGGCCTGGTTAGGCAGAGCCCAGGGTCAGTCAGTCAGTTGCAACCAGTATCAGTCAGCAAAACGTTGGGGGGTCCCCAGAGCGCAGGATGACGTTGCAACAAATACCAATACAACATAAAAGTAAAAACATTCTGCTTACCTGCAAGATACAGTCTCAGCACATTGAAGACTGGTGGCTGAACTAGACTATCTGATATGATCCATCAAGAGCCCCAGACCCCTAAAAGATAAATCTGACAGGACAATTGCTCAGTTGATTCTAGGTGATTATTTGCTGTGTTGAAAATATTTCCGCATAAATGATCCACGTTGTTTGTTATTCATGGTCCTCATTAGCAGTATCTGGTCCAACTAGGCAGCTGTGAGTCAACGATCCCTCCCTCCAGGTGTTTATAATGTTTCTGTCTGAGGTGTTAGCCTTCCTGCATCTTGGAGGATACCTGCATACACCTTCATGGATGAATACTTCAGCGTGAGCCAGATGGTAAGTAAGTAGTTGGAGGAGATCTACCACTGCCCGTCAGATTCACATTATTTTGGAAGCAAAAAAAAGTCTAAGTGTCACCCTCAACTCAGGGTCCTCTTTACATTAACTTACTTTTTGCTATATCATACCACTATAATTCATTTATAGTATTTGGCATTTGTTAGTAGCAACACTTCCTTTACTATGGATGGTATGTGAATATTTCTGTGTTTGCAGAAAGTAGTAGGTCTTATCTTCAATTGCGATCTTGAAATTTAACACATTTACTGGCCCTGTCGTTTCACAATTGCAATGCTCACAGGCTACTTAGACTGAAGTCAAGAGAAAAACCTTGAACCACAATGGGCGTTCAGAGTGCTACAGGAGAGAAGATTTGGTGTTACGGCAGAGCTGCTGATTTTGGAACTGGGGGCCCAGGTTCACTTAGTTCATGTATTGGGATAGTCTGAGGCCAGAGCAACTTTTACTTAATACCTGATTAGTAAGAACATGACAGGTAAATAGCAGCATTGATGTAAAGCCTAGCTTGCTTAGTGGTAATCTCCAGTTGTTCCAGTACAAGTCTTCTTTGTCATAGTCTTTCCACCCTACCAAACATCTATCCACCTGTAGCTTCCCTTTGCCTGCAAGGCTTCTATAATTGGTCTGCTTCTCTTTCATCACATTTATTTGGTGAGCAAGAAAACAATCTCATACAGATTTTTAGTGTTTATAAATGCAAGTTCTTTTCTCTGAGCTGGAATCCATCTCATTAGCAAGGCCTGGGATGAGAAAGAGTATGACAGTGTATAATGAAGAGAACCTGTACAGTACTGATTATGTGCAGAATTCTCATTTGGAAATCAGTTCTGCCCTGTCACGACTGGAACAGGTTTTGCACAAACAGTTTTTCTGTGTGCGGGAATACCAGATCTGATTTTCCTGGTTGGAATTTCAGGCTGGTAAAATTGCATGAACCTTTGGCTGCAACAGCAAGTTCAAGTTCAAGTTCAGGAATTTGTATAGCGCACTACTCACCCAGAGGGTCTCAAGGCGCTTGGGGAGGGGGCTCATTATTTATCGAATAGCCAGGTTTTAAGTTCTTTTCTGAAGGAGATGTGGTTCTGTGTAAGGCGGAGGTGAGTGGGGAGTGAGTTCCAGGTCTTGGCCGCCAAGTAGGAGAAGGATCTACCTCCCATGGTGGATCTTTGGATACGCGGGACTGCGGCGAGGCCTTGATTGGAGGATCTTAGTTGGTGGGTGGGTGTGTAGAAGGATAGTCGAGTGTTGAGGCATTCGGGTCCTAGTTTGTAGAGAGCATTGTGTGCGTGGGTGAGGAGACAGCAGACAATCCTCATTCCCAATCCTTGACAAGCATTTTCTCTGACAACAGGGAAGCATTCACTTTCCCCCCTGCCAGAACTTTTCTTCCCTTTGACTCCCCAACCTTCCCAATCCCTCCATCCACCCCCACCCACTCAAAAGCAGGGACTACTGCGCAGAATTCCACGTAGTAATTTGGTATCTGCACAGTTATTCCCCATTGCAAGGGGTATAATTCATCATAGGTCAGAACAATGGTTCAGCTCAAGTGCTTCTTGACCTAGTTGTTGCTCTGAGCTATTGAAGTGTCAGGCACTATTTAGGCCGATGCGTAGTCTTCATTAGTTGGGTGAAATCCGAAGTAATTTTATATATTTCACATAATGTCAAATGTGCAAAATTCTCACCATTTCACATAATGGGTTTTTTAAAATTATTTTTGCCTGCTGGAAGCTGTTTTGAATAGAGATTGTCTAGCTGGGAGCCATGTTATAGCTTAACAATCCAGTTTCTGCTTGGGCCAATCTCCTTGTCTGCACATTTTGTAACTTTTCTGTTCTGGGACTGCCCAAAGCCATCACCTATCACCTGAAAAAGTCATGTAAGATACACATTGAGTAATTGAGCAACTTTGTTCCATAACTTTTGTGTAAAAATAAGTTATGCAAATTCACCAAAACCCAAATAATTATAAGTATCTGAGCAAAATACCACTAGCAGTAGCAGACTGGAAGACACATTAAAATCCATATCTTAATTAAGTGTATATCGCTACTTGCAACATATCAGGTTTCACAAATATTATGACACCCATGAGGTAGAACTACGTTATAGGAAACAAAGGTACTTAGCTCATCTAGAATCAATACAATTAGGTATAGGAACACAATGGAATACTATACGATTTGGTTTCCAAACCCAGCCGGGTAAGGAATTTATTTCCAACAAACAATGTCAAATATACAATGTAGAACAATAACATGACACAAGCCTGTGCCGTACAAAAAAGGGAAAGAGGAAGAATAAGAGTAGAGTGAAAGGGGTGCTTTTCAGGCAAAGTAAGGGAGCAAAGCAGGGTACTGTAAAGAAATTAATGAGTATTGACAGTATTGCCTGGAATGGAGCATACACAATTTTATAAACAATATCGTGAGTGTAACCCCACTCGTGGGTGTCGACGTTTCGATCCCTATTGCTCAATTAATTACATGGGATCATCATCAGGACTTAAAGGTACACAAGACATGCCTGAAAGTAACAAAGCCTGTTTAGGAGAAACAAAAAAGAATAAAGGGTTTTAAGAATAACACTAAGGAGTCGTTTTCCATGTCTAACAACTTTGCAACATCCGGATTCGTAATGTGTGAATTGGTGCAGGGTGATTGTGCCATAAAACAAAACATACATACTTTGTTGTAACATTGATCGGAATCGCAGTGGCATGCGTGGCAAAACTGCGGGTCGGGCTGTGCAGTGACAGTGACTGACTTGGATGTTCACAGGGAGTGATAGTGGAAACCGGGGTTTTTTTGCTGTGCAGTGGCTATGAGTGGGGCTTATGGAGTTTAAGAGTGGGGATGGTTCTCTATATGCGGACAAGTCAGGCACTGTTTCACTCTATTTGCTGAAAAGGATAATCAATATAATTCATACCTCTGTCTCTGAGGTAGGAAGCCTCTCATGTGAGATTTCCTGCACTTCTAAATATCAAGTGCGGTGGTTGTTGGCGTTGCGCCAGGCTGGGACCTTAAGAGAAACATGGACCCCTTGAGTTATAAGCCCACATTATTACAAATATTCTAAACAACTTTGAATTACAGGGGGGTGCATGGTAAAGTAGAAATAATATACCATGGGAACAGGTCAGGCACTATTTTACTCTATTTCCTGTTAGGGCCGATTTGGGAAGGAAAATCAATTTAAGTCAATTCATACCTCTGTTTCCGAGGTAGGATGCCTCTCATGTGGGGTTTCTGCACTTTTAAGTATCACGTGCAGTGGTTGCTGGCGTCGCGCCAGGCTGGGACCTTAAGAGAAGCGATGGACCCCTGAATTATGAGCCCACATTATTGAAACCATTTTAAAAAAAGATCTTTCCAGTAATAAAAGGGGGGGGGGTAACATACCATGGGAGCAATTGTTGTGAGGGAGGTCCTTATTGGGATCCAGTTGGTAATTGGGGTGTTATCATGAACGTAGCGCCCGTTTCCCGTTTTTTAACGTGTGGATCAGCACTAAAGATAATGAGGAAAAATGGAAGAGAAAACCTTTTTAAAGTATTTTAGGGGAGTTATCAAGGGTGCAGAGCGTTACCCGCAAGTCGTGGTAGTTATATACCCATGGTCCTTAGCTATCATATGGGTTCCCCTTGTTTCTAAAAAACCCATGAGGTAGAAGACAACTATGAAATCACAATGCAGTAGGGGATAGTCAAATATAAAGCCAAAGAGTTGGGATCTCCAAGATAGTGGAAAATGCAACTGGGTTTAAATTAAAAAGAATCACCAACAGCTCACAAATCAACTTTTTGAAGTCAAGGGCCGCCTGAATCCCAAGCTAACAAGCATCATGGCAAATCTCAAAAAAATTAAGCAGCCCTCCCTATACCATCCTGAGGCTGAAGTGGACCTTCTGGAGGTACCAATGGCATTATTTCCAGCTTGCTGTTCAGCTGTGCTGCATGTCGCCTCTTTGTGTGGGAGAGCTCCCAAATAAACATCCACAGCTCCCAGAGAGGTGGGAATAGCCATGACTCTACAGAAAAAAAAGACAAAGCCAGGTATTGCAGACCTCTCCTCTTTGAATTTGAATTTGTAAGGTGCACTGGTACCCCGAAGGGTTTCCCGGGGCCTGCCCGAAAGAAGAGAAAATGCAGAGCAAAAGATTACTGGTTAAACAACCAGGTTTTTAAAACCTCTGCAAAATTTACCATAAACTGTTCCTCTAAGTAATGACAAAGGAAGAGAGTTCCATAGGACAGGGCCTAGCTAGGCAAAAGATCGACCACCAATACACGGCAGTCTGATTCTGGGAACTGAAAATTTCAACTGAGAAGAAGAGCGATTTGTGTTTCCACTGATTGTGGAAATCGCTCACACCAGCTAACGCGCCACCCAGGGAGCAAGCAGGGATATCGGGAACAAGTGCTCAGGTGACAAATCAATTCTCAATGGCAGGCAAGCAGAGCAATCCGTGACCACCTATGGAGCATTGAACTATCCTTCTACAAGTCACTTCAGCCCTTTGGGTATTAGCCCTATATAATATCTACTAGCAGCCCGTCCCGACGTTGTCCGGGTATGAATTGCTGCCGGCCAGTAGTATATTGTTTTGTAGGATTTCGTTTTGATAGCATTTCTTATCTGTGACAGGCCTGTGAAACGCTCCGATTCACAGTGCACTGCTGATGCAGTTAAGAGTGCGCGTTCAGTAGTGTGTGAACTCGAGTTTCCCTACTTTATTTTTCCTTGCAATATTATATAGCGCGAACTCGACAACATGGCATGAGCACAATTTACATTACAGAAGAACACATTCATTTGTGGTAGGCACGGGGAGACAAAGCAATTTGCCTGGAATCACAGGATGTTGAGCTGATGCCGAGATTCAAACGTAGCTCCCCAGCTCTAAAGTTCGCAATTCTAGAACTTGTGGCGGGAGGTGTGTCTAAAAGTGTATGTCGGTGCTGGCCATCAATGAGAGACCTGTGCATTTTTCAAATGGGTGGTGAAAAACATGAGTATGTTGCTGGAGATGTGGGCTGCCGTGCCACCAATGTACTTACCGGGGGAGGGTAAACACCCATTATTCCGCAACTTTCTTTCCGCATACCATCACTCCGCATACTTTCATTACGAAAGTTCCATGACTCCACAATGCCATTATAACGCATGGCAGTACATTTTATATGCTTTTACCACGCATACATTTACAACGAAATTCGTTGTAAATGCATGAATGGTAAAAGCATGTTTTTTTTATGTTTGGATAAGATAAGTATGGGTATAGGGGTATATGTTTTGGGGTATTGAGGTATATGTTTTGGGGTGTTTGGGTATTTTAAGGGTTCATATATAGTTTTGGGTTATGGGGTACAGGGGTAGTTTTAGGGTTTAGGGATAGGCATGGGTTTTGGGGTACAGGGGTATTTTTAGGGTTCAGAGCTAGGTTTGGGTTGTGGGGTATAGGGGTATTTTTAGGTTTAAGGGGTAGGTTTGGGTTTGGGGTAAAGGGGGATTTTAAGGGTTCAGGGCTAGGTTTGGGTTTTGGGGTACAGGGGTATTTTTAGGGTTCAGGGCTAGGTTTGGGTTTGGTGTACAGGGGTATTTTATGATTCAGGGGTAGGTTTGCGTTTTGGGGTACAGGGTTATTTTTAGGGTTCAGAGCTAGTTTTGGGTTTTGGGGTACAGGGGTATTTTTAGGGTTCAGGGGTAGGTTTGGATTTTGGGGTACAGGGGTATTTTTAGGGTTCAGGGCTAGGTTTGGGTTTTGTGGTACAGGGGTATTTTTAGGGTTATGGGGTAGGTTTGGGTTTTGAGGTACGGGGTATTTATAGGGTTCAGGGCTAGGTTTGGGTTTTGGGGTACAGGGGTATTTTTAGGGTTTAGGGATAGGTTTGGGTTTAATGGTGTTGGGGTATTTTAAGGAGTAAGGGTGGGTTATGATTATGGGGTGCAGGGGTATTTAAAGGGAGCAGGGTGGGATTCGTTTTTAGGGTGTAAAGGGTAATAAAATAAAATAGTAAATAAAAATATAAATATAAATAATGCAATTTAAAAGAATAAATGTTTTAATCAAATTTAAAAGAACCTGTGTGTGTATATATATATATATATATATATATATATATATATATATATATACACACACACACACATATATAAATACACATATATACAAACATATATTTGATGTTTTAATAATGTACTTTTACAATGTATATGACTTTAACACATCCATTTGAGTTATAATGGCATGCGTGATAAAGTCATATGCGTTGTAAAAGTTTTAGAAATAATGTCTTTGTGGAGAAATAGTCCCGCGTTATAAAAATTGTGGAGTGATGATATGCGGTATGTTGGTTTGCGGAATATCATCACATATTCCCGGGTGAGGGATAGTCCCTTTCTTGCTATTTCCGTGGAGGCGGGCCTTGTGTCCGGATGTGCGTGGCGCGAGGTCTGTGCGCAACAGAAGTGGAAAATCTCCAGTGTGCGCTTCAGGCGTCACCGGAAGTTAAGGCGAGATTACATTTCCTGCACAATGGCCCCTGTTTGCGCTCCTTCCGGCCCTTGGGAGTAGCGCCATGCCTGACCTCCATACAGTAAAGCAGGTGCACGTCACTGGGAGCGCGGGGCAAGCACACCCGGAGCTGGAATGTGCAGATCCTGGGAAGAAAAAACAATATAATATTGGGCACAACGCTCGCTTTTTTTTCCCGTAATCCCGTGTCCCGCACACGCCCGCAGCACACGCCCACAGCACACAATATAAGACATGGCATGAAGGGCGGAACGTATCACACGCCCCAAGCGTTTTTCACGCCCCCCAGCACACGCCCACAGCACAATGCAGACACGCCCACAAGGGACTCCTTTGCTGGCACGGTTCTTTTACCTTTTAAATGTATATGGTGGGTGTCTGCATAGCCTATGTCCTTCTGCTGCAACTGCCCTTTCCAACGCTGTATTGGGTGTTGTGATTGGTGCTGTGGTTCCTGAGATTCCCCGCCCCAAAGGTTTGGGCTCTCTCTTTATTATATTAGTATAGATAGATACCATACCATATGTTCTGTTCTTCATCTTCAAACCTAAAACCAGGGCCAACTTACATTTGCAATACCTATCTTATCACAGAACATTTTTATTTTTAACTTCTGGGGCTCTATATAGCAAATGTGTGCAAAAGGTTTGCATTTTCAAATGATTCTTACGCATGTCTTAGTTTTACTTCTTGCACTCTGCTATTGGAAAAACATTTTTGGTGCCATGTATTTCTAGAGTGCAGCATAGATAGACTGCGTGTGTGCGCTAAATATATTAAGCACTAGTGCAATGTGGAATTGTACTACTGACTAGTTTGTGTGTGGCTATTCCACATTATCTCTGTAGGTTCGGGGCAATGGGTTTGATGCTAAATACAAAATAAGATGTAAAATTGTGGTTCGCTTAGGACCTATGCTTTTAAAGGTTGTGTGTATTTCCTTTTCCTCTCAATGTTTCTGGCATTTTCATTCAAAGAGAATGTGCATGATTACACCAATTAAGAACATTTTCGTTATTTTCGACAGCTTATGGAACCACAGCTAGATGTGAACTAGAACCCAGGTGGCCTCTGCGAATTAAAATAATTTCAAACACGGGGGACTGCAATATATCTGCTTAACTGCCATTTCAACTAAACCATCGATTAAACAAATATTTGTCTATAACACAGTCATTGCGACATACTGAAGGAGTGACTACGTTTTAAAATTATATTTGCATGATCTTGCTACAGACCGCATTCCCTACAGGATGTATATACACCTGCCAGACTTCCCTGTGAAACTCACTTTACACTGCTGCTCCGGAGAGGTCAAAGGCACAGCGCATCTTAAAGTCCTGCTAATGCTTGGAGATTCCAGCCGGGCCGAGGGGGATGGGAGCAGTTGCTCGGCAACTATAGATATGTTAATGAAATCCTTTAACTTGTGTTTTGTGCTACTGTTGAAGGAAGGGTGTGCCCTACAGCCTAGCCCAGGTGAAGAGAGGCGCTAATTACCGCTTTGTTAAGCGAAGCTGCCCCACGCTGAGGCTCGGGCGCTCATCATCTTGGAGTCACTTTCAAACCAATTCATTTTCAAGGAATCCGAGCATTTAAAACGTTGCAGCCTCCAAGAAAGCCCAGGCCCCTGCAGGAACATACTTGGGATGTGTAAACGAAATTAAACATATTTCTTTCTGCAGTACATTTCCCTTAAGGGATTAGAACATCTCAACAGCAAAAGATAAAAATAATTCCGTTTTATTTACAAAATATTTCTAAAATGGATTAACAGAATTTTTAACGGCTCCTCAAGAAGTCATTCCATTAGTCTTTATATTTTAACTTTTCACACGCAACAAATCCCGCCATTATAAAGTGGGAATACCCCCAGGTAGGGAGGTAACATAATTATATCACATTTGATTAGAAAACTACAGATCATTAAAAAAGTGATCCAATTTTTACCTGTTAAAATAGTGTGTACTGGGCCCTTTTGCTGTCCTATGGGTTTATGGAAACCCACTGAACTGCTAACAAGAACAATTGAATTAATTTGACTTTTATCCTGCATCTAATTCTTTATATTATATAAACTGATAATCTAACTGAACTAGTACAGCGTTTTTGATTTTTTTTCGAAAAGCAGTAAGCTGTATTGTATTTCCTGTTCTTTGTGTTATACTGCATAACACTGAGGTAGCTCTGTCCCTAAAATTAATGTAGCATATGGTATTGTCGATTACCAATATGGTTTTCCCACATGAATAAGAACGAGGGCCATGGTATTAGGTATTTCTGAAGTGAGCGTATTTGATTGCATTACATTTGCATTGCTAGACATTTTAGTAGAACAATGAATCAACTGCTCCTTTTGACAAAATACCTTTATTCCCTTTGTCAAAATTGCTCAGCGAGTCAAACGCTAGATGCTGAAAAGTCTGCAAATCTGTGTGTAGGTCATGTATTGGAAACCCAAAAAAACATACTCAACCTTCCATTCTCCTACGGTTTTTAAACTGACCACCATTAAGGTGGGCAATAAAATCTCTTATTTTACAGATCTTAGACAAGGCAGATTTGCGCTCCGGAAAGAGTACTTATTATTATGCTACTCCTTTCACTGTCATTTTTTGGGCAAAAGACACACATTACCTATGCAGCATCATTTTTTTCCACCTGAATTACAAAACTGGTACAAAAAGAATTTATGCTTGTATTTGCCCTCCCCCGATTACCATTCAAGTGCAAACTGGGCTCACTTGCATTTTGTGCTCGATTATACCAAATGGCACATAAATGGTGAAGTGCAAAAACTGATTATTTGCATATTAACTTGCACATCTGCTGTAAAGACACACTAAGCACCCAATACAAATGTTATTTGTTCTGGGTGTTTTTGCACCCACTGCTTACAATGAGGTATTATTGCTAGCTAAATTGAAATGTTATAAATTCTCTCACTGTGAACATGCATAGAGCAATTGCAATTGTGACAAGAGAGAGAGCAACAGTGCAGACAGGCATGTCCCAACTCCCAGAGGGTTTTGTCGACCAGACCAGAGCAATATGAATGCTCAGTGAACAACAGTGATCATACATACATCATCCTTGCTGTTCTTTGTTGGCATATTGGCGTGACAGCTGATATTGTACAAATAGACTCCGAAAACGTATTGGTCGGTTACAGGGCGGAAGCAGTTCATTTAAATGTCCAAATGCGTATTACTATACACCATATCTTTTTCCCACTCATCCACTGTAGGTAGGGGCCCTCGCATCCATCTCATTGCTAGTCTACGTTTAGCCAGAAGTAAACCAATGGCAATCAATTTGCGAAACTTTTTGTGCAGAGGCTTTGTGTATCCCAGCAACGCCATCAGTGGATCTGGCGCGAGTGTTAAACCCACAATCTCATTTAACATCTTGAAAATATGGTTCCAAAATTCTGCCACAGGTGGACACTGCCATGCTGGGTGGAAAAAGTCAGCACCGGAATATCGCAGCGCCAACAGCTATCAGTATCACGCAAACCATATCTATGTAGACGTTCTGGTGTGTAATGAACCCTATTTAAGAACTTAAAATGTTCTAGCCTATGTTGGCCATTCAGAGAAAACTTTTGAGTGACCTGACAGCATTAATACCAGATATCGTCCGTGAGTGGCATCCCAATATCTGCTTGCCAGGCCAGCCAAGCCTTTGTGTATGGGGCACCCTGGTCTGTAAAGCCAAGGCATATAGCCTAGAGACTAATTTAATAGGAGACTATGAGCGCAACATTATGGATAGCGTCGGGATCTCCATGGGTTCAGCGTGCTTGCTCCAAGCACTGCCCGGAGAGCGTGTCGAGTTCTAAAAAAGTGAAATTGTGTTAATGCAGAAGGCATCGCCCTTCCAGCCACCGCCTCAGTCCAAGATACCACTCTGCCATTTCAAAAGAGATCTCCCATCTCAGACATACCCACGTCACTCAGTGAACAAAGTGTGCCTCGCTCTGAGCTAAGAGCAAACTATAGACACCACTCTATGCGCATACAAGGCGATTACAATTGTGCTCCAGCAAACAGTCCAAGAAGGACGTGCCAAGCAAGGCTCTCCAGGATACCTACCAGGCTGTTCAGGCACTGTTGGACTGCAGGTTTCGCAACCCAAAAATGATTTGCCAACCCCAACTGACAACTGCAGCAACTCCATCCTTTTCGCAATTCAAACAAGTTTCATCCACCCAAATCTATGACCTCATTCTCACCATCAAATCAGGTTCCCCTCCAGATCCTTGCCCAGCCTCAATATCAAAACTTTTTGCTGATCAACTAGCCCCTAAACTCACAGACATCTGTAATGCCATGTTCAACACCTGTATCTACTCAGCAACCTGGAAAAAGGCAACCATCAAACCTCTGCTAAAGAAACAGCATCTCGACCCACCAGACACAAATAATTACAGACCCATCACGAGCCTCCCCTTCCCAGCAGAAACTTTTGAAAAAATAATGAACACACAACTAGCTCACTTCATGGAAGAAAACAATCTCCTGGATGAAACACAGTTTGGCTTCAGGAAAGGCCAAGGCACAGAAACCGACCTTATCAAACCTGCAGACGAGATTAGAGCCACCCGAGACTAAGGTGGAACAGCAGTTCTGATACTGCTGGATTTGTCAGCAGCTTTCAACACGGTTGATCATGTAACCCTGATCGACCGAGCCTCAAATATGGGCATTAAACTCAAAGCCAAAGATTTACTGGAGTCTTTCTTGGCCAACCGCACTCAGCTAGTGAGTCTCAACGAATATAACATCCAGTCTTTTACCCTCCCATGTGGTGTGCCACAAGGATCATCCTTGAGTTCGACATTGTTTAATATCTATGTGTGGGACCTGGCGAAGGTCATCAAAGCCCATGGGATAGGGTCAACATCTTACGCTGATGACACACAGCTAGTGCACGCAATTAACAACGATGGAGGAGCAATTGCGGCGTTTTCAATTTGGTATGCTCGCTATCAGTTCCTGGATGGCCAAAAACTGCCTAAAGTTAAACTCCGAAAAAACTGAGGTTATGATCTTTGGCAATTTACACCCAACATGGTCCCCCACTTGGTGGCCTACCGCCCTGGGCCCTCTACCGCCCCCCCCCCCCCCCAGTACCGAAAGGAAGAAACCTGGGCATCAGGTTTGATGATGAACTAACTTTCCCAGCTCATGTCAATGCCATCGTCTCATCCTCCTTCTACACTCTTAGAATGATCGAGAAACTGCTACCCTTCCTTTCAACAAGCACAGGAAAAACCCTGATTAGCACCCTTGTTATGTCCAAAATTGACTATTGCAACAGCCTGCTCCTGAATGTCCAGAAAAAGATCACTAACAAACTACAGATGGTACAGAATGCCGCTGCGAGGTTAATTACAGGTACCCCAAGTACAAATCCATCTCCTTGGTGATGCGAAACTTGCACTGGCTTCAAATCACAAGTCGCATAAAATTCAAGGCCCTATGCATTGCCTTCAAGGCCATTCACAACACAGGTCCGGACTTTCTAAAGAAAGCCTTTTGCGCCCACTTACCTAGCAGAAACCTACCATCCTCAACTGCCAATCTCATCAAGATCCCCGCACAAACAAGTTCTCCTGGGGAGACAAACGATTCACTGTTGCCATGGCCAGACTGTGGAATACCCTCCCTCAGCAAATTAAATCCTGTCCATCGCTGACGGCTTTCAGGAAGCTAATAAATAGCAATGAGCAGCACACCACTTCACTACTGCCTCGTCTACAGCGCCAAGACACCCATGGGTATTTGCACGCTCTACAAATTGCTTAAATAAACTAATAGATACATATAAAACTTTATAAATAAATAAATGGTGAAGCAACAGAAGCCACTTCTTACATACTTCTACAAATGCTTCATTCCCCTAGTGCTGTGCTTGTGTCACTCCACTTTGAAGCACTTTACATGAGCACCAGTTAAGTCATGTACAATTTCTTTAGGCACAGGGAAATTAAGTGATTTGACCAAAATCACAGGATGTCAAGCTAACGTCAAGAATTGAGTTTGAAGTTTGCAGCTCTAGCATAACGCCACATCCTCTCCACCCTTCCGACTTGAAGACTTTCTCACTCATAAGGCAGATGGTTGAGCACAGCCTATGATACTGCAGTATGTTGTAGTTAAAGTAGTATGATCTTGGAAGGCAAACTATATTTAAATACGCAGGAAGGGCAAATTGAAGTGGACATCAACATGAAGGTGCCCATTTTACAGCAGAACTTTGCACCTTAGCTGAAGCACTAAGTCCAAACAGTAATAGGCGTGGGTGTCAATGCAGTAGTAAGGGCACTGTGAGCCCAAATGCAAGCTAGGGATTTGGTCTCCTATCCACATCTCCTTTTTTGGCTTTAAAAACATACCCACTATTTAGGGTGAACCAGGACTCCATGCCTCTGCACCTACTTCACTACGGTTGATATATATATATATATATATCAGAGTCTGCATTTTATAATTTAATAAGGCCAACGAGGCTCTGACAACTTCTTTATGTACTTTGATCAATAGTGGCAGCGTCAGTGATTTTTCTTTTCCCTACCCATTCCGTTGATAGTGTTGACCCCTCACACGCCCCCACCCTACTTCCAGCAATAAAAATAAATGTCATGATGTGGTCTGTTTTGGCTGCATCATAGTGCTTTAAAAAAATAATTTTAATGTCATCCATGAGGCAGAGCAGGCATGCTGCTGTTCAACAGGGCAAAAAAACTCTGTCAAAGCCAGTAGCTATATCGTAGGTAACACCTGTTGGCTTTGCCAATGCTTGTTATATGACTGTTCTTCACCCATCTATGGGAATCAAGCTGACTTAATTTGTAAAAGCAATAGGAACAGTTTGAAAATTAAGCAATTCAATTAAATGTAATTTCAACTTATGGCAATATTTGAATATATTTTTGAAGAATGTCACTAATGTTCTAAGAACATGCTTTTTCTGTTAAAATTAAACTTCCCATTGCTGTGGGCATGACATTACTGCAGTTCAGCATCTGAGAGAGCATAGCTGTTAGCACAATGCAACTCTAGGCAGTCACTCATCTAGCCATCATCTTAAGAACGTATTCCAAAGTGCATATTAATATGTAATCAAATTTGTAAAAAACGATCAGATCAGTTTATATTGTAGCATGTTTTAATGCACCATTATTCTTTAATTGCAGATAAGGATCATACCACAATAGTGATGTAATCTGGGATTCCAATCGTATCCAAATTGCTTGTAACAATGTTTAACAATTTTTAAGCTCAAATAGTCTGAATTCAAAATTTTCATGTAAATAAAGTTTTACATTATTATATGGGGAAAATGTTACTTTGCATGAAAAATATGTTTTAACCCCGGGTTTTGCAGCTTTTCCTTTTAAATATCTGTCCTTTCTCCTGCTAACTTGTGTTCCTGGTGAACAAAGTGTGTTTAAATGCAAAGTGTGTTTAAGACTGCAGTACCGCCTCCTGTCTATGGGGGCAGAGGGAGCAAAAATATAAACACACTTTCTGAAACACAGGTCCCCACAAGACAATTTTTTTAAAAGTTGTAAAAATTGACACAGATGTTCCTGAAGTCATTTTTTATCATTTAAAGGACATTACCTTGTGGGGACCTGGGTTCAGGTCCCCACAGTGCAATCAAGTCCCCACAGCGTGAGTGTGTTATCACACCCAAGTCCCCACAAGGATAGTAACACAAACCCACACACACACACACACACACACACGCAGCCACACACACACACAGACCCACCCAGAGCCACACACTCACCCAGAGCCACACACACCCACCCAGAGCCACACACACCCACCCAGAGCCACACACACCCACCCAGAGCCACACACACCCACCCAGAGCCACACACACACTCAGGGGGCAGGGAAGCAAGCACAGTGAGAGGGCAGGGAAGCAAGCACAGCGAGGGGGCAGGGAAGCAAGCACAGCGAGGGGGCAGGGAAGCAAGCACAGCGAGGGGGCAGGGAAGCAAGCACAGCGAGGGGGCAGGGAAGCAAGCACAGCGAGGGGGCAGGGAAGCAAGCACAGCGAGGTGGCAGGGCACAGCAAGGGGGCAGAGGGGCAAGCACAGCCAGGTGGCAGGGAAGCAAGCACAGCCAGGTGGCAGAGAAGCAAGCACAGCCAGGTGGCAGGGAAGCAAGCACAGCCAGGTGGCAGGGAAGCAAGCACAGCCAGGCGGCAGGGAAGCAAGCACAGCCATGTTTGCAGTACTTTGCTATTCTGAACAAACCATTGGTATCCGGCCTGCCACTCAAACGAAAACAACTCCCAGAATACCTTAAATAGCTAAATGAAACCTCGAAAGTAGAAACATTATGTCCTGACTACACGAGAGAGGCTGCAATTGTAACTGCGAGGGACAAATACCACCTGAACCACACACCGCGGATCCCCTACAAAACGACAAAGTTAAATTGCCCCTGTCCAACTACCTTGCCAAGTAGCGATATTTGCTTAAAATGTTGAAAGTGACTTTGCATGTCAGAGTGTATTGCTCAATATCTAAATATAAAAATACAAGCACACAGATGTAAGCACACAGATACAACACCTTTGTAGGTGGTACCACCTGTTTATTGTGTAGCCCAATGTGTGCACTCTAAAATGTACTTCCAGAAACGCCACTAACACCAAATCAGACGGCGCAATAAACACGCCCTCCAAAGCGCACACCCACAGCTTCGACCCTGCGCATGTCTCCAGACCACTCACGCCACTTTACTCCACTCCTGCAGCACACCTCACGGGCGTGGTGGGGGTGCTGTGCTGCATGCAAGCGAGTCGTTAGTGGTGTGGGGGGGGAGGCAGCGCTCCTGCGTACACACGGTCGTTATCGCTGAACGCCCAAGATTTGCTTTAAGCAACTTTCTGGCTGGTTTCAACACCACAGTAAGAGTCCGTACACCGAGGGCTATAGCACTAGATTAATCTTCTCACTAGCCCGCCCTACAAAGCGCTACAATCCTCATACTCCTGTGTATTACCGAGGCGTGGCTGTGCGTTAGGGGCACCAGAAGGGGTCCTTTACGGAGTAGACCTAAATCTACGTCAAAAGAGTCGACACACACCCCTCCCAGTCACCGCAATTTGGACCGATTAATGTGCAGAAGCGCTTCAAAGTTGCCCTAAAACTGTTTTGAAGTGAGGCGAAGTCTGTCCGGAGCCCCCAAACGGAGGAGTGCGGGGCAAGAAAATCGTCCGAGCCCAGAAAAGTTTTGCAATCCAGGGACACTCTGGAGCCCGGGGGGTGTCCAAACACGGGGAGGGCTCACGGATCAAGCTTCCAACCCAGGAAAAGTTTCCGAACTTTGGTTCCGGTGCAAAGATCCAGTTGGGTCCATAGCAAGTGGGTGCAGGTGAGCTCCTTACCTGTCCTTCTGGGGGTCGGGCTTCTAGGCGGCCATCCGGGGGGGGCTCCCCGGTCCGTCCGCTCCGGCTCTCGGTCTCTGCAGACGCAAAGCTGAATGTCCAGCTGGACTCCCGGGGCTGGGCTCTTGTAAAATGGGCTGGGAACAGCCAGGAGCGCCTGGGTGTGTCTAAACAGAGACACGGTCAGCGCGGGGGGTGGGGCGGAACAAAGACACGGATAGCAGGAGGGGGGACGGACAGCGGGATACACAAAGACACGGACAGCGGGAAGGGGGACGGACAGCGGGATACACAAAGACACGGACAGCGGGAGGGGGGACGGACAACGGGATACAACTAATGCGGTACCATGCCATTAGACTAGGCAGCTTCCATCTGGGCGACATGCGTTTCCTTTCCTTTCGGGCAGGACTATTGAAAAAAACATGTGTTAATAATCTTTTGATAATAATAAGACGATCCCTAAAACACCTTACACAATCAGATTGTGTCTATTCGTTTATTTTTGCCGTGCTTCTGGGGAAAGGCGATAGGTATTATATGCAATTAACGTTGGGGAAAGACCAAAATAATGATGAACAAGCTAATTTCCTTTTTGTAGTCATACCCCCAGGCTGAAGCATACTCCTCTCGCCCCCGCGGTTTAGTATCCTGCATGATAGCTCATTAATTTTTTTGCATTTTGACCGCTGTTTATTTGCAATTCCAAATGCAGTAACTGGGAATTCCGTTACAGGTGTGGTAATGCCACCCAGTAACGGTAAAAACGTGTTGTGAATTACAACACTATTACCGGGCCCAGTGGCATTATCTATATATTTGCCGCTGGTGGTGGTCCTGCCTTTGCCATGGAGGGGAGAGGGGTGCTGGCAATTCCTGTCCTGCAGCAAACGCATGTAAGAGCTTTAGGGGCAGGGGGGAGGTCGCCGCCCCCAAAACTCCTTCCGCCCCATCCCCCTTGTACGCCACTGACCGGGCCACTCGTGATCTTTTTTTTGGGGGTGGGGCAGATTTATATAGCGCGATCTTGACCCGAAGGTATTGGAGCGCTTTACACGAGCACACGTTATGTTACACAACGTAGGACACACAATTTATTGTTAGGCACCGGGACATTAAGTGATTTGGCCAGAATCACAGAAAGCTGAGCCGATGCCTAAACTCGAACCTGATTCCCCAGATCCAAAGTCGGCAGCTCTAGCCGTTAGGCCACAGCCTCTCCCAATTTGTTTGAATTTCTGATCCTGACGTTGCTTTGAGCCAAGACAGAAAGCTGTGCTTAGATCAGTACTTTTCGGTGACATATTTCCGTAGACTCAGATAAACAGCTGACACCGTGGGTGGGGTTGAGGTTAGAACGGGCCTTTCCTTACGTGGACCCCGAATGTCAACGCAACTCTATCATCCCGCTCTGTTGCGAGCGGCCGGGTGCCGAGGCCTTTTGAAGGGCACGAGCATAAACACAGTTGGTGCGGCTGAGGGGCTGCATGGACTCAGTGTTTAGTATTCATGAGACGGACTGAAGGTCACTGCTGGGAAATTGGGAATGAATATTGAAAGGCTAAACGCACACTAGAGACGGCGATCATGGAAATTAGCACCAGACGGTCACATTTGTAGCGGACCCAGGTGTACTGGAGTGGAAGAGCTGCCCAGGAAAACACAACGGGATGGGCAACGCTGAGCAGCTTTGGATGGAGGGAGCTATGTGATTGCCCATGAAGGAGGCATTAGATTGTGGGAGTGCAATCCTTAGTTTATTCAGAGCAGCTGGGAATCGTTAAATATTTTCGCTAAAAACAATATTTTTGGATGGCTATTTTATTATAAACGTCATTGTTAACGCTTGTTAAAACAACAACAAAAAAACGGACACGGACAGCGGGATACACAAGACACGGAGTGCGGGAGGGGGGACGGACAGCGGGATACACAAAGACACGGACAGTGGGAGGAGGGACGGACAGCGGGATACACAAAGACACGGACAGCGGGTTACACAAAGACACGGACAGCGGGAGGGGGGACGGACAGCGGGATACAACCATGCGGGACCAGGACGATCTTAGCAATGAGTACAAACATCCATGTGAGAAAAAAAAAAGTACACGCCCACAGTGGCCCACGTCTTCATGACGTTCTAAAATGGGCGGGATGGGAAAAAATCTACAGAACACCCACGAATCTGCTCCCGCGAAGATTGGCACATCTCTCTTTGAATGGCTAGCCTCCATTTATGGAGCTAGCCAATGGAAGAGAAGGCGGGACAAAGTGCCCATACTGCTAACATAAGATTTCACCTGCGCGAACGCTGCTGGCGAAACCTAAAAAGGGGATAGAGCAAATCCGGCGACCTACAAGCCGATTAGCCATATTGACTCTCTCCAGAATTTTTTTTGCAAGCAGGTGTTATGAAGGATGCAGGATTGGATGACTGATCTTGAGTGATTTCCAGGCAGGTTTTCGTACAAAAGTCAGTACTCTGGGCCAGGCCTTCCGTCTCCTCTGTATTTATTGGAAGGTAGTGGCTGTCTGGGGGAGGGGGGGGGGGGGGGGGGGGGGGGATTATATGTAGCCTTTGTTAATTTGCGCACAGCATTTGACCTTGTCCTCCGGGCCAGACTCTGGAGAGTATTGAAAGAGATGGGTTTGCCAGCGAACCTTTTAGATATTTTAATCAGACTACATTCGTCTAATGCAGCACAGGTTATGTGGATGGTAAACAACCAAGTGACAGGAAACTTCCCAGTCCAACGTGGGGTGATACAGGGATGTGTGTTAGCCCCCACTCTTTTTACTATGTTTATTAATGGGGTGGTTGATTTTTTAGATAGAGATGGCTGTGATGCCCACAAATTCGGAATAAGAAGAGTGACTGCACTACTCTTCCCCGATGATACTCTTTGATCTCTAAATCTCTGCTGGGTCTACAACAACTTTTAAAGGATTTTATAAGGTCTGTGATGAGCAGTCTGGTTTTAAATGAGGCCAAAACCAAGTACATGATTTTTAATAGAGGAATGACCAAACTGTCAAAAAGACCTGTCCGGGATGGTAGCTCCGAACTGGAGCAAGTATATCCGTCTGTCCCCATCGATCCCCTGGAGAGCCCATATTGAGAAAGTAAAACTACAATGGGGGGGGGGATACTTTATGGTGCAGAGCTGTGGGGTACGGGCAATTCAAACTGCCTAACAATCATTGAAAACCATTTTCTAAGATGATTGGTAGATCTAACCTCTAGCTCCCTTTGACAACCCTGTATATGGACCTTGCTCACAGACAGTTAGTACACAAGTTGAATTACAAACTCTTAATGTTCTGGTATAGGCTACGGACAGTAGACGAACTTGAAACCTATCGAGAGGCCCTGTCTGACCTTCTGAAATTCTCTAGGGCAACATCGATCAGGTGGTTCACTTCCCTAAGGGAACTATTGGGGAGGTTAGGGATGGAGGCATTCAGGTCCAACCCGGAAAGTAGGGTCCGAACTTTGATGGCAAAGTTAAAAGAAATGTACTGGTAACTGACACTTGCAACGGACTTGGTGAATCCTGTGGCCAATGACTTTTGAATTTTAAATCAGTCCCCTGTTTTGAGTCTAGTATTGATGAAATAGTTCTCCCTTTGGCACGCAAACTTTTTTTTTACAGTTCCACTATAAAACTTTGCCTACCAGATGTTTTTGCTCTAGGTGGTGCCATAGTGCTTCTACTGACGATTTGTGTTCTGCATGTAAAGCCTGCCCGGAATAGATTGTTCACTTACTTTTCTTCTGCTCACATTATTCATCTCCGAGGACATAATGGATATTTCCACTGTGTAGACTGCCAGGCCCGGGTCATTATCTTGAGGTGTTGAGAATTTTGTGCACAGACACTCGAAGAGTAATGGTTTTTGGCCTTTCAATATATTGGTATGCGCTGTGGATCAGTAGTGGGAAATCATTGGCATGAAGCACTTTATTTTCTTCAAAGTTATTGTTCCCTGTATTCTTTGCACAATAATTTTTATGGTCTGGGTTCCTTTTATCCTACCATATTTACCTGAAAATGTTGTACTGTGGATCAGGCATGAAAAATCATTGTATGAAGCATTTTACTCTCTTCAAAGTCACTGTACCCTGTATTTTGCACAATTATTTTCGGGACTTGGTTCCTTTTTAACATATTTATCTGACAAAGTTGTTATACTTCTGTTTTTATACTTGTGCTGTGTACTTTTGTGGATCTGTGTGATCGAAATAAAGTTATGATGATAGTAGTATTTGCGTGTCATCTGCATAGTTTATTTATTTATTTTATTTTGAAGGTTTTATATAGCGCGAACAAGATCTTTGCAGATATCAGAGCGCTTTACAAAACAAAAACACCCAAAAACAGGGGGTAGGAAAAACAAGAGAGCGATTAACAAGCTTTTGAGCAATGAAAACTTATAGGTAATAGTGGATACCAAAATAGGGTATATACATCAGGGAGCATAGTCAATCAGCTAAAACGGCCTGACCTGGTCAGAGCCGGTCGCTCCACCTGCCTCGTGCCTGACCCCCGAATGCTGCCGCCTCCGCTGCCCGCTGTGCCTCTGGTGTGCCCCTGAGCTGCTGTGCCCCTGAGCTCGCCAAGGATCTGGTCTTGTGCATTATTTTATTTTTAATTATTGTCCTGTATTGTAATTGTTGTGCTCTGCATTCATATTGTTGTGCCCCCTGATTGCTGCCGCCACCGCTGCCCGCTGTGCCTCTCCGGTTTCGGTTTTGTTTGGATATTGCAGTTGTTGTGCCCTGTGCCCCTCCACCCCGCCGCTGCTCAGCCCAACCCCCGTTCCCTCCTGCATCACCGCTCCTCCCCTCCCCACTCGCCACCCCACTCCCGCCTCCCAGCTGCTCCTCCCTCGCTCCGCCCCCTACACTCTCCAATTATGGCAGAGTGGCAAACGCGCAGCATTCACACGCAGGAGGCGCGCCCTATGCGGGCCGAAGGCGTGTCAAAGGTAAGCCCGTCTACGCCCGTCCGCGTCTGGACCGCGCCCAACGCCAGAACCCCTGGCCCCTGCAGTGGCCATCCACCCCGCAGAACATACGACACCAAAACCCTCACTGCCCTCAACACCGGCAGACACCCCGACTGCCACCGAGCTGCCCCAGGCCGTACCCATGGACCCTTCACATGCCAATCCTGCAAGTTCTGCTGCATCAGGACCCACACTACAACCACAAACGCCAAACACAGCTCCAACAACAACCACCTGAAGTGCATCCTGCTCAACACCTGCTCGGTCCACAGACACGCCATTGAACTATGGAACCTACTCGACACCACTACTCCGGACGTCGCCTTTCTCACGGAAACCTGCATGAACGCCTCATCAGCACCCGACATCGCCATAGCCATCCCGGACGGATACAAGATCATCCGAAGAGACAGCATCAACAAAACAGGAGGAGGCATCGCGATCGTCCACAAGAACACCATCCACATCTCAACCAGCTGCGACGACACCCTCATAGCCACCGAACACCTCCACTTCCAGATACACACCGACCCCAAGACAACACTCAGAGGCACCCTCATTTACAGACCCCCAGGACCCCGTACACAATTCTGCGAAGACATCGCTGACCTTGTCAGCCCACACGCCCTCCCTTCCGAGGACTACATTCTCCTAAGAGACCTCAACTTTCACCTGGAGAATAACAACAACAACAACACTGCCACCCTGCTTGATAACCTCTCCAATCTCAGACTCAAACAGCTGGTGAACACCCCCACTCACTACGCCGGACACACGCTCGACCCAATCTTTTCCTCCAGCAAACACATCTCCTTTAATCACACCACAGGACTCCACTGGACGGACCATAGCTGCGTCCACTTCAGCTTCAGAAAGACAACGACTCACCACCACCCGCAATAGGTTCCCCGCAGAAGCTGGAACAAAATTACCCTCGACCAGCTCACCACATCACTGAACCAAAACCCTCTCGCCAGATCTACGGACCCAAATCAAGCAGCCATTAATCTCGCACAATGGATCACCCATTGCGCTGATGAACTGGCATCCCCGAAAAACCGTCCCAACAAACCAGGAAGCAAGAGAGCCTCCTGGTTCAACGACGACCTCAAGAACTCCAAAAAGAACTGCTGCACCCTCGAGAAAACCTGGAGAAAAAACCCAACCGCCGACAACATGACCGCCTTCAAGATCGCCACACGCAAACACCACCAACTGATCCGCACCACTAAGAAGTCAGCATTTAAAGACCGACTAGACAACAACACCCACAACAGCAAAGAACTCTTCAGAATGGTCAATGAGCTCAACAATCCCAGCGCCGGCAACAACGACATCACTCCCTCTTAAGTTCTATGCGACTCACTAGCCTCATTCTTCCACAGCAAGAACGCAGACATACATAACAGCTTCGGCGACCTCTCCTCTCCCCCTACCTTTGAACTGAAGCCCCCTACCACCACCCTCCGCGCCTGGACCCCAATCAGCACCGAAGACACCATTGGCATGATGAACTCCATCCACTCCGGATCTCCAACCGACCCATGCCCCCACCACATCTTCAATAAAGCCGACTCCGTCATCGCACCCCAGCTCCGAGATATCATCAACTGCTCCTTCAACACCGCTACCTTCCCGGAAAGCTGGAAGCATGCCGAACTCAGCGCCCTCCTAAAGAAACCTTCTGCAGACCCCACCGAACTTAAGAACTATCGCCCCATCTCTCTCCTCCCGTTCCCCGCCAAAGTCATTGAGAAGACCGTCAACAGCCAGCTCGCCGCCTTCCCTGAGTCTAACGGCTCCCTTGACCCCTCACAGTCCGGCTTCCGAGCTAACCAGAGTACCGAGACCGCCCTCATCGCAGCCACAGACGACATCCGGACACTGCTCGACAACGGGGGAAACTGTGGCCCTCATCCTTCTGGATCTTTTCGCAGCGTTCGACGCGGTATGCCACCGCACCCTAGTACAACGCCTCAGGAACGTCGGATTACACGATAAGGCATTGGACTGGATCATCTCGTTCCTTGCCGGAAGAACCCAAAGAGTCCGTCTCCCCCCTTTCAGATCAGAGGCCACTGAAGTCATCTGCGGCGTACCACAAGGATCTTCGCTCAGCCCCACCCTCTTCAACATCTACATGAGCCCCCTCGCATCCATCGCACGCCAACACAACCTAAATATCATCTCCTACGCTGACGACACTCAACTGATCCTCTCCCTCACCAAAGACCCAACCACCGCCAAAACAAACCTACACGAAGGGATGAAAGACGTAGCCGAATGGATGAAGAACAGCCGCCTAAAACTGAACTCGGACAAGATGGAAGTCCTCATCCTAGGAACTTCCCCCTCTGCCTGGGACGACTCATGGTGGCCCCCGGCCCTAGGCAGCGCACCCAAACCAACGGACCATGCTCGCAACTTAGGATTCATCCTTGACTCCTCCCTCTCCATGACAAAACAAGTCAACGCCGTCTCATCATCATGTTTTAACATCCTGCGCATGCTCCGAAAGAACTTCCGATGGATCCCCACCGAAACTAGGAAAATGGTAACCCAAGCACTTGTCACCAACCGACTTGACTACGAAAACACCCTCTACACCGGAACCACAGCCAAATTGCAGAAAAGACTTCAACACATTCAGAACGCCTCCGCCCACTCATCCTGGACATACCTAGACACAACCACATATCAGAACACCCGAGAGACCTGCACTGGCTCCCTATCAGCAAGAGAATCACGTTCCGTCTCCTCACTCACGCACACAAGGCCCTCCACAACCTAGGACCCCGCTACCTCAACAATCGCCTATCCTTTTACACCCCCACCTGCCAACTACAATCGTCCAACCTAGCCCTCGCCGTGATCCCACGCATCCGAAAAGCCACCATGGGAGGAAGATCCTTCTCATACCTTGCGGCCAAGACCTGGAAGTCCCTCCCCTCTCACCTCCGTCTTACCCAGAACCACCTCTCCTTCAGGAAGCAACTCAAGACCTGGCTATTCGATCAGTAACGATCCCCTTTCCCTTAAGCGCCTTGAGACCCTCTGGGTGAGTAGCGCGCCATACAAATTTCTGACTTGACTTGACTTGACTTGACAGTCAGATAAACGAATATTACAAAGGTGAGGATTCTCAAATAGTTCCAAAGTGAAGTACAAGTTCAGGTGAATTTAGCCATGAGGATAGCTTTCACTTCTTTCTTAAAAAAATGTAGAGGAGGTGAGAAGTCTGGTTTCTGGAGGGAGAGAGTTCCAGATCCTGGGTGCCATTCCTGAAAAGGAGCGCTTATTTGTTTTTTCCTTCCGGAATCTACGAGGTTTCAGAAGAATATTCTTTGTACTTCTTGTGTTTCTTGAGCCACCAGAAATTGTCAGCTTCTGAGTGAGGTAGCCAGGTGAGCTGTGGTGTATAGCCCTTTGAGTCATGAACGCAATTTTCAGATGTATTCTGGCCTCAAAAGGCAGCCAGTTTAAGGATTTTAGGTCAGGGGAAATATGAGAGTGTTTTTTTGATCCAGTGATAAGTCTCGCTGCAGCGTTCAAAGAGGCTCTCAGGGGCTCAGTTGTAGAAAGGGGAAGCCCGCATAGGGCGACGCTACTGTAGTCTAAGCGCGGCATGACTAGGGTTTGTACTGCAGTTTGGAAGTCCTTGGCTGGGAGGAAGGGTTTAAGTTTCCTCAAAGTATTGATTTGGAAATTAGCTCCCTTAGTTGCCTTGCTGATATGCTGTTGCATGTTGAGATTTGCGTCAAGTGTTATGCCTAAAGATTTCGCTGAGTCCACGATGGTAGGTTGGACATTGAGTGCAGTTAGGTGCTTAAGCCAGGATTGAGTGGTGGAGCTTTTCGCAGGAGGTGAGATCAGAAGGAACTCAGTTTTCAGAGCATTGAGCTTGAGGTGATTATCGGCAAGCCATGATTGGGTGTTTCTGAGCGTTGAGTTCAGCAGTTTGATGTCTTTGGGGGATTGTAATTTCAAATATAGTTGGGTGTCGTCAGCGTACATGTGAAAGTGTACATTAGATGCTTGTAACAAGGTGGTGAGAGGTTCCATGACCAGGTTGAACAATGTTGGCGATAGGGAAGATCCTTGTGGAACGCCTAATGTTACAGGCACTGGTGAGGACATCAGGTTGTAGCTCTTGAATTTCTGAGATCGGTTATGTAAAAAGGAAGTGAACCACTTGAGAACAGTCCCAGATAGACCCATTCTGGTATTTAACAGCTCGAGTAAGTTCTCGTGTTTGACAGTGTCAAATGCTGAGGAGAGATCAAGAAGGATGATGAGGCAGGTATCGTTCTGATCTAGGATTTGAAGGGCGTCATCAATTATGTGTGTCATAGCAGTTTCAGTACTGTGTCCTGCTCGGAAGCCTGATTGATGAGGGTTTGAATAAGTCAAACCGATCCATGGACGCATTTTTCCAACAGTTTGGCAAGGGTGGGAATGTTGGTAATAGGACGGTAATTGTTTAGGTCAGTAGGGTCAGCTGTTGGTTTCTTGAGTATAGGAGTGACTTGTCCAACCTTGAGGGAGTCGGGGATGCGTCCTTGTTGAAGTGAACTGTTGATAATTTTGGTCCAGAGTGGTAGAATAAGTGGGATGAAGTCCTTTACAGCGTTAGCAGGAAGGGGGTCTGTGAGGTGGTTAGAGGGTTTCAGTGTGGTGAGCAGTTTGTTAATTGTTTCTTCAGAATAGGTGTCAAAGGATGACCATGTAGCATGGTTCTTTGGTTCATTGGGTGTTATGCTGTGGGGGTTGGAGTAAAGGCTTACGTCATTGAGAAGATCGTTCCTTATGATCTTGTGGAGTGTAGCTTGTGGAGTGTAGCTTGGTGACCAGCGCCGGCTACTTGGCAAACAAACAAAGAAGAACATCATCATTCCCGGCGTGCGTTCCACCGAATCGCGCAACTTCAAAAAATGGCCGCCGCAGTGGAACGCACAACCCTGAAGACGGGAAACCACCATCTCTGATGACCCCGCGAGTCCTGGCGATCGCCGTGTACGCCCGGCTGCACCGGAGAGTGGCCCTCCTCCCACCCGCTCCAAGGCGCAGACCGCTAGCTGCTGTGCCTGGACTGGCCGGGGGACGTCGGCGATCACCCCCTCCCGCCCGCATCACAGTACAGGAGGTTGGATGCGGAACCAGGAAGGACGCCGGTTAGTGGAGTGGGCTCCCGGAAGCAACGGGAAACGGATGGATAAGTGAAGAGGCGCCAAGTTACAAGGCATAAGTTACAAGGCAAGGCAAACTGTTGGGACACCCCCTCCCGCCCGCACCACAGCACAGGAGGTTGGATGCGGAACCAGGAAGGACGCCGGTTAGTGGAGTCGGCTCCCGGAAGTACCGGGAAGTACTGGGCAGACACATAACTACAATCAGATCTATCTGCGATCTAAGCATTACAACATCAAAAATTCTGCTGGCAAGATCAACACGCTTGGGAGACATAAGGTATTTATCTCACCCCACCCGCCTGCCCACATTTTTAGACTACCTCCTTTGTACAAAATGGCGGGGGCCATAAAACTGCTTACATTCCTAAACTACCTCCTTGAGCAGCAACATGGGGCCATAAAACTGTAGAAATAAATCCTCGCTGGTACCTTTGATGTCCACGAGGCTCCACAGCTCTAACCTCTAACTCCCCCACTTTCACTCCCAGCAAGCTATGAGCAGTGCCTGCCTGAATAGAAAGTGAAATGGTCCTGCTCTGAGCCCAGAGCAACAACAACAGACAAAGGACCATCATTTCTATTTCTACCCCCCCTATCAGTTCGGCCATCTTAGTTTGTCTATCCTGGGGAGACCATCATGGACTAGTCATTCCTACCATCGACCTAAAGACCTAAGGCCTCTTAGACTCTCAGATTACTTCTGCACAATCACACAGCTGGACGTTTCTTACGCCGGATTTAGATAGTCTGCTTTTTCACAGTGTTATTTATTATTATATTCCTGATTGTATCCAGCACACCTCACTTTTCTGCACCGATTGCTACCCATATTATTGCCTCGTACAGTAGCACTATATTCTATATTCTATAACCCTAACTGTATCTTGCACATCCCACTTTATTTTCACCGGTAATGCACCGTTTGCTACCTCATATATTCTTTCTTTCCTTTGCTGCTCGCTAATGCCACTTGCTGTGTCATTTAACCTCTGTCATTTTATCTGTTTGTGTATTTTTCTCAGTTCTATTTTTCATATTTTCATATTTTATGCCTCATACATTTCTCGTTGCTGCGCACTAATGTCACTTGTTGGTTCATATAATTATGTGTGCAATGATATTCTGTCACGGACTCCTGTACCTTACATATTTTAGATTTAGAATACTCACTACTGTCACCTCGATTATATATTTTATGGTTTGCACAGTGTTATATTCTAGTATTTTGTACCTTACATATTTTTGACTACTCACTATTGTCACCTAGACTAGATATTTTTATGGTTTGCACAGTGTTAACTGCTAGTATTTTGTCAGTATTATATTGATATATTCTGCACTGGTTTAAAAATGTACTGTCGAATACCCCACACAGACTTGTCACCGATTACTACCTCAAATACCTTGGCAGCTCACTAATGTCAGTTAATCTTGTATGCACCGATTACTACCTCAAATACTGTGCCAGCTCACTAGTGTCACTTCCCACTATATCACTACTATTGTCTGCCTTTGTATACTGCGTATAGCATTACTGTGCACTCACTAGTGTCACTTTAGGCCCACGCAACTGTTTAGGACAGTGCACCCTTCCCTCCTACACTCCACCTTCCTAGTCTGTCCTCCCATCATGGAACCCGTCGGCAAACACACATATAGAATCAACTACCCACCCTCACTCACTAAAAAAGCCGCTAAACGCTTTAAACACAACTTCCTGAGGTCCCACCCTGAAACTCCTTGTGCAGACACCTACTTCTCACCAGTCAATGGTTCACTGAACATTGATATTATCTTCCACACCACACGCAGAGCCCAATGGAGAAACACGTTCCGCACCTTACTCACCGTCTCCACCTCCAGGAATTTCGCGTATGGCCTAAAACTCACCATCACTCCATCCCAACTCTTCCCGGGCAGAACAACCATCACTATTTACAATAACGGGATTATCCTAATTCAATCCACAGACAAGAACCTGGAACTACTAGACAACCTGTTCCCCACGTTCAAGCAATACCTCGCCAGTCATCAGCCCCCCACTCATAGCACCCGCAGGCCTATCACCCCTGAATCCAGAGCCCCCAATCACAACCCTCCTAACCTAGCTCAACCCCAAAACGACACGCACCTTCCCTCCACCCCCGGCACTTTAGACATTCACCCACCTAATGTAGCTACCTCTCACTCCACATTTACAGACATAGATCCCTCACCCACACATTCCAGCGGCACCCCCTCCCCCCCCTATAACCTCACCTTGTCATCCTCTCATACCACACCCATTCCTGTCACCCCTGACACCACAGCCTCAAACCACATTCATCCTAACCTAGCCCAGCCCCAAAACGACTTGCACCTCTCCTTTACTCCCGACACCCTAGTCACTCATCCACCTACCGTAACTACCTCACTCCCGTCGAGCACAGACATAGTTCACTCCCCCTCTTACACCAACCACCCCACCCCTTCCCCTCACACACCAGCCCTCATCCCCTTTCCCACCCTTGACACCACGGCTCCCACCCAAAACGACATGCACCACCCATTTACTCACGGTACCTTAGTCATTCACTCACCTACCGTAGCTACCTCACATCCCTCAAGCACAGACATAGATCTCTCCCCCGCTTACAACAACTACCCCACCCCTTCCCCCCACACACCAGCCCCCATCCCCGTTCCTCTCATCCTCATTCCTCTCACCCCTGATACCACAGCTCCCACCCGCAACCCGTCTAACCTCGATCAACATCAGACTGACACACACAAATGCAAACCCCACCCTTTATCCCCCCCATTCTCAGCCCGCACTTCCACCCATTAACTAATCACACAGAACACACCACCTCCATCAACTCAACTCCACCCTTTCAAAAAAGTACCATCTACAATCCCACTACGCCCCCCAGTCTCACCCCCCACTACCCAACCTCCACCCCCTTCACCACTAATAAACGCCCATCCTCCACCCTACACTCCACGCCTACCACCAATACTCTCATCCACACTACCAACCTCTCCCCTATGTCACCCACGACCGAGCCTCCCATCCCCACCTCCAACACATTTCCCACAGGGGACCACATTACGGCCTCTCTCCTCCAGCTCAAAGGAGACATGGACATCATCAAACAACAACTACTCTGTCTATCACGCTCCAGTTACCCTTCACCCAACACCCTCCACCAGATCAAACAGGACATCCACATCATCAAACAAATACTCAGCACACATCCCAGACACCACTCACGCGCCTCCTCCATCATCTCCGCTCCCAACTGGTCCTCCATCCGGGCGGCAAACTCTCGCACTCGACCACCACCGCACTGGACCTCAATCCCTGTTCACAATCGTGAAAACCGCCCCCATCGCTCCTGCAACCCTCTCTCGGACCTAGACACAATCACCCTCCTCCGCTCCTATGACTCAGCTCCCCATAGCAACACACCCGGCACTCTCACTGCCATTCCCACGATTCACTCTAATCCCCTTAGACCCCCCACGCTGAACAACAGAATCGCTATCCATAGTAACCTGAGTAAAGTCCCCCTCGCTCTAGAACACCCTTCCACCCTCGACACACCCCGTCTCAAATGCACTCTCCTCAACTGCAGATCAGCCGCTAGACACTCCGCCGCTATCGCCGATCTCATCATAAAATTGGATCTTGACTTAATCATCATGACTGAAACATGGCTAACAGAATCTTCTACACCTATAATGGACATTTTGGTCCCCCCCAACTACCACATCACTAGACTTGACAGGTCTGGCAATAAAAAAGGTGGCGGAATCGCATGTATATACAGGAGCAACCTCTCTGTCTTGAAAGTAACTTCCCCTTCCCTACCCTCCCCAACTTCCTGTGAATATATCTGCCTCGATATTCACAGTGAGGACAAACCGATCTGCACTCTGCACGGCATTTACCACCCACCCGGTGACAACCTTACCTTCTCCCAACAAATCATGGACATGATCTCAGCCAACTCCGGGCGACAACTCACACAAATATACCTTGGTGACTTCAACCTCCACTGGAACGATCATAATGATGCGGTGGTAAAAGGTCTGAAGAATTTCCTTAACGCCCTTGACCTCACTCAAATTTGCAACAGTCCAACACACAAGAAAGGCTCTATCCTCGACCTCATCATCTCCAAAGAGGCCACTATCAAACTCGAATCTATCCAACCCTGTGATTGGTCGGACCATCATACCATCACATTCTTCATCAATGAAAAAGTTAAATTTAACCCCGTTCAACCCGCCAGGCCCAAAGTCTGGAAAAGAGACATGAAAAAACTAATCTCAAACTCTCTGCCCCCCAACAGCTGCAACTTACTACTTTCTCCTGCTGGCGTTAAAGATGTCCAATCCTTGACTGATCACTATCTTAACACTATGACCTCAATAATTAATGAAGTCGCACCCTTGCAACTAAAAAAAGCCACCACAAAAATGTCCAATCCCTGGTACGACGGGAGTCTCAATGACGATAGACGCGCCATGCGAATGGCAGAGCGCACCTGGAGATCAGCTCCCTCCGCACTGAACCTAAAAAACCTGAAGAAAAGGAGAAACGCCTACTTCAGGAAAATAAAACGATCAAAATCAGACTTCTTCAGCCGTCAGCTTGACCAAGCCAAAAATCGTCCGAGAAAGCTGTTTGAGCTTATCCGAACACAATCCAAAGAACAACCCCAACATCTCAACACTATGTGCGAAGCTCCCTCCTGCGAGGACTTCGCCTCCTTCTTTAACCAAAAAACTGACAACATAAAGAATGACCTCCTCATAGACGCAAGCCTCTATCCCAAACCCCACCGCATAGCACCCACTACACCAAAAAACAATGCCACCTGGTCAACCTTTCTCACCTACACGGAGGAAGAAATTGGCAAACTGCTCAGCACTCTGAAACCATCCAATCACCTCACGGACCCCCTTCCTGCTAACGCTGTCAAAGTCCTTACCCCGTCGCTCCTTCCACTCTGGACCAAAATCATTAACAGCTCACTTCAACAAGGGATCATTCCCGACTCCCTCAAAGTTGGTCAAGTCACACCTTTGCTAAAGAAACCTACAGCTGACCCCTCTGACCTAAACAACTACCGTCCCATTACCAACATTCCGACTCTTGCCAAACTGCTGGAAAAATGCGCGCAAACACAATTAACTAAACACATTACTCAGTTTGATCTCCTCAACTCTCATCAATCAGGCTTCCGAGCAAATCACAGTACTGAAACTGCTATGACTCACATAATCGACGACGCCCTCCAAATCCTAGATCATAACGATACTTGCCTCCTCATCCTCCTTGATCTCTCCTCTGCATTTGACACTGTCAAACATGAGAGCTTACTCGAACTACTAAACACAAGAATGGGCCTATCTGGAACTGTGCTCAAATGGTTCACGTCCTTTTTGCATAACAGGTCGCAGAAATTCAAGAGCAACAACTTGATGTCTGCACCAAGACCTGTATCGCTAGGCGTACCACAAGGATCCTCCCTATCCCCAACTTTGTTCAACCTAGTTATGGAACCTCTCACCACCTTGCTGCAAGAATCCAATGTACACTTCCACATGTATGCTGACGACACTCAACTCTATCTCAAACTACAATCACCCAAAGACATCACGCTCTTGAACTCAACGATCAGAAGCACCCAATCGTGGTTGGCCGCTAATCATCTGAAACTCAATGCCCTTAAAACAGAGTTCCTTCTGATCTCACCACCCGCGAAGAGCACTACCGCACAAATGTGGCTTAAAGACCTAACGGCACTCAATGTCCAACCCACCATCGTGGACTCAGCGAAATCTTTGGGCATAACACTTGACACCAATCTCAGCATGCAGGAACACATCAACAAAGCAACTAAGGGAGCGAACTACCAAATCAACACCCTTAGGAAACTTAAACCTTTCCTTCCAACCAAAGACTTCCAAACTGCGGTACAATCGCTAGTCATACCTCGAATAGAATACGGCAGCACCGCCCTCTGCGGTCTCCCCCTAGCCACTACGGCACCCATCAGAGCCTCTCTAAACGCCGCAGCGAGACTTATCACTGGATCAAAAAAACACTCACACATTTCCCCTGACTTCAAATCCCTGAATTGGCTGCCGTTTGAAGCCAGAATACACCTGAAAATCGCTTGTCTGACGCACAAGGCTGTCCACCTGAGCTCACCTAGATACCTCGCTCAGAAGCTGACGATTTCTGGAGGCTCCAGAAACACTAGAGGTACAAATAATCTTTTGCTAAAGCCTAAAAGATTCCGCAAGGAAAAAACCTATAAACGCTCCTTCTCAGGAATGGCTCCCAGGATTTGGAACTCGCTCCCCCCTGAAACCAGGCTCATCACCTCTACCATACTTTTCAAGAAAGAAGTAAAAGCGATCCTCATGGCTAAATACACTTGAACCACTACTGGAGATAAACTACAAAGACTTGATATTCATCTGTACTACTTGTCGAACCCTTTGTATTGTTATTTCGATTCTGAAATTGACTTATTGATTGTTTTATGTTATCACCTCAATGTACCTTTAACATGATTGATGTATCTGCGTATACATGCTCCCCTCCTCTGTAAAGGGCTCTGATATCTGCGAAGATCTTGTTCGCGCTATATAAAACTTTCAAAATAAATAAATAATAAATAAATGTTATCAGTCTTTAGATTAAAGAAAACAGAGAAGTCTTCACAGGATGGTGTATCACCTGTAGTGGTATGCGATCGTTCCTTGGATTGTGTATTGATTAGTTCAAACAGTTTTCTTGGTCGGTTTTTTGCTTGGTCGAGCTGGAGGCTGAAGAAATCTGATTTTCCTGAAGTAGGCGTTTCTCTTTTTCTTCAGAGTTTTAAGGTGCAGTGCCGAAGGGGCTGATCTCCAGGTGCGCTCTGCCATACGCATAGCCCGTCTATCTTCGTTGAGTCTGCCATTGTACCATGGGTTGGAGTTTTTGGAGGAGACTCTTTTCAGTTGCAATGGGGCGGTCTCATTGATTATGGTAGTCATAGAGTTGAGGTAGTGGTCGGTCAAGGATTGAACGTCTAGAGCACCGGTAGGGGGAAGGAGGAGATTGCAGCTGTGGGAAGGTAGAGAGTTTGGGTTGAGTTTCTTCAGGTCCCTTTTCCAGACCTTGGATTTGGTGGGTTGAACAGGGTTAAATTTAACTTTTTCATTGATAAAGAATGTGATAATGTGGTGGTCTGACCAGTCACAGGGTTGGATTGATCCAAGTTGGGTAGAGTTCTCTTTGGAGATGATAAGGTCGAGGATAGAGCCTTTATTGTGGGTCGGGCTGTTGCAGATTTGGATGAGGTCAAGAGCGTTCAGGTAGTTTTTGAGGCTGTTTACCACTGCGTCATTGTGATCGTTCCAGTGGAGATTGAAGTCACCAAGGAAAATGTGAGTGTTTTGCCGACCGGAATTGGTTGATATTGTGTCCATGAGTTGTTGGGTGAAGATGAGGTTGTCCCCAGGTGGGTGATAGATGATGTGCAGAGAGCATACAGATTTGCTCTCGCTGATGACATCTCGGCAGAAGTATTCACTTGAGGTGAGCGAGGGGGAGGTGACTCTAGTAACGGAGAGGTTGCTCCTGTAAATACACGCAATTCCACCGCCTTTCTTGCTGGTCCTGTCAAGTCTAATGATGTGGTAATTAGGGGGAACTAGAATATCCATGATGGGTGTAGAAGATTCAGTTAACCAAGTTTCAGTCAGAATGGTTAGATCAAGGTCCAGTGTATTAATAAGATCAGCGATGTCTGAGGAGTGTCTAGGGGCCGACCTGCAGTTGAGAAGCATGCATTTGAGCTTTGGGGTGTAAGGGGTGGTAGAGTGTTTTAGAGTGAGGGGGACTTTTTTAAGGTTGTTTGGGACGGAGCCTCTGTTGTTTTGAGCGGGGTGCCTAAGGGGGTTTGGGTGAATCGTGGGGATGGAAAGGTGTGTGGTGGTTAAGTGGTTTTGGGGAAGTGGGTCATATGAGCTGAGAAGGGTGCCTATGTCGTGGTCCGAAAGTGGAGTGACGGTGCGTCTGGAGCGGATGGTGGGATTGCGAGCAGGGATTGAGGTCCAGTGTGGGAAGTTGTGTGAGAGGAAGAGTAGGATGGGTGGGGGATATGTTGGGGGGGGGAAGTGGTGGTCCGTAGGGCGTGTCTGTGTGGTGTGAGGAGTAACTCTTTGAGAGTTTGGAGATCTTCTTTGACTTGGAGGAGGGTGGACATAATCATGTCCAGTGTGGGATTGGGAATGGAGGTGGTAATGGGTACTGAAGGTGTCTAGGTATCTATGTTACTGGAGCGGGGGAGTGTGGTGTTGCTGCAGGTGTTGGTGGTATTAGTAAGTGGGTTAGTGTTCGGGAGGGTAGGTAGGTTGGGTGTGAAGGGTGTGGTTGAGTTGGGAGGGTGAGTGTGGTCTGGGCGTTGCGGGGGAGCAGGTGTGGTAGTGAGGACTAAGAGTCGGGGGGAGAAGTTGAGGGATGGGTGAGGGGTGTCTAGGGTGCAGGTGATGTAGTGGGGACTGAGAATGGGGGGAGAGGTTGCTGGATGGGAGAGGGCTAGGGGTAGCTGTGGTGCAGGTGAGGTAGTGGGGACTGGGAATGGGCGGGGAGATGGGCTGTGAGGAGGGCCTGTTGTGGGGAGTGCAGTTGAAGGGGGTAGGGTGTTCTGAAAGTCTAGTAGGAAGAGGGAGGGCAGGGTCCTGTTGGGGGGTAGAGGGATGTAAGAAGAGGAATGAGCTAAGACTGTGATTGAGGGATGTGATGTGACTGTAACGGGTGGGTGAGGGAATAAAGTGCTGAGGGGAAGGGGGAGATGTGTGTCAGTGTTGGGAGGCGCTGTGGAGTCAAGGTTGTTAGGATTGGAGGCCAGATGGATAGGGGTCTGAGGGTTGGAGATATATTCTTTGAAAGTGGGGAACAAGTTGTCGAATAGGTCAATGTTCCTGTCTGTGGATTGAATTAGGATAATGCCGTTGTTGTAGATAGTGATGGTTGCTCTAGCTGGGAAGATTGGGAAGGTGCGGTGGAAAGTGTTAAGCCATGGGCAGATTGCCTGGTGGCGGAGATAGTGAGTAAGCTGAGGAACGCTTTTCTCCATTGTACTCTACGTATAGTGTATAAGATGATGTCGGTGCTCTTGGCTCCCTTGTTAAGTGAGAAGTAGGTGTCTACAAAGGGGGTTTCAGGGTGGGACTTCAGGAAGTTGTGTTTAAAATGTTTGGCAGTGTTTTTGGAGAGCTCTGGGGGGTAATTAATTTTATAAGTGTGCTTGCCCGTGGGTTCCATGTTGGGAGTAGAGGTGTAGGTGGGTGAAGGAGGTTGTGTGGGTAGGAGTAGGTAAAGAGCTATGGTAAGTGAGAGAAGGTGTGGGTGTTTAGGCTGAAAAGTGTGCATGAGGATTAGACAATGTGACTAGTCTAAAATGGGTGCTTCATTAGGCTGGGTAAGGTAGAGAGGATTGACTAGTCTAAGATGGCCACCAAGATGGGGAGGTAGAGAAAAGTATTATAGTCCTTCTTTGATGTTTTGAGACTAGTTTCAGTTTCTAATTCAGGGCAGACCGAGGAAGACCAGTTTCAAGCTTGCTGAGTGGGGAGTCCTATGAGGTGAAATTGATTGATCAGTATTGGTAATGACTTCATGTAGATGTTGAAAAGCATGGGCGAGATGATAGAGCCTCGAGGGACCGCAGCATTTGTAGAGTACGATCTGAATGAGAGAGGTGGGGTATGGATGACATTAGTTCTGTTTCAAAGGTAGGATGTGATCCAGTCTAAATCAGTCCCCTCTAAGCCGGCTTCGAAGAGTCTTTGTACCAGAGTGTCATGGTCAACCGTGTCAAAGGCAGCCGAGAGGTCTTCCTCCATAGCCATTGAGCTCTTAAGTCCCCAAGCCATTTTTAAATACGAGGCTTGCACATTAAATCAATGTAAAAGCTCTAGGCGACATTCCCATTGTCACTAAAATTTTGAAGTTCAAGAGCCACTCTGGCATTCAGTAAAGCCACATTCCATCATCCTTGATGTGCTACTATAATGTGTTCTGGTTCGTCCAGTCATTTTGCCTTATGATTGTATTGTTTTTGGTGAATACCATTTTACAGAATTATTTAGGCCATATTGCTGTTCTACGTACAGCATTCTGGCACCTTACAATTAGGATCCACTTTATGAAACACATACTGTAATCCGGTACATTTTAAAATGGAAAATACTGTTTGTGATCAATGCTTTCTCTGCCGCTTATGGATGCAATGTTGGTTTCATTGAACATATACAGGAAAAGGATCATTAACATTTAACAATTTCTACCCAAAATATTTTTTCATGTAGTTTAAACCAATCTTGCTTTGCTAAAGTATTGGAAAACGTGTTGAAATATACCATTATTTTTGCTATAAGAAACCTGGGGTCCAGTTGTGGCTGCTTCCACACAGTAGAAGACTACCTTTTACAGATCCAAATTTGCCACTGTTCTCTTACTGAGTAAGGCTGACACAAATTGCTCCACTTCTATAAAATTATTTTCAGAATATTATGAAAAATCAGGAAAAGCAACTGATTAAATCAAATGAAGAAAAATAAGAAAAAGCCCATTAATAAAATACCATTGTTTACCATTAAAAGTGTTAAAAAGGAAAATAAACATTACTATACATGGACATTAAGAACTCCTAACTATCACATTGTGTATTATGTCAAATGCCAAAAAAATGAGTAGAATAATGGTTTTAACAAGGCACGCTATCAATGTCTTAACTCACCAACAACATTTTCACTGGAAGTAAGTAAATGAGAATCATCCTTTTGTTCTTTTGACAAGAGCGGTGGCAGTGCTCAAAAGCAAACGTCAAATATTCTTCAGCTATGTGGTAAAAAAAACAATTTTAGCAAAACAATCTAAGTAAAACAGGCTTACACAATCTGTGAAAATAGAACCATTTAAAGAAACTACAAAATGTTTGCTCTGGTTAAACTACGTTGTGTAAAATCTTCCAACATGATTGAAAAAGTTGGTACAACCACTGTATGTCCGATAGGATCCATAGTTCACATTCTCTGCATCTGATCCTTCTAAAACATTTTGACTAATCGAACATCACAGCCACTCTCTGAGGATGTTTTGTCTGCAGGTGTATAATGCCAGCATCCCCTACCTACAGCTAGGTCAATCTGCCTCTGTTTTAAGGAAAAACCTTAAAATCAAACTTTTCAAGAACTCATTTGTATTAAGTTTTCTCTCCACAGTATGTGAATGAAGAATTCGAGTTAGTGGTGTGTACCTTGTCCTGCTGGACTCCAATGGCCAAATTCAAACAGTAAGATTACTGCTCTGCTTGTTGCTTTTTTTGCGAACATATCAGAGGTCCAAACGTTATTAAAATTGCACTATAATTTCAGGGCTTCGAAGGTGGGGTCTGTGTCCATGTGATTTTCAGGGGTCATGATCTCTATATGTGTTGCAATTAAAACAGAAAATAGGCGTGGAAGAGAAACAAGTTGCAATTTTACAAAACAAAACACTAGATTCCTTTAAAGTAGAGTAAGAAGAGAAGTATACCAACATTTGAAACAAAAATGTAATTATTACCAGGATTTTGCTTGCTATGTTTGTACTTGAAGGCAGCAGATGCAAAACATGTAGTGGGATGCACAAAGAATAATGCTAACGAGGACTTGATGGATACCTAAAACAAGTAGTGGAAAGCTAGCATAAGACTTGGACTTTCAATTTTTGTGGATCTAGTTCACATGTGAACAGTAAGCACATTAGTAAAGTATGTATTGATCAGAATTTTAAATGCTCTTCTGTGTCTGAATGGTTGCATGATAATTATATCAATAATACTACATTTGTATTTTCCAACCATGTAGTAGGTGAAATTCTGTCATTATGCCACTCTGAGTCATCTGTTACCTCAGAATCCGTAACTCACGCTGCCCCAGCTCTAGAACAGATATTTAGGCAGAGAAAACTCTATGTGAGGGAGGCAGCCGCTCTACCCTGTTTCAATGTACACCAAAGAATCTGTTTCCAGTAGCAGAGAAGCAGATTAGGAAAAGTACTGTGAATACTACAGCATAAATAGCAAAGTCTTCACACCTTTCAAGAATTACAAAAGTTGGGGACTTCTATCTGTAAGAAGAGTAGCTTGTCATCCAAGGAGAAGCTCCATCAACTGAAAAGGGCTTTCAACCCATCTGTATCTGATGGAAGAAAAGAACATCAGAGACATGGGAAACAGGAAAGCAGAGGGATCTCTGGTGAAATAATGTTTGGTTCCTGAAGAACGAGATTTTAGATTCGCAGTTTTTTTAAAATTTATACAGTTTTGTTAATCGAGTCATGACTGGTTATCAAACAGATGCCAAACGTGACAGTATCAATATGAAAGTTTGGATTTAGACTAATTACAACTTGCAAGTTGCCTACATAATTGTAGAGCAACGACCCAAGCTCCTAATCAGGACTGTGATAAAACTGAGTTAAATCTGAAACAACGGGGAAAGCACAGAGATGTTGGATAATCTACACATTTGGTTTATGAAATTTAATACTTATGGGAAATTCTGTGTACTAACGGTAAGAACTGAATTCACAGCAACTAAGTTCATTGCACGCAAAGCTCAATGAGATGCTGCTGCAGGAGGTCATGGTCAAAAAGGGGAAAACAGATTACAGGGGCGAAAGAAATCACACAATGACATCTTCATCAGAAATGCACTTCAAATCTTTGAAAACATCGATCAACATGGACTCTTTATTGTGCCCTGCTCTAAATGAAGCATAATTAGTACAGAGGATATTGGTTATCATTATGTATTCATACAACTGAGTTGTGAAAGCCCTTTAAAGCAGTTGAAAGAAAATAGCAATCTACTGATAGAAAAACACTTGTTTAAATTACATTGGTTAGCCCATGGTTTATTCAAGCCAGCAAAGATTTAAATACGTTCATGTATGTATTCAAGTTTGCAGTAATAATGGGCACAAAAGTCCTTGAAGAGTTTAGTAGTCAGTGGACTGGCCTGGACCCTGTACATTTACAGGCAGTTATGAGCTGTTCTGTTTATGATAGGGGAGAATGCTTTAGAGTCGAGTTAATTTGCAGGTCATCCTCACAAATTTAGGTCAATGGGCCAGTGAGACGTTGCTGAACATACTTTAATAGCAAATAGCTGCAAGTCCTTCAGCGAGTCTGGGGTGAACCTTGAGGTTGTCTCATGAGAGGTGGTCATGGTCGCCTTGGATTAGACTAAGGTAGTCTTCACGTTGTTGATGCTATAATAAGAACAGGTATATTAGAGTTGATTAAACTCGTACACACATTACTAAGGTAGCTAAATTGTAGGCAGTTATTCAGATTTGAAATAGTATGGGTAAAAATAAGTTTGGACCAAACCATCAAAGAACTTGCACAGAATTATGATGGTTATGCCAAAGTTTTGGCACATCTAAAGTTGCACAAAATATTTAGGGAGGTGAATATAAACAGCAAACAAGATTCTGAATTGGTGCACTCCTGGTATACACACCCTGCTACCCGGGGTGTGATAGCCAAAACCAGGGAAGCCCTGGGTGGCATGCAAAATATCAAAAGAAAATACCGAAAAACACACGGAATTCCAAAAGCATGAAATGCATTCAAATGATAGACTTTTTTGTTTGTTGCAAAGTTGAAGTTGTATTGCAGGCGATTTTTTCTTTTCCACCGTTATTCACATTCCTTGATCAAACATGTCTGCTGCCTGGCTATTACGTCCTGATCATTTCAATGCATTTCATGCTTTTAGACTTCTGTGTGTGCTTTAGTATTTTCTTTTGACATCAAAGAACTTGGTAGGGATTAGTGAGGTCACATGAGTTATCCTTACTGACTGCAAGAAGAGTGTACCAGCAAAGATTTAGGTTTCGATGCAGGTAGCAACTGAGATAAAGGATCGACTTTACATGGTATGGTCAAGACCCGGATAAAACCCATTTACCTGCATAAAAAGCCAGGTCATTAGGCGTTGTTGAGCAAGGCAGACTCTTGAACAATTCTTGGATCCAAGCCGCCTCTTAGTACTGAGTGCTAGCTCAGTGAGTGGACTTTAAGCTGAAGACATGAAATTAGAGAACTAGCATTCTACCCAGCCGGGATCGTAGGAAATAGCTTTGCTCAAGGGCATGTGAAAGAAAACGCTGTATATTTTTTGTAGAACTATTGGCCTACATTTCTAAAGAAAACAAGCCAACTATCTAAAAGCCAGGAGGAGATTTTTGGGGAATTTTGGCGGTGCCCTATTAATCCAGGAGTAAATAGCATTGCTAAGTCAATAAAGCCTATGCACCTAAATAAGTCCACTAACTACCCAATCTTATCACTATCTCAGCTCATTAGCAAAAACTCTGTTTAGAAGTACCAAGATTAAGTAAAAAATGAATCGTTGTCAGGAGCAGCAATTGCTCTTTGGAAGTCTATGCCTGCTGCATTAAGAACCGAATCACTGCCTATGTTCTTCAGAAATCATTTAACCGCTTCCGCGCTTTCCCGCTGTGCGCTGAAGATTCGAAAATCGCGGGTTACGTGGCAAAGCCAGCTCGTCATGCGCGTAGCGCAGGCAACGCCCATGACGAGCTGGCTTTGTCATCCGCGCGGAAGGGGTTAAAATCCCTTTTTTGTATTATCTGACGTCAGAGTGACTCCTGTTCGTTCCATTACTAATGCTTATTGTTAGAAATTAGATTTTTGGGAGGCTAGGGCATGTGCCAAAGCCAGGCAGAAACCACCATTCTAGTCAGGATAAGGGAGTTACACTCCTAAAATAACACCTGCTCACCCCCTTGGTAGCTTGGCACGAGCAGTCAGGCTTATCTTTAAGGCTGTCTGTAAAGCATTTGCACATAAATGTAAATGTAGTGCTTATATATAGCGCACAAATCACCCCCGAAGGGGTCTCAAGGCGCTGTGCACATACCGCTGTGGAACCCTTCCTGGCCTTTTCCTGTGAAGTGCCCACTCCTGGGCACCCCCAAGGTGAAGCCAGGCATCCTAGCCCTGTTGGGGCCGTTGTGGAGATTAAGCAAGCTATTGCCCAGAGTTGCAGAGTGGGACCCATGATTAGAATAGGCACCGATAAGAGAATTATAAGGTCCGGGGAAATTGAGCCTAAGACCCGCCGAGGCGGAAATTGAACCCTGGTCCGAGCCAGACTACTGCATCAGGGTCTGCCGCTCTAACCATTGAGCCACACTTCTCCACAGTAATACAGTGTAAGCACTACAAAAGGATACCACACCAGTTTAGAAAAAAATCCAATATTTCTATGTACTTAAGACAAGATCAAACAAGATAAAATCCACAATAGAGTACTTGAAAATTTTCGCTCATCAAAATAGGCTTGAAAAATAGTTCCTTGATGTCGATAGCTCTGTCAGGGGCTGTCATGAGCAAACAAATCCAAACAGTTCTGGCTGACTGCAGTGTTGCGGGTCAGCGACAGTGTCGGGAAGACGCACAAACAGTACCTTTTTAGAAATGCAGGGCGTCGGCGACCCCTCGTTGGGCTTCTGAAAGCAAGGCGTCTGCAGGCGTCGGTTCCAGTGCAGGCGTCGGTTCCGGAGTCCGGTGCAAAAGTCGGCGGGTCCTCGAAGTCACACATGTTGCAGATCGAACTCCTCTCAGTAGAAGTCAGGAGCGCTGGCGTCGGGTGCTGCAGTGCGACGTACAGCGGTGCAGTGCCCTCAGGTCGTGGTGCAAGCAGCGGCTCAGTGATGACATCGTCGTGAGACCAGGGTCGCGGTGTAAAATGAATTTGGTGCTCGTCGTGGTGCTGGAAGGTTACGGTGCAAGCAGCGGCGTCATCGGCTGACGAACTGGAATCAATGGGACCGGCGTAGGTGGGCCGGGGTAGGTAGGCCAAGGCTGTGGTGCGAGATGAGAGCGGTGCATCATGTAACTTTAGGAGAGTTACCTTTGAATCACGGTGCAAGCAGTAGTGTAGATTTTGGAATGGGGCGTCGTCGTCGGGGATACCAAGGCGCCGTCGTGAAGCTAGGCAGTGCTGCGCCCACGGGTTGAGGTGCGAGCAACGGCTCGGTGGCGGCGTAGGCAGGCGTCATCGTTGAGACCAGAGTGGCAGTGCCCTCTGCAGTGCCGTCATGACACGGAGTCGGCAGTGTATTCGTAGACATCATCTAGTTGCTTACCTTCTGTTGCAGCACAAAACACACAGTTCCCAGTGCTGAGGGTAGAAGAGCTTTAAGTCTTTGCTGTTCCTGAGACTTCTTGAACAAGAGGCAAGCTCTACCTCAAGACCTTGGAGAAACTCACAAAAGTATATTCCAGAAACTTCAATCCTTTCACTGTCCAAGACAGAAGCAGCCACTCTAGGCCAACACAGCAAAGTACACAGCAATGTGGTAGTTCCTCCCACAGCTTCTCCGGCTCTTCTTCTTGGCAGTCTTCATGGTCCAAAAGAGTTCTATAGTTCAGGGGTCTGGTCCCCAATATTTATATCCTAAAATCCTTTGATCTCTTAGGCAGAGAGTGTCTGTGCCCAGCTAGAACCAGTTCTGCCTTCTCTGGTGTGACTTCCTGGCAGGAGGTGGAGACGGCATGGTCAGAGGCAGACCAGGCCCTTTGAGGTGCAAGGAAATCTCTTCCCCCTTCCACCACTGCAGCCCAGGTCTATTCGACCCTTTCCTGACCCACCAAGACTATCTGCAGCCACTCCTGCTCCCCAGCCTTCTGTCATCCAAAACCCAGACAGGCAATCCACATTCCAGCAAAGGCACATGGGATGACTGAGCAAGAAAATACCTACTTTCTAAAAGTGGTATTTTCAAACACGGAATGTAAAAACCACCTTCACTAAAAGTTGCATCTTTAGATTCGGAGTTCAGGCATACTAAACTTTATTTTCCTACCTAATTCCCCGGACCAGTTATGTCTGTAACATGTTATAAACAAACTCCCCATTCTGTCCTATGGGGAAAAGCTAGCCTTGCAATAGCAAAAAACGAAATAGGCCGTAATTCACTATCAGGACATGCCACACACACCAGGGCATGTCCTAGCTTTCACATACACTGCACCCTGCCCACAGGGGTAAATTAGGCCTATCTTAGAGGTGGCTGACATGTAAGGGAAGGTGAGGGATCTGGCATGTGTGTGCACTGGCCAAGTTGACATGGCAGTTACACACTGCGTGCAGACTCCGCAATGGCGGGACTGAGGACATTTTCCGGGCTACTCACGCGGGTGGCACAATCAGTGCTGCAGGCCCACTAGTAGAATGTGATTTACAGGCCCTGGCACACTCAGTGCACTTTACTAGGGACTAACAAGTAAATCAAATATCCAATCATGTAAACACAATCCATAACACAATTTACCACAGGAGCACTTGTACTTTACCACTGATCAGCAGTGAGAAAAGTGCCCAGGCACACTACGGAAGCAAAAACAGAGTCAAAACCGGGAGGTCAGAAAGCAAAACCTCTAACACTTATCTTAATCCCTGGCTTCCAGTTTATTGCAAATTATGTAAGCATTATGTTCTATTCACATGAATGCTTTGAAACTGTTCACATTGGTGCACTTTAAATATGGTCAGTGGAGGAGCATTATATAAAACTGTTTTTATGTAAATCCTGGGGTTTGTCCAAAATATTTTCACCTTGCCAGCTCAACCTCAAGCCCTTCAATAGAATGTTAAAAGGAAGTTGCTGTGTAAAATAAAAACTGGTCACACTTGGCAGCTACGTTCATGCACAAATTCCCACAAGTAAAAATAGATAGCAAATGTACAGAACACATACACATTCACTCTTTGCAATGACAATTTGATTTGTGTTTGTTTTGCTTTATTCTCTGGAATATATGCAGTTTGGGAACAAAGAAGTGAAGCTGTTCAATCATTTCACATGTTGAGCTCTGAACTTTTAAATTAGCTTGAATGTATTTATACTGCACCAGAGACCATGAATTTAGCAAATTAATCTTTGTAATTGGAACATTTGGGTTTTGTGTTACATCTTAGTTACAGCAGTACTCAGACACTAAAAAAACAGACAGACTGCTCATGTCTCTAAGGTTTTTTGTGACTTTTGTGAAGACCGGGTTTCTCCCTAACTGCACAACCAATGATATTAGATGCTGTGCTATAATTGGTGAGAAAGCTAAATTTAGTTTCCGAAGAATGACTCTCGCATTCCTTCCTCTCGGTCTCTGCCCAGTTTTTAACAAAGATGTATACACTTCCTTCTTGTTATTGTATTTCGAAAGGGTTTTGTTTAAAAAACTGAAGTCCACATTTTGTACTTCAAACCTACAAAAGAGTCCAAGAAATAAAATGACTGGTTGATGTACTTGCCATGAAAATATATGACCCCTAATGGGAAAAAACAAGCATTGGCAAAGCAAATTGGTACCGCCTTTTGTGACCTATTGGCTTTGGCAATACTTTTTCATGCATGCAAAGGAGAGTTGCAAGAAAACCCAACCAATGGTAAGCAATTGGCATGCTCCAAGAGCCTCTTTGTTTTTGCCAATATATATGCCACAATATGCCTAGACATATTTTTTCTGTCCATTAGGCTTTCTTTTCCTGGAACGAGGTCATCGTCCTAATGACATCAGATGGACAGTAATAGAGCAACTTAATCAGACCAGTGAAAGCAGTATCTTTGAGAAGGAACAAAGATGGATCGTCCATTGTTACCTTTGACGATATTATTTGGTTCCAAAACGCATTGAATATATGATTTTTGTTACCATTATTTCCCCCAAGATTCATTCTCCTAAAGATCACTTTACTAGTGGTTATGTACAACAATTGTCTTCTTTTTTGTTGAAAGTCTGATGTAATTAATAGATACTTTTTAACCCTAGTTACTTAAAATTTCTGAAGGTTAGGCCCTTTTTGTTCTAGACGGCTCACTATATAGCTGCTAGATTAAGACACTTATACGTTCTTACCAACGTAATTTAGGTGTCTCCAACTGCACACATTACTGTGGGCCCCTTGCATGTTATGCATATTTTACGATCTTAATCGACAGTCACTGTAGGCAGCACACATCGGTGTCTTCTATCGATCTTGCATTTCTAAAATAAAAATAAATAAATCCCCTTGGCTGTTTCCTTTTTGGTAACTGACAAGCAGCATTCTGTTCTTAAATACCAAAGGTGGTGATATTTCTTTTTGATCCAACATTCGAGAACGATATGCATGTAACCTGTGCAGTCTCACATACTGTCGATTTAATAACGTTTTTCAAAAACACGCCGCGAGTTAGGCTTGCAACCAGGTCGGCCCCTTTAAACATTAAGAACGGAGGAACGAACACGTGATCGGAACCAAAGTGGATCACGTACTCATTTAAATCAGCGTTTTTCCTCGGATCCCGTGTATTCGGGCCGCGGATGTGGACGCTGTAGGTTGTCTGGAGGGTAGTCGCCTGGAAGAAAGTAAGTTAATTTGGCGATACGCTTTGTCTTCCGGTGTAAGTGCTGCCGCTTGCTCTGACCGGGTTTATTTGCTTCCGAAAGAGCCTTTAAGTGGATAAATCATGTTGCTTAATTACGTTTGTCAGCTGACCCGGGTTCTATCTTTTAGATGATCCGGGCGTGAAGAATTCCCACTGCCACGAGCCCATGGGGTACCGCTCCGGAGTCACACGAGTGAGTGTCATGCCCAAGGCCTTTTTCCTTACCGATCTTTCTGTCTGAAGGTGTATTTTAATGTATTTATTTAATTCATAAATGGGCACTTGTTCAATTATTTTCGTGGGAGTCCCTCTTGGCCCATTTATCATAACAGATCATGTGTGCCTCTTAGAGGTTGATATCCTAAAGGTGATATATCGCCAGAAACTCTGCGAAGTTGATGCAGAGGTTATTATAGGCACATGATTTTTGTGAATGTTATTGGGTGGAATTAGCTTATTAACATTATTTGGTGGGATACAGTGAATATCACGATTTTACCAACTTTTTTTGACTTTTCGTGTGGGTTTGGCTTATAATATCTTTTTGGCAATAATTGTGTTTTATGAACGACAGTTAAATTGGGAAATGTTTATCAGTTTACCCCCTTTTTTCTTCTTTATGTTTATTGATATATTACAGAAATTACATCCCTCACGCTTTGGAGAGGACGCACGAGGAAGTACCTGTGCATCGGTTACATTCAAGTTTGTAATCTGTTTTTTGCCCCGCCGCAGTTGGTATTGGTGCCTTAAAGTGCACCAGCCACTGGGCGAGGACTGGTTTGGTCCTGATGAATGCTGAGCTGATTAGTAGCTCTTTATAGCAGAAACATGTCGACCTTTGTTGTTTTTTCATGTTTAGGACTTCTAGGTTCAAACTAACACAACCATATGTATGTCCGTTTTCACTAATGTTTTTAATGGAGTTAGAACTACCCCTTCATTAAAATAATTTCTCTGATTTGGGGAGTAGTCCATACTCCTTTTAATTCACTTTTTTATCACTGTTGGATACTAAATCATGCATTCCATAAGAACCCAATGAAGACAACTGGCAACCGACTTTCAGTTGGTGCCTGAGAGTTCTTTTTCCACTCAGTGCATGCAAAACTTACCTGCTTTTTGTCTTTTTATTTTTTTGCACTTTGGTGGTAGTAACTGAATTATTTTACTGCCCTTCCTTCTGTATTTTGAATCTTTGTTGTCACTCTTTTGTTGATTTGGATTGATGTAAAAAGAGACATGTTGAAGACTACTGGTATATCAGTAAAATGTATGCCTAACACATATAACTCCATGAATGACACGTAGCAATCCATGAAAGCATGAAAAAGGTACACTACGACTATGTTCAGGGGTTTTTAACTGACTTTCTGACATTGTGTGCCCGAAAACAATAAAGCTGCACTGATTATGCATAACAACCTAACTTAACTGACTAGTCGACCGACAAAAAACGAAATTATGAGCTAGTATGTTTGCAGAAGATCCTAAGAATCCCTTATGAACAGCGTGATACATAAAGTTGCTGTATTGCAACACATGATGGGGTTGAAGCAAAACAGTTCAGGACAACTTGTAAAGATCATGCGAGAAGATCGCAAGAAGCCGTTGATTGTTCTATTTTCCAACTCACTCTGGGATTGCTTATAACTCACAGGCAATTTTAGTTTTTCATACACAGATGTGTGTGCTAGAGCAGTGCTCAATTGGAATATGGACTGTACCACCTACTCTCAAGAGGATAGCACCATATCATGTATTTGATACCAAAAGGTTTACAGAGTGTTTGCCTTGTTCACATACCTTGTTTGAAATCGCCGTCAAACATAGCCTTCCGCCCAACATAGTACTTGAATGTCAATCTCTGTGCCATAGTGTAATCATCTTTCAAATTTGAGCTGTCAATAGCTCTAATTAAAGGTTTACACAAGTGAAGCTTATTGATCTGCAAGAAGAGAAATGTTGACGTTTAAGCATAGTGTTTAACAAGTCAAAAAGTACAATAAATGTGTGAAAAAAGAAGAAACAGTCACTCAGAACAGGGTCATACCTTAAAGTAAATCTTGAACAGTTGATTCACCAGGAACAACATTCCCCACTTTTTGGAGTCATCGATGCCAGCTCGACTGTTAGAAGAAAAAAAAATTAGACTATCAAATATGATACATATTTCACATTTTGTATAAAATAAACAGCATACAGTACTAAAAACAATTGAGAAAACCCACATTAATCAGTGCTTCTTTTAATCCTCATTAGACTGTAACATTTACTTATTCCATACATAACTATTTGTTTAGACTACATGGAAGGCTGCAATATTTGAATAAAAACCTGCCTCTTATTTACGTATTAGTCTAGTAGTAGTATCTCTAGGCACCGGTCATAAAAAATGAGAAGGGTACATTATTAGCCAGTATGAAAGGCAGGTCATGGTACAGAAGTACAACTGCTGTGAGAGCTAACTTTTTAGATCTTCTGAACTAAGTTCTCTGAAATAAGCAGTCAGTATAAGAAAGGAGATATTTGTTGAACTATGTATATTTTCCATTGTTAAAGTTCAATACATGAAAGTAGTAATACCACCCGCATGTTACCACACATTCTAACTATAGCTGTTTTTCGAAGGGACTCACCTTAAACTGCTCTGATTTTGCAGCAAAGTAGTGGCTGCATATTAGTGCGCTAAATATTTTGCCATAGGTTTCGGCTTTTACTCTACTTGTCTACATCAACAGTAACTATTCTATACAAGAAACGCAAGAGATCAAGGATTTATTTTATATTGAGATTTTGATAACAGCATTCAGAACAAACAGTACAGTTTCTTAGGGGCAGATAGTGATTTTGTCATTTACAATTATGTGGCGATACTGCACAGCTGCATAACTTCAAACAGTAAAGCATTGCAATTGTAATGGTGTCCAATGATTTGCAGCATATATCAGTGAGTAGACTCAAATCACATTTCGCTTTACCCACTATCCAGTATTCTTCAGGACCTGCATATCTACCCACGTAGAGGAAATTTTCTAGAGACTTGGTGCCCCAGGACCAGCCATCTCAAGGCGAGTTCCAACAGTAGCTCTCTCAGTGTCTGCGCAATTCAGCAGTGGATTATTTGCCTCATGTGCCCCTCTCAGCTCACAATTCAAAGTATGTCAAAAGTGGACCATAAGAGATCAAGGATTTTGGCTTTTTTGGAAATGCTACTGGTTGGTGATCAATGAAATACTCTCAGCAGTACATTAAAAGGATATTTCAAGTCACCTCCCTCAGAATTCTGTGCTTACTGAAGGAACTTCTTGGTAACTTGTAATATTCTTATATTGTACAGCAGAGAATACTTTATT